>NC_064264.1:31382500-31982500 GCF_003254725.2 Canis lupus dingo | reverse complement strand
TGAGCAGGTTACTTAACCTCTCATTTTTCCTAGTCTATAAAATTGATATCATTATTATCTTCACCATCACCATCCTCCTAATCATCATCACTATCATCATCACCACCCATCAGCACCACCATCAGCACCACCATCACTACCACCACCATCACCATCACCATCACCATCATCATCTTCATCATATTCATCACCATCATTCTTCCCTTACAGGGCTATTGTAAGGAGTAAGTGAACTAAGCTGTTGAATGACTTTAAATAGGATCAGGCCCTAAACAGAGCCAGGATTCTAGTTTGTCCATCTGACACTGGGTTCCAGAATGCTCTTCTAGCTGTCATTTATATTGTCCCTCTCTACTGTTATGCATTCACATTTAGCAACCTGATAGATCTGAGTTTAAAATCTAGCTTCACTTTGAGCAATAAAGTAAAATTTTAGGTGCAGTTTCCTCTTATGTAAGATATGAAATAATAGGACCTACCTTATAGGGCTTAAGGATTAAATGAGATAATGTATATGAAGTGAGTAGCAAAGTACACACTTAAGCATTTCTTAAATTACTTAAATTGCTCAAGGAATGTTTATACGTATTATTACTTACAGACTTCCTTCATCATATATTTGATACACAGACATAATTATATCTACACGTGCATAAAAGGCTTCTCTCCATAATGAATAGATTAAGGAGGAAAATGATAAAGTTCATTGAAACTAAGACATATTTTATTTGGTCTGGAATGCTTTGGGTCAGGTAAACACTGAGATTCAGTTGATATATTAGATGTTCAAAGATTATCCTTCCAATCACTGTTCCTTAATTTTAAAAATTCTTCACTGTAATTATTTCCTGAGTATGTAGCTGAGCCAACTGATTTATGCACCCCCCAGGTCCTTCTTCACTGATTATATAATTATTTGTTCTTTGATTTTCAAGGACCGATCATTGTTTTCTGTTTCTATAGCTCCCTCTTTTCCAGAAGAGCTTGCCTTGCTCTGTGAATAGGTCCTGGTGATGTTTAGTTGGGAGAAAGCAAGCTTTTTCACACAACGTGGCTTATTATTACTATAATTTTCTAAGCTTGGCTATTGCCACTGCTAGTCCGGAACAAGCCGAAAACTGAAAATGCTGGGAGTTATGATGGGGAATGGAGAAGATTTGTTTTATTTTCTCACGGTGCTAATGCAGTCCTTCCCATGGCTGCTCTGCTTGTTTTATTGGCACTTCTGCTTCCTCTTTCTTTCTGTCTCATTGGTATAGACTATGTTTATTGTTGTCTTACAAATTATCCTTCCACTTGGCATTTGCTGTTGCTAATTGCCTACTAACTTTCTCCCCATTCGAGTAATGAGTGGCAATTTTGCATCCACCTCCACGCGGATATTATGGTTTCTTATCATTATTACCCTGCATCTATTTCTCTCTTATATTCTATTTGACTTATATGTATATAATGTCTTTTTTACATGAAGGAAGCAGAAGCCATTTATATTCATAATTATTCCATTTTTTCAAGAGCTAGGCAAAACAAGTATATTCAATGTATGCTGTATGGCGATTTAGATTAGGGAACTGAATTACAGTTACTAACATTTTCAATAAAGTTTGAAAATTGTGCAATTGTGCAAACATATCAGAGACTCTTTATCACTCCTGTCAGGGCAGGGAGTAAAAGCCTGTATTTGCTTCAGGAGAACCGGGTGAGATTCCTGAGTGCCTGTGGTGAGCTGACAGTTTAGATGGGGACCTTCTATTGGTCATCTCGGGGGGACATTTCAGCTTCTTAAACTGATGTGCCCATTGACTGATAACACCTCCTTTCCTGGTACAATTTGGGCCAGTGAGAACCAAGAGACACAAAGCAATAGAGGGCAGTGTTCTTCTGCTATAGGAGGATTACATAAAACACAGTGAAGTTATTATTCTGTAGCTTATTTGAAGAGGCATTTCTACCCATATTCACCTGAGTTTGGATAAGAGAGTCCATAGGTGTCCTGCAGAGGCTGGTGGATTGTTACTGTAATCACTATTGATGAGGCTGATAGGTTAAGCTCATTCTCTCTCTCCCTCCTGAGCTGAAATGATCTTCCCCTTGTCATAACTCAGGCTCATCCCTTTCCAATACACCCTTTGCATTGCTGTCAGAATTCTCTATTTGAAACAGAAATTGATGTCACCCCCATGCTTAAAAACACATGTTATCTCTCAACGGTAAAGAGGAGATGGTGCTTAAGAGCACAGCTTTGGGACAATGGAAATTTGGCTGGACAACCTTGGAAAAGTGATTCTGCTTGAGCTTCAACTACCTCATCTGAAATTGGGGGTAATGAGTCCTACTGTATAGGATTATGTGCGGATTAGAAGTAACACGTGCAGTGCTCAGTGGAGCGTCTTGCACAATGTGAGCTTTCAAGACATGCTAGCTCTTAGCTATTCTTTTTAAAATAGATATGATTGATTTAAAGTCAGTATTCCTTTCAGAAAAAGGGAAAGCATCAGGAGAGACAATTCATGTAATTTGGCCTCTTCCTCCAATCCATCATAACTTATCGGAATTCAATTGTAAAGCAGCTGTAATTCACTGCTCTGTTTTCTCATGTGCCAGGTTATTTTATATTCAAGTGATCATGACTATTAGAAGAATATTCCATTTTTAGAATCTGATTTCAGGGAGTTGACAGAAATGTCAACATAACATGGCCAAAAAGAAATACATAAACAATCAGATCAAAGAGACTCAGCCAGAAGAGAATCATATTCAGAGCAAGAGAGAAAAATGTTCAGAGGGAAATTAAAGAGGCTGACAACAAATTAAATATCGCCGGCAAGAACATTTTTATCTGGTGCAGGATGCTTTGTGGGTTCTGAATCTTCTTTTGAAAACCCTCGCTCATATGAGTCTCTTTGCATTTGCTGGCCTTCTACCTGGGATGACCCCAGAGTCTACTCGTGATAACATCTTTGCTCATTTCACATTTCACATCCCTCGGTTGTGCCTTCTCTCTGCCCCATCTTGCATTGCCCCCAATTAACACCTGTCCATTTTACTGCCTCACTCTACATTCTTCTTCTGTGTGCCACTTGTCACTACTATGAAATATGAAATATTTGTGTATCATCTGTCTCCCCCATTAAAATGTCCAAGGGCAGGGTATTTATTATAGATGAATGCTTGTGTTCCTCAGAATTCACATGTTGAAACCCAAACCCCAGTAGGATGGTATTTGGGGTGAGACCTTTGGGAGATGATTAGGTCATGAGGGTGGAGCTGCCAAGAATGAGATTAGTGCCCTTATAAAAGGGACTCTAGAAAGCCCCCTCATCTCCTGTAGTATGTGAGGACACAGTGAGATGACAGCTGGCAGTGAACCAGAACATGGATTCTTACCAGACACCAAACCTGCCAGTGCCTTGATCTTGGACTTTCCGGCTTATAGAACTATAAGCAATAAATTTCCATTATTTATAAGGCCCTGGCCTGTGGCATTCTGTTATAGTAGCCTGAATGGATGAGGCATAGTGGCTTTGTGTTATTCAGAGTTCTGTCACTGGCACCTAGAAGAGAGCTTGATATCATAGTGGGTAGTCAATAGATACTTATAGGATGAGTAGATGGAGAGGGAATTTAAAGTCCAAACCCCTAAGAAGAGGTGTTTCACAGGCTTTCTCCTATTTTGTTAATTGTCAAAAAAAAAAAAAAAAAACTCTCGTAGATGGAGACTTCTTCCCCCAAACAACTCTTTAGTGATGGAAAGTTGCTTGGGCAGATAGCGTACGAAATTCCCTTAATGCAGTTATTGGCACATAGCAAATGTTTTTGAGTACTTAAAGTGTGAGATTAAAAAACAAGATTTCTATTGAAGAATACAGCCTGCATTACAACAGCATGAGTATTTTGCTCATGAGGATGTCTCTGACCATCGTCCCTTTGTCAGACTTGAGTGGCCACACTTGAATTGATTGGTTGAAAAATAGGAGGGGCCCCGTTGTCTACACTGGCAGAAGCTGCGGAGCCTCACAGTTGCCACTCTGGGAGTCTCTTCCTGCTCTGAAATTTGCAGCTGTTTCAGCCGGCAGAGTTTTCAAAGTTCTTCCCTGTTTCATCATCATCCATGTAAGATGACTCAGAGTAGTGCTCAGAGGAGCATAGAAAGAGGAGTTAAGAGTCTGGAAACGTGGATTCCTGATGTCATCTCTTTATAGTGTGCCCCTGATTAGACACCACTTAATCTTAATTGGTTCCTCAGTTTCCTAATCTGTAACTAGGAATCATGCTAGCTGCCCTACAGCACCCCCGAGGAATGTCACAAAGAGAAAATGAATGGCGGCATGCAAGTACTTTGACAAACAGAAGCACAAGTCTCTTTCAAAAGCAGCATTCAGCACAGTAGATTAGCCCCTTTCTTGCATCACCAGTGGAGACAAAGAAAAAAAACTCCACTGTCATTTCAAAAGGCAGTTCTAACTATGTCAAGGACACTCAAGAACCGCATCCTATGTTAATATTAGCTCTACTGGCATAGTCTTCAAACCAGCATTTGATACGTACTTTAAACGTATAAATATGAATGACAGGTCACAGAAAAAATCAGGACGAAGACCAAGAGAAGAAACAAAAGAAACTCTGTGGATATATACATGTCTCAATTTTGGTGCATGTTAGCTAACCACCAAAAAGCAGTCACATTTATGAGCTGTATCATCCCTTCTTTCTCCATCTTCCCTCTCCTTCTGATTTCTCTACAGGTTTCCTAGACTCTGCAGAGGCTCTTTTTGCATATTAAACTTCAGTCAGCTTCAAATGCAAGCCCAAACAGCCCTGCTAAAACATTTTGTTCAATGAAGGATAAACTATATGATTCACCACATTATTATTTTTGCAAAAAGCTATTATGTAAATACACAGGCTTATATGAGCTGAAATTGTCCGAAGCAAGGATGCAAAGAAAGGAAATACATACACATCTACCTAAGCGATGCTCACGGCAGCCTGGTTTTAACAGGCAATTGCACACCCTCGCTTAAAGGGCAAAGAAGAAACCATATGTCTATTTTAGTGACTCCATCCTGAAATGGTGCACTTATTCCTTTTATTATATTTTCAAATAAATACATATGGGACCCGTCAGATGTCAACAGTGGCTCAGAAAAGAGTAGGAATTAGTCACACGGGCACACAGGGCACGCGAACAATGAACGGTGCTCTGGAAGACCCTTGAATACAAGCCTATTTGCCTCTTAATCCAAATGAATAATTAATGATAATTATCATGCCGCAGTTATTATCTGTGATAATAATATATCCGTAAGGTGAATAAATTCAATCTGCTACTATGCAGAAATGGCAACTCATAATATTCTTAAGAAATACAGATATAATTATCAGTATTAATGGTCAAGGAAAGAAAGAGATTTTTATATGAGGAATTACAGCAAAAGGTCTAAAGTAGGTGGAAATGAATCCTCCTGATAGTATTTTTTTCCACTGCCATCACTACCATGGCCCTGCTGCAGTGATATCGGGGTTCTTACTTTCGTGGGTAGGTTCCATTTAAGTAAAAGCTTTACTATGCACTTGTGCATTGCAATCTGCCCATAACGCTTCCATTATCGTTCTTTAGAAAATGACTCAGGTTAAGTTTAAGATCCTATAAAAGGGCATGTGAAACATCTTAGGATAGATGGGGTAGTTGGGCCACCAGCTTGACAATTTTAACACTGAAAGGGGGATTTAAAAAGCCCCCCAAAGCCGAGCCGAATAAAATGTGAAAAGGTTGGTTATTTGACTGGGAGTGGAGGTGGGGCAGTGCTGGTCCGTGGTCTTTGGGGGTAGTGATGGTTCTTTTTAAAATGCTCTAAGAGCATCTAGTCAACTGGTGAAAAGGAATGCAAGAATGGCACGTTTACCCCACCCGTCCTCTCGGTGCTCATCATCCAAAGCATTCAAAAGCTTCTTAGCCATCATTTTATGCATGTGTGCGTAAAGATGTACACACATGCACACACGTGTCCTTTTAGTGAAAGGTCTATTGAGGTATAATTCTCATGAGGTGGAGATTACCCCTTTAAAATGCACCATTTCTTAAGTAAAAGAGAAAAGTGAACAGTCAGATAACCTCTGTCACGATTTAGAGAATCTTCCCATCATCTCACAGCCTCTTCCGTGTGCCATGACGGCCTTTCCTCTCTCTCCCTCCCAGCCTGCAACGGCTACCTGATCTGGCTTCTGTCCTCAGAATTTTGCCTTTTTCAGAACATCAGACAGACTGACTCACGTAGCTTTCTTCTGCCTGACTTCTTTTACTTGGCCTATCGCTTTTAAGATCCATCCACATGTTGCATGTATGATGAGCTTGTTCTTTCTCATTTTCTGAGTAATACTCCATTGTGTGGTGGTGTCACAATCTACACATCCACTCATTAATTTGTGGACATTGGGGTTGTTTCCAGTTTTTAACGATTAGGAATGAGGCTACTGTAAAAGCCTCACACGTCTTTGTGCAGAGGTATCTTTACATTTCTTGTGGGCAGATACCTAGATATAGGATGGATAGGCCAAATGGCAAATGCATTTTTAACGTAATGATCACCAGACTATTTTCAAAAGTGGTTGGAATGTTTTATGTTCCAGCGACCATAGACACGGGTTCCATTGCTCTGCATCCTCACCAGTGTCTGGTATTGTCGGTTAAAAGATTTTTGCCATTCTGGTTGGCTTGTAGTGATATCTAACTGTCATTTTAATTTGTATTTCTCTAATGACTTAATGATGTTGAGTCTCTTTTTCAAGTGTTTAGTTACCATCTGTGAATCTCTGGCAAGCTGTTTGTCCAAATTTTTTTCCATCGAAAATAGTTTAGCTGTATGTCTTTTTCTTATTAAGCCTTGAGAGTTTTTATTTGTTTTGGATGTCAGTCCTTCATCCAATATATGTTTTGCAAATACTTTTTCCCAGTCTGGGGCTTATGTCATCATTTTGTAAATAGTGCCTTTCAAAGAGGAAAAGTTTCTAATTTCTTGATCCTGTCTGGATTTAGTAAGCAAGCAGACTGGCAAGATCGTGCAGATTCAGACACCTTCCCAAATAAATCACTGATATTTACTGCGCACAAACTGCATATAAG
Organism: Canis lupus dingo; assembly: GCF_003254725.2. Taxonomy (NCBI): domain Eukaryota; kingdom Metazoa; phylum Chordata; class Mammalia; order Carnivora; family Canidae; genus Canis; species Canis lupus. The sequence continues at coordinate 31,975,377 of NC_064264.1, read as the reverse complement.
TGTTTAGGCTAACAATAAAAACATGTAAACACTCAATTAAGAAAAAAATCAGTAGCTTGTATAATTTAGTTAAATGCCGTCTCACACTGTTATTTTGTCTTTACACATACAGCTGTAGATAAATATTTTTACCTGGGAAAAACATCTCAGGGCATGTGTATCACCATGAAAGTGAGGTTCCCTTTGATAAAATATTACAAATTTATTTGAATTCTACCACTTGTAACCTTGATACCCTTGAGGTTTATAAAGAGAGAAAACGTTACCGGTTATTTGGTATGTTTAGTGCATTAGCACTAAGAAAAGTAAACTTTTATTTGACATTGGTGAAATACAGCTAAAGCATTAGAAGAATAAAGGACAGTTAACTCCAGAGAATGCTGAACAGCTAGATTTTTTAAAAAACATTTTGTAAGAGTAACATTTATAAGGAATTACTATAGCACTTTTCAGATTTGCACTCAAAAGCCTCAGATTTTCTTGTAAAATATGTCATGTACTTCCTCATTTACTGATTAGGTAATCAAATGGGGAAAATTATCAAGCCTACTGTTTGCAACAATGTTGAAAAGTCTCTCTTTCTCTCTCTCTCTCTTTTACTATTCCTAAGTTCTCTTGTATCCCTTTGGTCTTCCCTGAAATATTTTTCTCAGAGGTTCTAAAGGTAATCCAGTTTCCATCCTCCAGGAACAAGAGTTTATCTTTATAGAATCAGATTCTCTTTGTCCTTTTTCTTTTAAAACTACCTTTGTGTCATAATTTTGTTAAAAAGTCTAAGTATGGAGAAATTTGGAAAGATCAAATATTAGTTGGTTGTCTATATTGAAAATAAAAAAAATATGTAGTCTCTTTTACAGATATCTTGATAAACTACATATATTCTCTTGTTTCCTCTTTTGAGGAAAAAAAAAGTCCCATAGTAGGAATGCTAGTTAGATGTTGGGGAGGGAATAAGAAGGTAATAGGAATTTACCTTCTTGAGGCCTCTGTTTTTGACAATAGAAAAAGATTTTTAAAATTCTATGGGAAAAGCTCTAAGTGACATATTGTCACTTTTTTTTTTTAGTTGTTCCCTGTTGGTGCCATTATGAAATTACTCCATTTCACTGATTTAAACTGACTCAGCAGAGCTGGGAGAGAGAAACAAGTCATGGGAATCAGAACACAGAAAGTCTGACTTTCTTTAAACAAACTCATGCTTTCCTAGTTCAGGATAGAACTTAAGTTGTTATTGAGCCTAACAAATTAAAAATTCATCTTAAAATTGTGGATAATAAAATTTCAATATTGTGGTGCCTTTCAATTGAGAGCTCCCAAAGGTAAGATATGGTATCAAGTATCCAATATTTAAATATCAGCTTTACAGGAGAAAAATTGCTTTTCTCTACATTGTTTGAATAATTGATAAATCAGTATAGAATCACAGATAATCAAGAATTGGCTGAACCAGAGAACTAGGGACACCATCTCACCCATTCCTTTCTTAGGTACAAAGAGATGAAAAACAATCTGATTTTGAAAGATCTTTGGAAATGACTCCTTAATCCAGTTCATTGTTTGAATCAATTATTCAATAACTCTCAAAGCTAGGAAATGTCTGAATCCTGTGCCTTCTGCTGTGCCTTATGAATCCAGTGCTCTATGCCTTCCTTACATATGGCTTCAATCCCAAACTTCCATGACCCCTGTACTCTGGGTGAGAGCCTCTCACACACCTGAAGACAGTAATTAACCCTCTCCTGGGCCATCTCCAGCCCTTCCTTTAATCATATTGCTGGCAGTGTTTGGAATCTGCCCTGAATTTTCCATCTCAGGCCCTAAGGTAGGGCAGTGCATCTTGATAAAGCCTGACTAGAACTGATTAATATGGAGAAAGTGATTGCTTTTGTGCATCCTAATATTTGAATTGTTTTGTAAACATTACAGTATCCCGTTATTAAATTACCGCTAGTTTATGACTCACGCTGAGCCTCTGATTATTTGATTCCTGCTCCTACTTAGTCATTTATTTTCTAGCTTGTATTTTTGCATTTTGAAACTCCTTGTTAGTTTCTCTCCTGTTCTTCACTCAATCTAGTCACTCAGAAGTGAGGTCCTATCCTTTGGTATGTTGGAACGTGCTATGATCTGAATATTTGTGTCTCCTCCCAAATTCACATGTTGGAATCCTAATGCCCAATGTGATGGTGTTGGGAGGTGGGCCCTTTTGGAGGTGATTAGAGAGAGCATGGAGGATGCCTCATGAATGGGATTAGTACCCTTGTAAAGGAGACCCCTAACAGAACTTTCTAGCCCCTTCTGTCGAGTGAGGACACAGCAAAAAAGTCTGCAACTCAGAAGAAAGCTTTCACTGGATGATACTGACACTTTGACCTTGAGCTTCCAGCCACCAGAATTGTGAGAAATAAATTTTTGTTGTTTATAAGTGATCCAATCTGTGGTATTTTGTTACACCAGTCCAAATGGACTGAGACAGAATGAATTGGGTTGGCATAATTTTCATTTTTTGCTGTGTAATCTGTTATTCACAAACACAGTTTGGGAATTGGAAAACTAAAAAGGCTGGAAGAGTCCCAGAAACCACTTTGGACACTGAAAGCGGTGAGAAGGAAGCCGCACCACAATGGCAGCGTTACGTCAGTCATCCGGCCTGTCCCCAGGCCATCTGCAAGCCTAAGTAGCAGTGGAGCTTCTCTTCATCATGGGAGAACTTGGGACTCTGAATGCTTATGACAGACAGATTTAAGGCAGATCAGCTGACTGGGTGGTTCACTGGTTCAATTGCCTCTTATGTTCTCAGAAACTTCTAAATGATCATTGCTGTGGTTACAAAGTCAATCATAACTTAAGATCCAGATGAAGTTCTGTGTAAAATATATTCACTAAGAAAGACTACTTGGAACATTAAGGCTAAAGGATATTAATGATATATCTTTAATTTATCTGGAAAAACCGTATGTTACCTCTTAAATATAAATGCTCTGTTAATCTGAGAAGTAGAATTTTTTGGAAATTTGCAAAAATATTTTGTGGGAGGTTAAAGTAATAATTATGTAATACCGAGGTGTTCTCATAAACTGGTCCCTTCATAACCAGATATTGAGTGTGCTGCCCGACATCTGTGGAGATGATACACTTGGGATAATGATAATCTAGGGTTAAGGCTTTCAGGTGATGGGTTTATCCTGATATGCTCTGTTCTCTTGAGAGAGTGCATTTGTGATAAAAAAAACTAACACATGGGGATAAACGTATAAGTTTGTAGAGTCTTGGGGATCCCTGGGTAGCGCAGCAGTTTAGCACCTGCCTTTGGCCCAGGGCGCGATCCTGGAGACCCGGGATCGAATCCCACGTTGGGCTCCCGGGATGGAGCCTGCTTCTCCCTCTGCCTGTGTCTCTGCTTCTCTCTCTCTCTCTATCATAAATAAATAAATAAATCTTAAAAAAAAAAAAAGTTTGTAGAGTCTTTTTCATTTAAACTTCTATTGGGAGACCTGTAAAGCTGATTTACAATTCATTTGTGACGATCCCTGGGTTTATTACCTGATTGGGCATGTTGAAAAAAAAATATACACACATATATACACCAAATTATAAATACATAATTGTCATATATTTTGGTAACAGGAGATGGTCTGATGTATGGCACAGTAGCAAATGTTCAAAAGGTCATGCCACGCATTTGTATGTAATGGCCCAGAGCTAGATGACTTAGTTTTGATTTTCAGCACGGTTATCCAGAGTCAAGACTGTGGCTTTACAAATTTACAAATTTGATAGCAAATTTGAATTTAGCTCTTTCCATCTTCGTTTCCTGACTCCCTTCTCTTCATTGGCTTGAACTTGTGGTTCTCAGTTCTTAGTATTCTCAAGCTGTTCTCTGGTTGCTTAGAATCTTATTAGTAAAGTATTGCCACTTGGCCTTCCTTCCTTCCCAGTACACTATGTGCAACTCTTTTCCTCTGCCCCATCCCAATGGATCTGCCCTGTGTGTCTCATTTTCAGTATTGTTAGATGGGGAGAGCTAATATGATTTTTTTTTAAAAGTGTGAGTGATCAAATTCTTTACCTGCAGTGATTACTATTGTGGGACTTTATTAAATTTTTTTTTAAAAGATTTTATTTATTTATTCATGAGAAACACAGGAGAGAGAGAGAGAGAGGCAGAGACACAGGCAGAGGGAGAAGCAGGCTCCATGCAGGGAGGACATGGGAGCCCGATGTGGGACTCGACATGGGACTCGATCCCCGGTGTCCAGGATCACACCTTGGGCTGAAGGTGGCGCAAAACCGCTGAGCCACCCGGGTTGCCCTATTGTGAGACTTTAAATACTCTTGCAGGATTGAAGGGGAAGATATTTGGGGGCTAAAGAGTGATTTGGATTTATGTATGTCATGCTTGTAAATCCAAATACTTCCTTAACACATCTGGCTAATCAGAAGTATGGCTGGGAGCAAAGCAGGAAGGACAGTTGATATCCTGAAGCCCATGATGCTCCCTCCCTCAAACGGTGCTTTTCGAAAACATTTTAAATGCAATATTCATTGACACTGATTTTTAATACTGTGATTAAAACACTTTAGAGAAAGTAGAATATTACACAATAGAGTAATTAGGTTGTAGAGGGCCAACTTTCTTGCTTCTTTACCAGTCAGGTGAGCTTCACCCTACTTGGCCTCACCTTGTTGCTGGCTCCCCCTCTTGTTAGAACCTGGAATTGATTTGGGACCATGTCCCCCTGATTAGTCTCAGTTGTTTTGGGAAACCCTTTTAGATTCTAGAATGTTCACTTCTGGCATTTGTCAACTCTAGGGGAAAATTCATTGGCTAGGAGAGGTTAACTTTTAATACACACGTATTTGCTGAATTTGATCTTGGTTGACAAAAGAGAAACATTTTTAGGCACCATGTTACTGAGGAACTACTAATTTTGAAAGGATGTCAGGGTCTTTGGATAATTCTGGATTTGGATACTAATTTAACACATTTTAATTAAGGACCTATTGGGGCACCAGGATGGCTCAGTTGGTTAAGTGTCTGCCTTCTGCTCAGGTCATGGTCTTGGAGTCCTGGGATCTAGCCCCACATAAGGTTCCCTGCTCAACGAAGAGCATGCTTCTCCCTCTGCCCCTCATTCTGCTTGTGCACTCTGTCTCTCAAATAAATAAATAAATAAAATCGTAATTGAAGACCTGTTGAGTTAATGTCCTAAAGATAGAGGTTAGCACAAAAGGCATGGACATTTAAGGAGCTCATCCTCTGGTGTTCTAAAGCCTTTTGTAGAATTTAAATAACTATACAAATTAGTTATTGCTTGTAATTTAGTATATTTATTCAATAAGTATTTAACAAATATCTGCTATATTTTAAGCAGTACGCTTGGTGCTGGGAATAATGGAGAATATAAGGTGCATGAAACGTAGTCTCTATCCTCTATCCTTGAGGAATTTATAGCTATTTAAACAAATAGCCAAAATGTCAGGAATTACATACTGTCAAAAATCAAACTCCATATAAGAGAGGCAGTTACAAAATACTTCAGTTCCCTTAAGAAAGGCACATAGTGGTAACTTCCTGTGAGGCATAGGCCTACTGAGAAGGTGGATTTGATTTGGATTTGAATGCGGTGAGAGGAATTCTGTAAAATGGAAGATAGTCTGGGTAGACAGTACTTGCAGAAAATGTAAGGCAGGGAAATTCAAGGTAGAGGGTAATAGGTTCTAGTTACCAATTCTGATGTGTGTGTGTGTGTGTTGGTTGGGGGGGTTGTTGGTGGTGGTATTGGGGGTAACCCCACCACCAACAATAAGCAATTCTTGAACATTAGCTAGGTATCCTACAACTCAACTCCTGACCCTACCTATCAAGAGACAGTGGCAGATCCCATAGGTTAAGAGTTTAGTCCTATACTGCATCCTCCTCCCCACCACCACTTCAGATGCAGGTTGCAAGTTCACCTTGTCACTTGTGCTTTTGACCTACCAACAGGCTATAGATTGGAGGTTCCCACCATTCCCTCCTTGGCTTTGATTAACGTGCTAGAGTGGCTCGCAGAACTCAGAAACTCCATTTTCTCATTGGATTTCTAGTTTACTATAAAATGATATAACTCAGGCAGGGAGAGGGAAGAGATCCAAGGGCAAGGTTTGGGGAAAGAACATGGAGTTTCCTCTCGAGACTCTTCCAGCACCTCCATTGGCCACTGGTGATTGTTCTCAATCTCCAGTCTCTTTCTCCTCCTCGGGGGTCAGGGGAGTGGAACTGAAAGTTCTAACCCTCTTATCAAATGTTGTTTCTATTGGCAACCCCCAATTTTAGGTACAGTCCAAAAGTTACCTCTTTAACATAACAAAAGACGCTTTTGTGGTTCTCATCACTTGGAAATTCTAAGGATGTTAGGAGCTCTGTGCCAGAAATGGCGACAGAGACAAATATGTATTTCTTATTATAATTCACAATATCAAGGGGGAAATTTCCAGGGTCTGAAATGCTGTAAATTTGTTCATATACAAGGGCAGATTAGATTAACTTTGCACATGAGACTCACCTAGCTACATAACTTTCCTCCAGTTAACACAATAGGCTTCTTCTTTTCATATTTGGGCTAATTCTGATGATAATACCTTGACCTTCATAGGTAGCTTGTTTATTTCACTTACTGGAACATCAACAATATCTTTACATTGCATAAGATCTTTTAAAATGTGTTGACAGATCAAATGTAGTACAGTAATAATGTGTATTAAATAATGTATAATAAAATAAACAAGATAGAAAATATGTATAATAATATAACATGAAATTATCTCTTTAGAAGACAGATGTTATTACCTACACAAATGCTCAAAACCTGCAACATATGTAAGCACTCATATGCCCTTCAGTATAATAGTTTTATCTCTGTATTATCTTTTTAAAACACAGTTCTCGAAATTTTCAGCTAAATTCCTTTTCTGAAAAAAAAAAATAAATAAATTCCTTTTCTGTGCTGTTATTCCTTGGAGGTCTGGATGTAGAAATCCAAGGGCACATTGGCTCAGAGAATTGGACGGAAATCCCACGCATTGGCACATTGACATGCCACCCTGCAAATTATGTCGAATTGGCAAATGTGAATTCAAGTTATAACAGAGAAATTTCTGCAAAGATTTGCAATTTACTTTGATGGCCCCGAATGTCACATTTCCTCCCTTTTAGAAAAAAAAATTTCCATCATTCAACACCTGTAAAATTCCGGTCATTAACATTCTGTGATCTTATGACTTGTACTTGGCACTGTTGGAGTTTTCTGTTCCTTTTCTTGAGCTACAGTCTCTACCCTTCATTTCTTCAAACTGAAAATCTATGAATCTTTGTCATTGACATTCTCTCTTCATAACCCTCTTCTTGGTTAGGATCCTATCTATCATTCCAGGACTCCTTTACTTAGAGTTTGCCCCATAAAATACCCTAATTTCTCTTCGTCCATATTTTTCCATTCATTTCCCTTTCTTTCTCATGGTTTTATAGACCCTGGACCCCTCTGCTTTCTCATCATTCACTAATTAGCATGTCTCCATGGTAACAGACAGTTGCAGAGCGGGGAATCATTCTCTGTACCAGCTACTGCTGAGTAACCTCTGGGCCTAGCAAGAGGGGCCTTGACCTGATTAAGATAGGAAGACTTTTCACTTCTTGGCAGGAGAGGATCCATACATTTCAGAGAAGGCCCCATTTCCTAGGGGAAAGAAGAAGTCAATTTGGTTGAAAAGGAGTGGATACTTGGACTGAGGCATGCAAAATCAAAGTATGAAATAAACTAAGAAAATATTAAAGAAGATGTAGGAAAAATATCTAATGCTGATACGCTGCTCCTGGTTTGTAAGGATTAGCAGTGCTTTGATATGGAAGATACTATAAAACGAATGGTGGCAAATATTTGGTAGCATTTACCTTCTAATTTTACATGTACAAATTGCTAAGTGTGCGCCATGGGGTTGAATCAAAACAGAAAAACCCTGCTTCCAGTTATATGAGGTTTATTTATCGTTATTTTAAGATTGTATGTTCCCTATTTTAAGCTGTATATCAACCCATAATCATACACTTGCTAAGCAACCAGAATGGCATTAATTATAATTTTTTAAAGATTTTATTTATCTCTGGGAAAGAGAGAGTGCGAGCACAAGCAGGGAGTAGGGGCAGAGAGAGAGGTAGAAGAAGACTCCCCACTGAGCAAGGAGCCTAACACGAAGCTTGATCCCAGGACCCTGGGGATCACGACCTGAGCCGAAGGCAGACACTTAGCCAACTGCTGGGCCACCTTGGCACCCCAAGAATGGCATTCATTATTACAGGAGTTTATTGTTGCATTTTTTTTGATAACTTGTATGGAATTATGTAGTGCATTTAAGAATACTTGTCCTATATATTTTACTGAGATTAAGAGGCTAGGAAAGTTATTAGTTATTATTTATTGAGCACCTATTATGTTTTTGATGCTGTACTGTGTGATTTGCGTATATTATTTCCAAACCTCATGACAGTTTTTCAAGGTCAGATACTATTATTTCAAATTTGTGTATGAAGAAATTGAGACTTGCAGAGGTTAATTATGTCCCCAAGGTCAAAAAGCTAGGGAGAGCCTGGTGTGGGACTCCTGGATGCCTGAAACCAAGTCTGCGTACAAATATGCATTACCTGTACCTTCCTCCCAAGGTTTTTTTTTTTTTTTTCCCCAAGGGGGTTTTATTAGAATGCTATATGGACACAAAGTATAGACTCCTCTTTTCACAGGAAAACTTTGATCAGTAGGAAGGAGAGACTGAAGTTTGAGGACTCTGGTGTTGGAAGCTACAGCAGCTGAGCGGTTGAAGATCTGAAGCCCAGATGATTTTGCTGGATGTCAGGGAATGAAATATTTTAGCAACATGTGGAAACTAGAAGAGCAGGAATTTACTGTTTGAAAGCTTGTTGGTCATGGTGTAAGTTTATGTAAACTGGATGGAGACATTTTGTACCTTGACCTATAAACCTGGGCATGACGTTGCTGTTCTAGGAACTCTACTCTTAGTGGCAGGTGGGGATGACCACTTGTGTTTGCTGAAAGGGTGCTAACTAACCTTTTGTCCTCTTCTCTCCTCGTTTATGATGAAAACGACCCTTTCCAAATTTGGATGAGATGTTTACCAGTTTGTATTACTGCATTCCATCAGGCGAAGGCCAACTTACATCTCAAATTTGATTGAAACTGGAAAGACTATACCCTTCGTTCAGCCTATGAACAAAATGTCTGACATCTAAGAGGAAAAATACATTTATTGATTGTTTTCTTTATGTTGGTTACTTTGCAAAGCGCTTTCTTTTTTTTTTTTTTTTAAAGATTTTATTTATTTATTCAATATAGTTACAGAGAGAGAGAGAGAGGCTCAGAGACACAGGCAGAGGGAGAAGCAGGCTCCGTGCACCGGGAGCCCGACGTGGGATTCGATCCCGGGTCTCCAGGATCGCGCCCTGGGCCAAAGGCAGGCGCCAAACCGCTGCGCCACCCAGGGATCCCTGCAAAGCGCTTTCATATGCAGTTGGTGGTGGCTGTGAGGGTACATCTCTCTGATCTCCTTTCCCAGGGAGTGCAACCATCTGGCTCCAGCTGCTGTGCTCTGAAATCTGTCACTAGGTTTGTATAGAGGCTGAAAGGGTCTGGTCACCAATTCCAGTGTGTGTGGGGGAAGGTTTCCCCACACCACCAAGCAATTCTCAGACACCAGCTGGGTGTCCTACAACTCAACTCAATTCTGACACTCCCTACCTGGAGATAGCATCAGATCCCACAGGCTAAGGACTAGGTCCTCCAAGCGTGTTCCCCTACCACCCACTCCAACTTTAGACACTAGTCGTAAGTCCAGGCTCTTACCTGTACTTCTGACCAACTGGTGATAAATTAGAGGTTCCAACGACTGCCTTCTTATGTTTGATTAATTTGTTAGAGTGGCCCATAGAACTCAGAGAAACATTTTACTTACTAGGTCATTGGTTTATTATAAAAAGCTAGAATTCAGGAACAGACAGATGGGGGAGATGCAGGGCAAAGTGAAGGACACAGAGCTTCCATGCCCTCTCCAGGCAGGCCACTTTCCCTGAGTCTCCACTTGTTTATCAACCCAGAAGCGCTAAACCCTGTCCTTTTCGGTTTCTAATGGAGGCTTCGTTTAATAAGCATAATTGATGAGATCATTGGCCATTGGCAACCGATCTCAATCTCCAGCCCCCTTCTCTTCCCTGGAGGTGTGGGACTGAAAGTTGGTTGGTTGGGACCCTGCCACCAACCTTAGGTGACCCAGGGACGGTCCAAAAGTCATCTTATTTACATAACGAAAGACACCTTTATGATTTGCATCACTTAGTAAATTCCAAGGATTTTAGGGGTTGGTACCAGGGACAAAGACCAAATATGTATTTCTTTTTATAAATCACAATATCACAAGGCCACTCTTCCCATGGGCTGCTCCTCACCAACAACTGAGCATGGAAGGGCTGCCAAGGCAGCTCTGTTTATGGGAGATGAGATGGAGAGTTCTCCCCATCGGTGTTGCTGAACTTGCTTAGAACTACCACCAAAACTCTTTCCACTCACCTTTTCTTCTTTCCCTCTCTTCTTCACAGGGTCTGTACTGCGTTTGGATCTGATGCCTCTCTCAGCCTCCACCTGTTCTAACCTCACTTTACCTCAGATATCTTTCCCCTAATGAACTTCTCTGATGCCTGCTTCTTGGAGGATCTGCATCATCACATTGTCTAATTCATTCATCCCAATCATATGAGCTATTGAGGACAATAAGAATTTGAGCCTCAGGGATTTTGAAGTACTTATTTAGGGTGACCTGCTAGGGGTGGCAAGCTTCAAACCCATCTCTGGATCCTCCCCTGGTCTCTTGACTCTTCTTATGGTACCACACTGTCTAGGACATCTGGCTGTACCCGTCACTACTTTATGTGCTACTTTGCCTGTTGATAAGTTCTATTGTAAAAAAGGGACTAGATAAAAATTAGCCTAAAGCTCTCTGCTAAAAGAAAAGAAAAAGATCTGGAAGGCAAGTTGTTAATATAAAACGTTCGCCCTTTTCCTAGAATAACTTACAGTATAAGCTTCCCTGTATGTGTCACTGACAGGGAGCTGTCTGGCTACATGAATCTGTTGTTTTTCTTTCTTTTTTTTTTTTTTCCTCCTTACACCTCGTTTTAGGTAAATCAGAGCTGCAAGTGCTGTATCTATTTTTCACAGATAACATGTGAATTTGTGACATTCCCTGTGGAGTTGGAGGTCTAGGAACCTATGAAGAGATCACAACGAAACACAAGCATTATGTTGCCAAAGTGCTAGAGTGATTATTGTCTGGAAGTCTTAGCATTATTTAAAAGACATCTCTTCTCATTTGGATCAGGCAGCCGTGTGTTTTCTGAAGGCAAGAAGGCCTTTCAATAAAAGCTAGTACAGAGTGGGGCTGCGGGCTGCTTGCATTGCGGTGGAGGCCAGAAGCAGAAGCCGAGGTAGCTGCTTCAGGGAAGCTCCGGCAAGTCTAACGGGTTCCTAATGAATGGAGGACCCAGTGGGGAGGTGAGGAAAACAAAAGGAGACTTTTACTTTTTTTCACCCCCCTGCCCACCACTTTTTCAATCTGGGAAAGACAAGTATAATGTATTGCAATTCATTCCCAGACCTGGTGAAAAGTTCAAGAAGACAGGGAGCCCAAGGACCTTCACCTGAATGGCTTTTTGAAAGGTGCTGTGTGCAGGTCTTTGGTGCCGGGAGAACACTGACTCATTTCCCTCGTTGCTTTGCACTGCACCTTTCAAATGTGATTTAGAAAATGCATTCTTCTCAGAGCTGTGCCACTGGTGTGGCTGTTACACACGGGGGTATAGATGCCTGCCACCTATCCATTCTCTGTCTCTCTGGTCAAGGCCCCAAACAAGGGCAGGTCCCTGACTGTTGCCTGATTCATTTCCCCACATGAGTCTACCACAGAATCTAAGCTCATAGATGGAGCCCCCCTTCACATACCCCCCCCCCCGCTGCCATATTGGTCTCCTGCCTCAACATTCCTTTTCACTGGGTAGTGTTCTGCTTGACTCTCCATTCATCTCTCATGGCTTCTTTCCATCAAAACAAAAGTGCTTTCCCTCCTAGAAACTTCCATGCTCCCTGTGCCACATGCCTTTGCCCATGGTGTTTTTTCTGCCAGCAGTGTCCTGTGCCCCTTGCTAACTCCTACACTCTGCCCATTTGGTGCATGTCTAATTCCACTAAGATGGGGTTCAAATGAAATCTCAGTGAAGCCTTCCATGACCTCTCCAAACTCGATTAATTACTTTATTCTCTGCCTATGTCAGAAATTTTGTTTAGCTGAGATTAATTTTCCTTCTCTGTGAAGATACAGATTCAAATTCAATAAATTTTCTCTGAGTGATGATGAAGTGCCTAGCACTGGAATGATCACTTTCATATGTAGCATTTTTTGAATTTCTATTTGATGAAAAGTCCAGAGATTATGGGTAGTACGGATTGAGATGGGCTAGCATGGTACTCTGAAATTACTACTGACTCTTCAGAAGAAGGATGAGTATACATATGAGGAGCAATTTTGGTCACTTTTAGTTTGATTAAACCAAAACAAAACAAAACAAAACAAAACAAACAAAATCTTTGTTATTTGAGGTCTACAATTTCCCCAGAACTTTTGGGAAAGTGTTCTATAAAATTGTGAACTCCCCTTCCAGTGACATCTTCCACATCAGGGTACATATTAATTATCTCTGTAGATCTCTTTGGAAGCTGCATTATGTTATCACACTTGGGAGCTCTGGGGGCCTCCAGACTCCCTGGGTGTTAGCAAGGTGGGCCCTGCCTGGTTCCATTCTGCATGGCCACTTGAGCCAGGAGCAACCCAATCTTAGTCACTCCTTCCTGTAAGCTTTAAGTAACACCCAACATATCTACATAATACAAGAAGTATCACTATTTAATGTGCATAGGATTTTTAACATACAAATTACATTCTGCTCCAAGCCATGAGGGGTAGGCAATCAGCTCCATGAAATGATTAACAGTCTGAGAAATAGCTTTTCTTTTGCATTAGTATCACTGTAAAAAACATTCCTTTTGAAGTTGACAATTCTGCTTTTAGTTGAAAACATAGACCACACATTGGTAAACTACAGCCTATGAGCCAAATTCATTCTGTTGCTGGTTTTCAAATATAAAGTTTTATTGGAACACAGCCAGGCTATTTTTTTCCATATTGCTTGTGATGGCTTTCATATTATAACAACAGAGTTATATAACACTCCAGAGAAGTTGTATAGCCCACAGAGACTAACATATTTACTACTTGGTCTTTTGCAGAAAACGTTTGTTGACCCCTGACATAGCAATCCAAGACTCGGCCAGAAATCATACATGCAAATTCTCCAATAACTAGTTCTTATCAAAACCTGATCGTGAGAATATTTTTGTCTCAGATCTTCATATGGAGAAAGTTATACTTGCTCCTGAGCTACTGGTGCGTGAGTTTGGAATCTCCTGGACACTCTACTCCAATCCTAGGATGGACTGTACTTCTCTTTTAGTTTTTATTACCAGGACTTCCTGAAGCAAAATTACAGCCCTTCTCTGTAGGACGTTCTTACCTTTACTCACTTTCAGCTTTACCTCTCTTAAATGCTCTTTGCTATGATTTCCTATTAATTTTTGTCTTATGGCCTTCTACTTATATAATTTATGGCAAAAGATTAAGTATAAATGAATACATAAGTAATACGTACTCTTTGCACTTCCATAGTCTGCTGTCTAGCATTAGCTGCTTATATGTTAGCTTCTACTTCCTAGATCAAAAACTCTGGGGGTTACTGACTGTGTCACAAGTGCTTTGCACATGGAACAGACCCAATAAATGCATAGAAGTTTTTGTTGCTTGTTTTTGTTTTCTTTGGTAGCAAGCTAGTTTGAGGAAATGTTTCAGAGATCAGCATATCTTCAACTTTAATTAATTAGCTCCTGTTGGTATAAATAATAGTCTCTGCAAGATGCTAATGTTGATTCCTTGGTTGAGACATTTACTTAGTTTTCATGCTTGTATTAATAAAAATAATGACAATAATTTTACTATTTATTAATGTCTAGTATTATCTGATGCATCAGTGTACATTGTTGAACTTATTTCTCATAGTAATGTGTGCTAGGCCTCTATAGTCCCACTTAATAAGTGTGAAATGATTCAGATACAACATACCTTGCTTGGAGGGAATGTATGGGGTTCTGGCCACAGTTGCTTGCAGGATTTTGGCAGGTGATGTGAGTGTAAGAAGCAGGTGGGTGTAACTGCAGAGTGTGGAATGGTGGGCACCAGTGAGCATGTGCTTTGTCTGAAGGGGCAGCTGCTGCTCAGCCTCAGCTAGCTGCTGCCATGCTGCAATATCAGCTCACTGTTGCATGACTTCCCAATTTTTCAGAAACCAGAAATCCAGACTTTCAGTGAGATGTCTTCATTTCAAAAACACTGTTTGGGCATAATGAAATGGACTGTGGGCCAGGTCTGGCACCTGCACCACGTGTCTTCAGATGCTTGGTTAAGACCACAGGGGTAGGGGTGAATTGATTGTTTCTGAATCATGATTCTAGCACATTCTGTGTTACTTTGAGCATTGGAACCTCTCTAAGACTCAGCTTCCATCACATGAGGCCCATGGTAGTATTGATTTATAACTAACAAGTCCAGGACACTTAAATGCCAGTGTCAGACATCCTGTGACAACAAAAATGTTGAATTCAATTATATTTTGACTTCTTGATGGGTTTTGCTGAAGTGTTTATTTAGCCCATGCCTGTCATATAGAACATAATCATTAAATAATTATGTACTTTAATGATTATGACTTAAGGACACATAGCTAGTAATTTCATAGCTAGGATTTGTAACCAGTCTTCATAGTGGCAAAGCCGCATTCTTTTCCTTTAAAGCAATCCTGTTTCTGAAAGAATTCAGTGTATTGTTTGCTCTAACTCTAATTTTCCAGTTGTTTATCACAATAGAAGCAGACCAACAACTTAGAAGCAAGGAGTTTCTGCATTTCACTAGTAGACCTGGAGATGCTGTCTTGTAAATGAGCAAGCGTAGCTGTAGGTGTCAAAGGTAATAAGCAATATTGAATCGGAGGAAGGGTTTCACTGGGGCAAAAGGGGTAGCCAAACATGAAGTTCAGCTGATAACTACCTCTTTGCCTGTATCCTTTCATTAAACTGATATTTTTACTAAGGAAAGTGGGGAGTATAGTAATAGAATATTTTCCCTAATAAGATTTTTTAAATAGGAAACTTCATATACACTATTTACAATGATTTTTTTTTTGTCCTGAAAGATTTGGGTAAAACAGTATCTTGGCATATAGTAGCAGCACAGAACATAGGACTGGATTTGGAAATGGCGGATACAAGTTCTACTCTCAGTTTTGCATGTAAATAACCATGTGATTATAGGCAAACCACTGCTTGTATGATGATTGGACATTGTAAACCTAAACTACCAAGAGTGAGAATATTTGTGGAAGTCCTTTGTTTCTAGATAAAACTACAGTATTATCATTATAGTTATTTTTATATACAATGATAATGGCATAGAGCACACATGAAATTAAAACACTGCTATAGAATTTAACATTTTCAATGACTTCAATAATAGAGAGACACACTTTCAATTCTATTCATTTTGATTTTGGCCTCACACAAATAGATAAGCTGAGGTGGTTTGTGTCCTTTTTGTTTATGCTTTCCTCTGAAAAGTGAGAGCAATTTTGCTGACAAGAATGAGAATGAAGACGAAGGGCTTGAGGAGAGAAAAAAAGTTTGGAATAAGTAACATAAGAAATGTAAATGGAGATGATTGGTATACATGAACGGAATGTTAAATAGACTGAAAACCCTGTTATGTATAACTTATTTGGCTTAGTTGATTTCTTTTGTTTCACTATTACTACTATTTTCACTATTACTACTACTATTGTTTCACTATTATTGCTGGATAACAGTATCTAGTACTCTGGACACAGGAGCAGAGAGACAATATGTTTGTTTATTTAGCCCATAATTGTTCATATGAGACTGTTAATTATCTAGAGGAATTCAGGGAAAGGAGAAAAGGGTAAACATATTGAGAGTTTTGGAGATAGGATTATTTGCTTGATAGATGATGTGTTTCAGAAATAATGGCAAGGGAAACGAGGAATGAAGGTCCAAAGGAGACTGTCTCTTGTAGAGAATATGTATATCCTTTTACAGTAATTTTTCTGTGAGGCTTGTGAGTGTTAAACTCTTAGTCTCTGATGTCTGAAGATGTCTTTAGTGTGCTGGTTATGACAGTGTAGCTGGGTGTAAAACTGCCGATTTACTTATTTTTTCCTTAAAATTTAGGAAAGCCACTTTAGTCTGGCATATATTCTTGCTAAGGGAAAATCTACTGTCTAATTATCATTCTTTCACTGATAGTTTGTTTTTTTCCTCTGGTAGCTTTTAAGATTTTACTGTTATCTCTGATATTTTGCAGCTTTCCTATCATGTCACTAGACATGGGGTTATTTTTATTTATCTTAGGACTCAGGTATTTCTTCAATTTTGGAAAATTCTTAACTATATTCCTTTAAATATTGTTCTTCTGACATCTTTTTTTTTAATGCCTATATGTGTTTAAGACCCTCATTCTATCCTTTTTGAAATTGTTTTTTTTGTCCATGATTTATTAAAAGCAATTTCCCCAATATTATTTTTTTTCAGTGAATTATGTCTTGTTTAGATATTATCTCATATTTTGGGCTTTAAAATAAATTTTCATGCTAAATTTTTAAAAATCCTAAGATTTTTAACATTATTTCTACATCGATTTCTTTTTATTTCTGATTTTATTTTATATATATATACATTTTCATTTCTAAACTGTTTGAAAAGCTAATAACGCACATATGTATAACTCAGTTGTCCCAAATCAAATACCTTTATAACTCCTATGAAGATTGAGAAATATGGGATGCCTGGGTGGCTCAGCGGTTTAGTGCCTGCCTTCAGCTCAGGGCCTGATCCTGGAGTCCCGAGATCGAGTCGCACATCGGGCTCCCTGCATGGAGCCTGCTTCTCCCTCTGCCTGTGTCTCTGCCTCTCTATCTCTCTGTGTCTCTCATGAATAAATAAATAAAATCTTAAAAAAAAGAAGATTGAGAAATAAAACATGCCAGCATCCCCTTTTAGGTCACTTCCTAATCATTATCCTCTCGCTTCTCTACAAAGATAACCAGTATCTTGAATTCTGACACTGTCATGTATATTACCTGTTTTTGAAGTTTATATAATTGAAATCATAAAGTATATATTTTTTGGACCTTGTTTCTTTCCCTCAATATCATTTTTGTATAATTATTCTATCTTATTTATGTATTTTCATTGCTATTTAGTATTTAATTGTATTGGTATTATGCATTCTGATGTTAAGGGACATTTTGTTTTCTTCCAGTCAGGACTTATAATGAATAATATTACTATAATCATTCTTGCATATACCTTCTTGGTGCACGTGGCATACATTTCTGTTATATAAATATGCAGAAATGGAATTGCTAGCTTAAATTATATGCATTATCTTCAGCTTTAGTAGACAATACGAAATTGTTTACCAAAGTTATTTTATGAATTTACAATTCTACTAGCAATATATGAGAGTTCTTATTGCTCCATATCCTTGCTAACACTTGGTATTAGTTGTTTTTAGTTTTAACCATTTGGTAACTGTACTGTGGTACCTCATTGTGAGGTTGGCATCTTTATATAAATCTATTGATTCTTTGGATACCCTTTTTAAAGAATACTTGTTTCAGTGTCCTGCCTCTTTTTTATTGGATTATCTGTATGTTCCCTAATTGACTTTTAAGAGTTTTTATATATTTTGGATATAAGCTCTTTTTATGGTTAAGTTGTTGAAAATATTTTCTTCCATGATGTGGCTTACCTATTAACACTTTAAAAAATATTTTATTTATTTTAAAGAGAGAAAGAATGTGTGAGCACATGAGCTGATGGAGGAACAGAGGGACAGGGACAAGCAGACTCCATAATGAGTGTAGAGCCTGGTGTGGGACAAGATCTTGTAAACCTAAGATTATGATCTGAGCCAAAATCAAGAACCAGTTGCTTAACTGACTGAACCACCCATGTGCTGCTTTTAGCATTCTTGACAGTGCTTTTTCTTCCTTCAATTAACAGGAATTCTTAACTTTAATATAATAATATTCATCATCCATTTCTTTATAGACTTAAGAAATCTTTGCCTTTCCTACATCACAAAGATCCTACACTTAATGGAATATTACTCAGCCATTAGAAATGATGAATACCCACCATTGCTTCAACATGGATGGAACTGGAAGGTATTATGCTGAGTGAAGTAAGTCAATCCGAGAAGGACAAACATTATATGCTTTCATTCATTTGGGGAATATAAAAGATGGTTAAAGGGATTGGAGGGGAAGAGAGAGAAAATGAGTGGGAAATATCAGTGAGGGTGACAGAACATGAGAAACTCCTAACTCTGGGAAATGAACAAGGGGTAGTGGAAGGGGAGGTAAGCAAGGGGTTGGGGTGACTGGGTGACGGGCACTGAGGGGGGCACTAGACGGGGTGAGCACTGGGTGTTATGCTATATGTTGGCAAATTGAACTCCAATAAAAAATATACAAAAAATCCTACACTTATTATTATTATTATTATTAATTATTATTATTATCAGTCATTCACATAAATATCTATAAACCATTTGGGATCTTGCCTATCGTATCATGTAGAGATAATTTTCTCTCTGTGAACATTCAGTTATGCCAGCAACATTTATTAAACAACTATTCTTTTTCTATTGCTCTGCAGTGGCACCTTTATTATAGATCATTGTTTATACATATAGAAATCTGTTTCTGGGCTATTTTCTACAGTTGGTCTATTTGTTCACCACATGTGTCACTGATATACCATCTTAATTTTACACCTTTAGAATAATTATTGATAACCAATAGAGCAAACCTTTTTTCTTTTTTCTTTTTACCTTGGTTGTTCTTGGACTTTTGCATTTCCAATTATAAATTTAATAATAATTTTAAAAATCAGCTTGTCAAATTAAACAAACACACACACACAAAGCTGTTGGGATATTGAAATTAGGTTGGGTCTATAGATCATTTTAGGGAGAATTGACATCTTTATGATATTGACTCTTCAGTTGATCAAGAATTATCTATCCTATAGGCATTTAGATTTTTGAAATTTCTTCCAATATTATTTTATAATTTTCTGTTTAGAGATTTTTTATTGTTATATTTATTTCTAGGTATTTGATATATTTTAGTATTAATGTAAATGATATTTTTTAAAAATTATTTTTTGTGTCTCTAGTGTATACAGATTCAATTGATTATTGTAAATTAACCTTTACCCAGGAAATTTATTTTTTTCTCAAAATTTTCAAACATACAAAAACTAGAATTGTGTAATAAACCTCCATGTGTCCATTACTCAGCTTTAACAATTGTGATCATTTTTTAAATCTCCTAACCTCATATTTAATTCTAACAATTTTCTACAGATTCTTTTGGACTTTCTATGTACATCATCATACAACTGGCAAATAATGACAACTTTATTTCTTCTTTCCCAAGTTTATTTATTTGCTTACTTCCTGGCTCCTTAAGACCCATGAGAAAAATGCTGACAAGAAATCATGATAGCTTCTTACCATGTTTATGAACCTGACCATGCTTTTTTTCTTTTTAAGATTTTATTTTTATTTGAGAGAGAAAGTGAGAGAGAGAGAGAGAGAGAGTACGAGAGAGCATATGCTTTTTTATTTTCATCAAATGATGCATAGGAAAGAGCTTCTTGTATATCTGAGTGTCATAGGGACCAATGTTTTAACTAAGTTAAGACATATTTATTCTTAAATATTTACATAACTTGAGAAGAGCTAGTCATAACTGTACAAATTCACAACTGGAAAAAAACACTAAAGTCACATCATTATGTAGTTCCCATATTTACATGTAGTTGCACATTTAAACTTAATTTATGGCATTTACTTTATGGTTACTAAAGTAGTTTAAAAAGTCTAATCAAAAAGATAAGATGTAGTCATCCAGAAATTTATATATTTATTTATTTTATAGTTTGTGAAATGCCTCTAATTGGTTTATGCAGGGAACAAATTTCTACTCTGACAGGAACCTCCTTTTCAGTGCACTTTATAGTTCTCATCTGCAACAGGCAATAGCAAATACAAAAGAATTTTTAACTATGAGAATTGAATGGTAAAAAAAATTAACAGTTTATTAGATGATATTTTATTTAACAACCTAGGAAGTTCACAGCCATTTGCAGTTCCAGTGTAATTTTAAGTACAATTGGGAATTTGGCATTCTCAGTGGAGCTGTTAGTCTGGCAAATTTCGTAGGTGAAATAAGTACATTTAATAGCGCATGTGAAGGGATTGTTCTAAAATGAACTTTGATGGCTCCGTTTTCCACAACTAACTGGGTCACTCAACATGGCTCTTATTGTTCCTGATGTTGGGATATAGTCTTTTTTTTTTTTTTTACAATAGATTTATGACTGTCAGAAGACATCAACTCGACATACATGGCATCACAGCCCTTCATACCTCCGTAGAATTTTTTCTCTCTGTCTGTTATGTTCTTGTGAAAGTCTGTTTCATTGCCCTAGAAAATTCAATAGTTTCTTGTCAGAAATTAGATTTGGGGGTCACTTTAGCAGCAAGATGGAGAAGAACAAACTGGAGGCAAACAAGAATGGAGACAGAGCCACTATATAAATCTTGGGAATGGAGCCAGTGCCATGAAGTGGAGAAGGGAACCACAGTCTTCTAAATCAGCAGGCTGAACTAGAGACCTCTGGATCTGTTTCCTGACTCAGAAATCTGAGGACTGTGTGTGTAAAGCTACACTGACAATCAGGAGGGCAGATACTGATTCAACCAAAGATGCTGATGGATTTTACAATTAAAGATTTAGGGATATTTTCCCCAATGTAATAGAAATTCCTGAGGTGCTTGGATGGGAACCTAGGTATGGTGTGGCAAGATGGGGACAGGATGAGAGGAGATACAGGGTCACAATAAGACACGTGCTGAGCTGGCTACCCTCATGGGGAGAAACTAGCTCTGTATACTTCGAAGGTTTGCAGGAATGATTTGGGAAATGGCAATAAGCCTTTATAAGAAAGGAGAAATATGATGGGGTGGAGGAAAGAAAGAGAGAGAAAGAGAGAGAGAGAGAGAGCAAAATCAAGGAGTTAAAAAAATAAGTGAATATTTCTGTTAGTCCAAATTCTTCCCCAAATTGAAAGGAGTTATAGATGCCTGACTTGGCCCTGTGGAAATTACCCAATTTATCCAGTGTTGTTCATTCATAATATCTGGGAGTGTAGAAATTGCAGGAATACAATGACAATGATACTCTTTTCGAAATAAATAACACATAGACTTCTTGCTCCATCAGGTTTGATTTTATGTTTAGTGTATTATGTAACTATTTGGATATTTATATCCTATTACAACTTAAGTAAACCAGAAATGAGAGACCAAGGAGGCATGATCTTATAGCACTCTTTGAAGGAGAGCTTTCTATTCATTCATTCTTTTACTCTTTTCATTCATTCATTTGTTCATTCATTCATTCATTCATTTATTCATTCACTCACTCTTTCAGCAAATATCTATTAAGGGCTTATTAAGTGCCAGGAAGTAGTCTGAGCCCTCGGAAGCATATCAGTGAGCATTATCATAAAATTCAATTTGTAGGAACCTAGGGTAGTACAAGGAAACAGAAAATGTGCATGTACTTTCTTTCTCGTCTCCCAATAGTGGTAGAAGAATAAGAACTAGGACCAAGTCTTTTAATCACTAATTCAGTTTTGAAGCAACTAATTCAGTTTTGAAGCAAAATATACTGAACAAATGTGTTCAACTAATTCAGTTTTGAAGCAAAATATACTGAACAAATGTGTTATTTTACATGTGACTGCTAGGACTTGAGGATACAAAAATAAAGTGGGATTTCTGGTCTTAAGGAACAGATTTGAAGCCAACCAGATAAACAATTACAAACAAATGGCACAGTCGTGGTTCTAATAGAGCTTAATACAGGGAGCTCTGGAGCACAAAGTAAATTCAGTTCCCTGCCCCAGGTGGGATAGAGAGGCTTCTAGAGAGGACCTCCCAGCTGGTTCTGGAAGGAATCGGAAATAGCTGGCATTGTTGATGGAGGGAGTGGCATCCAGGTTGGGGAGGAGAATGTACAAACATGTTCCCTAACACAACACTGGTGCTGGCATCTTGTTACAGTCTCCTTCAGACCTTTCTGGAATTAGCTTCTTTTTTGACATACTGGAGGGTTATTTTCTTCACCAAGCTCCCTTGCCTGGCAGAAGGCAGAACAGTGATCAACTTTGGGAAGTGATCACTGACTGGTGAAGATGTGCACTGACGGGAAGAAGTAAGAGGGAGACTTCTGGGGTGCTGGAATGTTCTGGGTCTTGATCTGGTTGTTGGTTGCAGGACTGTATACACATGCAAGATTCTTTTGAGCTATACTCTAAATAGAGCTGTGCAGGGATCCTTGGGTGGCGCAGCGGTTTGGCGCCTGCCTTTGGCCCAGGGCGCGATCCTGGAGACCCGGGATCGAATCCCACATCGGGCTCCCGGTGCAGGGAGCCTGCTTCTCCCTCTGCCTATGTCTCTGCCTCTCTCTCTCTCTCTCTGTGACTATCATAAATAAAAAAAAAATTAAAAAAAAAATAAATAGAGCTGTGCATTTTACTAAATGCATGCTAGGCTTCAGTGAAGCAAGGAAAAAAGCCCCCAGCCTGAATAATCTTGTCATTCCTATGATACTACTTTTCATATGATACTATTTAGCACTTGGCACCAAATATATTCTGGAGTTTTTAAAAAAATATTTATTCATGAGAGACAGAGAGAGAGAGAGAGAGGCAGAGGGAGAAGCAGGCTCCATGCAGGGAACCCAACGGAGGACCGGATCCTGGGTCTCCAGGATCAGTCCCTGGGCTGAAGGCGGCGTTGAACTGCTGAGCCGCCCAGGCTGCCCTATGCTGGAGTTTTTTGTTGTTATCGATTTTTTAAATTCTCTGCTTATTTTCTGTATGAGAATCTTTTCAGAAACCAGATTACAAATGCCATTCAAAATTTGATTTTGTCCTGGGCTCCTACTTGTCCTCTGATAGGGAATCTCCAACAGTCTTAGACTGAACATACCTGGACCCATACACAGGGTACAATTCTTTTAATAGTGCTTTAGAGGCTTCCTTGGTATATAACTGTGGAGCATGTGCTTTTTCTCTTTGGGTGCATTTTAGAAGGGGATACTTCTACTATATCTCTTATTGTGTCTGGGAGAGTAAGCTGTGTGCACAGTCTACATATTCAATAAATATTGCCAAGAGGGGAGGAGTGTGAAGAAATCCAGAAAATATTTGTTTCTATTTTGATTTATGAGTTTTGAGAAGAGAGAAGGACCTAAACTTAAAGTGTATTTCTTCCCAATCCTTTACACGGACTAAAAGAGGAGAAGAAATAAAACAATCCTGAAGGTTGATTGAGGGATAAAATGCCCACAGAACAAATTTGACTTATTCAAGTTTTATGAATCTCCAAATAGCAGGTTTAAGTAGATTTGCCAGAGCTTAGAGATACGTGTCTGCCAAGCAAAATAACTTTTTAAAGAAAAGAGTTCTTTGCATTTTCTCTCAGGTCAGAAATCAAGTTTGTAGCTTAGCTCTTGGAAAATATCAGGTGAAAAAGAAAAGAAAATATGCCATTTATTTAGTGATTGTAGAACACCTTCTGTGAGAGACCTAATCTCAGGTAAAGCAACTCTTGGGTCAGATGAAGCTCCATGTGAGGGTAATGCCAGCTAAGCCTGGATTCTTTTCATGTTACTCAGACAGGGTAATATTTGATGCTTGCTAGTGCAAACTTCATTGAATACTTTAACAACCCTTCAACAAAACTGTATTATAAACATTAAACTTGCTAAGAGACTAGATTTTAAGTGTTTCCAACACTAGAAGAAATGATAATTATGTAAAGTGATAGAGGTGCTAGCTAACACTACTGTGGCAATCATATTGCAAGACAAAAATATTAACTCAATATGTGGGACATCTTAAACATACATAGTATTGTATGTCATATACAACACCGAATAAAGAACAAATCAAGTCAAACCACCACCACCATTACCACCATCTAGGGCTTGCCCTCCTCTTGTGACCTCTGTTCCCAATTCTCTTTTCTTCCCACAAGGGCTAACAGTCACCTCACAATGGCTCTGTGGTCCAAGATCCCTCATATGGATCCTCACCTTAGGCTGTGCCACATCCTACAGCAACGCTTGGTCTCACTATGTCCATCTTTAGTCCTTTTATCTTGGGCTTCTGACCTCTGTCACCCAAAGATTACTTGTTAATTCCAGAACCAAATTGTGTTATTTATTTATTTATTTATTTTTCAAATTGTGTTTATTGATACAATTTTGCTAGTGGGAGATGTTATTATACTGCAATGCCTCCTTTTATTACTCAAATAATGAAAATTATTTCATTACTCAAATGTGCATTAAAATGCTTTGATATAAAAAATTGAGAAAACACAGTAAGTAGTCATGCTTGAGAGAATGAAAGCATTCATAATCTTTTTACCTAGTAACTACCATTAACATACATATATGTGTGCACACACATATACACATATACATAACATTTTTGTCTTTTTAATTTAAATAATACTTGATTAAAAATATTTCCATCTCCATAAACATATTTCCAAAACATTATTATTTGTGGCTAGGAAATTTTTATTTTTAAAAGAAAACACTATTTATTTAATAGTCTCTAACCAGTGGATATATAATTCCTATGCTTTTTTTTTCTACTGAACCAATCCTGCAAACATATGTACCTATTAATGATTTTCTTAGGAAACTTCTTAGACCTAGGATCTCCAGGCCAAACATATGCATAAAAGACTCCTAATCACTTTTTCAGCTAGTTTATCTTTATTATTAAAGAAAAAGCAATGTATACCCATTGTAAAATTTCAAATATTATACAATGAAAAGTAGATTCTTCTTTTACCCAAGACTCTTACTTCTCCCCTAGGCAACCACTGTTAAGCATTTCTTTTGGTACCTTCAGGAAATAGTCTGTGTAAGCAAGTACATGTAGTATGTATTTTTTTTTTTTTACAAATGGATGTATATGCTTTATTCTCTACCTATATTTTATAAAATTAAAATACATTTGGAGCCTCTTTCAGTTTAGAACACATAGATCTAACTCATGATTCTTTCCTGGCCACATAGTAATGATGGTATGAATGTATCACATGGATGAATGAATGATGGTATGAATGTATGAATGTATCAAAAAGTATCAAATTTGATAAAGTCAGTGTTTTATTAATGTATTTAGGCTATTTTTTTTTCATTTGTTAGGACAAATACAGCAACAACACTTTCATACATCTGGATTTTTGCACATATGTGAGTGTTGACAAATTCTTACAAGTAGAATTTTAAGGCTTTGAATACATATGCCCAAACTGTCCCCTATTAAGGAATACATTGATATTATTATAAGGGGGAAAAAGGACAGTCCCTTCCTCTCTCCCTCTTTTATTTACAAAAACCCTTTACCTAAAGGAGCCATATTTAAGTTCTAAGGACATACTGTAAAGCTACTGTAGTAGCTCAATAAGTTTTTGTTGAAAGAATGAGTCAATTCTGTCAAGCAACAGAAGTTTCTAGAAATCCCAGTATAATAGTTCACTTGTCACAAGTTTTGTACTATTGTCTTGTGTTTTTCACCCTCTGAATTAAAGAAGGAGTTTTAAATTTATGGTTCAAGGATGAGCTTCAGAGGGTGTGTGATGAGCTTCCAGGCCAAGTCTGGGATACATGTATGAATGTGCCTTTTGAGAGGTGAATGGGGAAAAGGAGAAGTTTCCTGGTGTTTGTGGACACAGAATTTTTTCATCTTTTTATTTTCTTACTTTCAAAAATAATTTAGCATAAATTATGCTAAAACAGATGTGGTAAGAATGATTCTTTTAATGTGACTGGCAAAGTAGGTGTGATGTCTTTGACTCTAAATGGATATTAGGCTGGTTAAGCAAAGTGTTGAGTAAACTGTAATGTAGGTGATATTATGATTATAGGGAGCAAAGGAACCCTTACTAGTCAGAACCATGATTTTTCTTTTGGATTCGTGATAATTGCTGGAGAATTCTTGGGGAGCAATAAAGGTGTGTTATTTTCATATTCACTTTAAAAGAGAGATAATCTAACTTACATGATAAAATATTTAAAAATAATTAAAAATTGAATATTGATTGATGACACTTATAGATGATTAAATAAGATTAAGTGTGATGTTTTATAATTTTAAAATGTTTTCTGTGTGATTTTTCTGATATTACAAGAAAAGGATTAGAGAGTGCTAAGTGGATTAATAAAATGGTTTAATTATATTTTTAAATATTTCCCTGTTCGAAGAGAATCTAAGTAACTGATATTTTTTTTTGTTTTGTTTTTTTAAAGATTTTATTTATTTATCAATGAGAGACATAGAGAGAGAGAGAGAGGCAGAGACACAGGCAGAGGGAGAAGCAGGATCCACTCAGAGAGTCCGGTGTGGGACTCGGTCCCGGGACTCCAGGATCACGCCCCGTGGCCAAAGGCAGACGCTAAACCACTGAGCCACCCAGGGATCCTCCAGCAACTGATATTTTGAACACCAAATTGTTACACACATGAAACTATGGGGGTACATGGGAAAGTAGGGCATGTTCTTTTTGAAAAGGATCTCTTTAGCATGTGAGAGAAAAATAGCACAGTAATTAATACTCAGTTTAAAGATGGGCTAAGAGAAGTGGCAGCTCAATCAATGGGCCTGGAAAGGAGGCTTTTGGATAAAAAATATAATGAGAAGAAATTGCTTTAGAAAGCTGTCTGGAAAAAAATAATAAAGGTAATAGTATGTTATTTTCAGAGTCAGTATTAGCACATGACCCAGATCCCTTCCAAAAAAAAGTCATTCAGGAAGAAAAAAGAAATGGGGCATTTTGACCAAATGAGACTAGACTAGATTTCATGAATAGCCTATGGTTTAGCCTTGAAGCAGAACACTTTCATTCTTTCATGCCTTCAACATTAAGTTAGCAGCTGCTATCCCTTGGTGCTTTGTTAAGGAAGACAGCCTATTGGCAACTCAGGAATGCAAGGCCAGTGGCCTGGTTAAAGCACAGAAAATTTAGTGGTTTGTGGGTTTTTAGAAGGCAAACTAGAAATGGGACAGGTCCTTATAATAACCAATTCTATAATGAATTAAGACTGTGCTTCTCTGCAACCCCACTACACAGGTAGGAAAGATAAGATTCAGAAGGACACCTCGTTCTAACCTCAGATCCCACAGCTTAACTCATGTGAGCCTCATCACTGATGCTCCTCTACACTCTCATTAACCTCTGACCCATGCTGAATGCGCTTCAGGTGAATTGAAATAAAGATTATAATATGAACAAATTACCCTGTTAAATTTTTAAATGTTTACTAGTAGGACATAGGCCAGGGTTACTCACACATAGTAATTAGACATTAAGTGGCTATGTGGTAGCCTATTAACTACAGAACAGACTTGACAAGAGATTGATTTTTAACATTTTTAATTAACAAAGCATGAGCAAGATAAATCTGAAAAGTGAAGAACCACTCGGAGTTGTGAATAGTGAGAAATTTGGAAATAGCAATTCACGGTTTATCCTTTCAAGATATAAAAATGATTCAGCGTGGTTAAATATGTTTCAGTTTTTAATATTTTCTTATCAGGAGTGAAAAACTCACATTGATGATTGCCCAGGTATACTGTATGTTCAGATGTAAAATTTATAGTAAATACTTAAAATGTTATATTATGGATTTGATGGATGAACAACTAAGGAATGATAGAGCTCTCCTATGGGCAACTTTTAAAGGAAAAGAATGTCTAGTTAGAAAACATTTCTAATATATGAAATAAGCTTTCCAATTGCCCATGGATATTCACTTGTCTGTATTTCTTGTTTTAGCTCAAGTCTTAATATTAGAGATAAGATATAGACTTTATTAAAACATTCACACGCACACCACACACACAGTTCATCAAAGTTATAACAAATTACTCTCAACTGTGACAATAACCACAGTTTCCATTAGCAGAAATTTGAAATGGTTGATATCCAGATATGTATTCATATAATAATTTAAAATAGTTACTATTAAATGAAATTATTCTTTAGATTAAAAATAGCAAAAAATAAAGAGGTAATTTC
Source organism: Canis lupus dingo (assembly GCF_003254725.2). Classification (NCBI taxonomy): domain Eukaryota; kingdom Metazoa; phylum Chordata; class Mammalia; order Carnivora; family Canidae; genus Canis; species Canis lupus. Next base: position 31,946,919 of record NC_064264.1, on the reverse strand, counting down.
AGAAATTTTTAGAAATCTTAATTTTGAAAGGTAGATAAAAAGAACTTAAAAATGGTTCATTAACATATTAGTAAGTTAGAATTTATAGTTGTTCTCATAAAAATTACTGATTTTTTTTCACACATGTGGGTTACTTTTATGAAGAAACTAAAAATTTGCATGATGCAACTTAGGTTGGTTTCAGAAATACATTGTATGACTTCATCTTTTATTTCCATTCTTCCTTATTGATCTGGGATAGTTTAGCCCGTGTAATGGTTGCTGGATTCATGGTACAGTTTTTGTACTTCGATGACAAATCAAAACTATGACATTTTTTAACTTATATTCTTTGATCGACAAATTTATTTGGGGGAATGCTGCTCTTTCTCCTTCCCTCCTTTTCTTTCTTTCTTCCTTTCTCCAACTTTTTGAATGGTTTACTCCCTTTGTGTCCATTTCCTTCTAAATAAGTGATGTCCCTTTAGCCTTATCTAATCAAATTAAAAACAATTACTCAGATTATTAAATGGCCTTTTAACAACAGAGTAATCTAAAGTCACTTCCAACCTAAAAGTTTGATGTTTAGATGGGTTATCTTTTCTCCCCTTCCTCTGAAGTGACTCATGGATCTGGTGCCATAACCACTCCCACACGGGAGATGTGGGACACACACTGGCTCTACCAGTCCTGTTGTAGGGTCACTTACTCTGACCCCCAGTTTCTTTCTCTTTCTCTGCCTCTTCCCTTTTCTTTTTTCCTTACACTTTTCCTTTTGACAAAACCAACCAACCAACCAACCAAACAAAAAACCAGAATGATCCTTAATGACTTGTTAAGCAACAAACCTCTCCTAGGAATTTTGATGCTAATAATGACCCCACCTTTCTGTGAAACAATGAGCTAAATAATCATCTCAGACAGAGGAACCGATAGAAATGAATGTGAAATGTGACAGAGGTCTTAGCCCAAGTTGTGTTGACTGCTGAGATCCAAGGATGTGTGAGCCTGTCAGATGAATTGGTGGAGTGGCCCACCCGAAGTCTCTTTGTGGGAGGTACTAATGGATCTCCAAGGCAGAGAGGGAGCCAGGCAGGAGACACTAGACTCAATAACACCTCAGACTTCCCAGGGGAAGGCTGATTCTCATGATTTCTCAAGTGGCAGTGTCTATCAGCCCACATTCTTCCTCCTCCCTCAGTTGGACTCATGTCTGAGGCTTCTAGTGACCTGTGAGCAGGACCTGTAAGTTTAAACTGAAAGAGCTGTTTGGCCACGTGAAGACTCCTGGGGTGCAGCCACCTGACATAAGGTGTTACACAAGGAGAGAGAAACTTTCTTAACCACTTCAAAAGCTAACAGTCAGCAACTTTGGATCCTCATGGGATCAGGTGTGTTAACAGTGATAGGAGGGGGTTGTGGGGACAGCAGTGCCCAGAGAGTGGTGGGCACAGTGCCTGGCAAATGAAGATGTGCAGAGATGTCAAGGCAGCAGCGGGATGGTGGTCAAGCCAGCAGGTACCACATGGTGAGGGACCAGACTTACTGGTGAGCCAATTATTGACATCCTGAAATATGAGGAGAGAGACTTCGCAGACATCTGAACCATTGGAGGGAAAAAGCACTGATACTTGGATCATGACTCCAAATTGTCTCTACCCGCTATAAGTGTGGCTCCTGAAGAAACTCATGCTCACAAAGGCAGCAGACAATAACATTGCCATGCCTCAATATTTTAGTCCCCAAACCACTTCCCATTCACTCTGCTCTTTATGAAGATAGGATAATGAGGGCTACAATGAAAAAAATGAGTGGCCATTTTGATAAAGAAGATGATTATAAAGAATGAGGGGAGGAAAAAGCCAGTAGAATTAACAAAGGTAATTAAGGTAGCAAAAGCAAAAGAAGCTGATTTTCACATTACTAAATATATTTCAAGTGGGCAAAAACAGAGAGTTATTCACATACATGTATTTATAGGAGGCAGAAACAGCAAAGATAACCATGAAAACAGACACTGGAAATTAAAGAGGAGGAAATAGGCCAGTTAATTCTTGTTGTCAGCCTAGTTTTTTTCTCAATCTGAAAAATGATAGTGGATAATATAAGCAAAGAATAAAATTACTGTGAGATAATGCTAACTTCTAGCAGTCTCCTTCAAGTGCATCCTCATTATTTGTCAATTCACTTGCCATGCATTCAAGAATATTAATTTTTTTCTGCTTGAACTGCCCGAGGATTGGGCAATCTTCATACATCGAAAGCATGTGTTTCTTCATGCATTGGTGCATGCTGAATAGGCCTGTCCTTTTTCTAAATTATCATCTGCTTGCCTGTGCAATTTCCATGAGCAAATATGGGTATTTGCACACGCAAATGGAAGTGCATGAAAATAATATGTGCTTGGTATTAGTGGGTCCAGCCGGGGTTTGACTTTTTGGAGTTAAAAGCCCTGTAAATGCATGGATTTCTGAGAAAGCTCACTTAGCAAGCACAATACATAAGCGTAGGCAAGGAGTTATAATTCCATTAGCTAAATATCTCTTTGTGAGAAACACATATTTAGGATTTGGAGTTGTAAAACACTTTCAAAGACATTTTACTAGGATGATATAAGCTAACTTTTGGCCCCGAAGTATTTAGTAATATGCTAGGGTTTGAAGTATAGAACAAATCTTTCAATTTCCTTTTAAACTACTGCTTTAAAGGTTATATAATTATGGAAAACAAAAGTGGGAGCTTTAAAGTTCAGGGTTATGTTGCCAAATAACATCTGAAAAGCCAAAGATTACAAAAGTTAGCAAAGTTGGTAATCACACATGGCCCTGTTTCCTCTCAGAAGACGTATACTATTTTAATATTTTGGGGAATCTATCATTTTACTAATGTAGTATTCTAATGTGTATGTCTCATAGCTATGGTTGCCCACATATCTATACCTTGAGAAATCTAATGTTTCTTCTAGTCAGAAATCTTCCAGCCTTGGCTTAAGTATTGACTCCGGATGCCCCTGACTATCCTAGTACCCTGAAAGCTGCCCTGTTTACAGACTCTCAAGCCTAAATCTCTCTTTCACTAAAAAAGACACAGAATCCTAAAACATGAGTTTTGTTTGTATTTCCACAACATTAGTTTCTTAGTCAAGCTGTTCTGAAGCATCATTTAGGAATTTCTACTTCTTGTTACATCGTTTTTCATCAATGCTCAGCTTATGATTGCTTTTTTTATTTTTTTTTTTTTTTTTTTTTTTTTTTTTTTTTTTTTTTTTTTATTTTTTTTTTTTATTTTTTTTATGATTGCTTTTTAATGAAAAAGAATATTTATGGATGAGCGCTGGGTGTTATACTATATGTTGGCAAATTGAATTTAACTAAAATATTTTTTAAAAATTTGCATGAGAAAAAGAAAAAAAAAGAATATATTTTACAAAGGGATAAAAGGATGTTTTACTGGACCTTCAGGATGCCAACCAACCAACCAACCAACCAACCGAAAAGTGAAAAACTGAATCGATCAACTGGAACTGTTATGTATCATGATGAATAGTAATTCAAATAACCCCCCCATCCCCCCATCCCCATTGTTAGTTAGTTTTTGAATCTGTGGAACAAACTGCATTCTCCTGAGATCTGGGCCCACAAGCAGTGGGAGGGGCCCTAGCTCTCAGCAGGCACTCCTATGGCTCTGTGGTTTCCCTATGGCTGTGGACACTGCAGTGGAAGCACGTGTCTGGGGCTTGGCAGGGGTGATGTAGCTGCACAGCTATAACATGACTTCCAGTCCTGTAAGCTCTTCTAGAACCTTTATCTTACCTCCTCAAGACATGAATCAAATTCTCCCTTTCCTGGCTCTGGGCAAGCTTGTGATTTGCTTATAACCTGTAGAATGTGGTTCAAGTGACACTCTGATATTTGACACTCAGTAATGAAAGATAGCACAGCTCTGCCTTGCTGGCTGGGCCACTCACTGTTGGAACCCTGGCCCACCATGCAGCAGTGAACACCCTGAGGCTCCATACGATGAGGAAGCCCAGGCCACAGGCAGAGGCCAGGTATAGGTGTTCCTACTAACAACCCCTGCTGAGGCCTGAGCTGACAACCAGCATCGACCATCAGACATGTGAACAGACGTGCCTCCAGCTGACAGCCCCACCTATGGATTCACCCCTGGCCTTTGAATTGTCTAGCTGGGAACCAAGCCTTCAAAGAGCAGAGAAAAGCCATTCCCATGGTGCTTTGTCTAAATTACTGACCCAGAGAGTCTAGTAGCATAATAAAATGTTTGTTTTAAGCTCCTGAACTTGGGGTTATTTTTTAAAAAAATGTTTTTTAAAAAGATTTTATTTATTTCTTTGAGAGAGAGGGAGAGAGCAAGCATGAGTGGGAGGAGGAGCAGAGGGAGAGGGAGAAGCAGGTTCCTAGCTGAGCAAGGAGCCTGACACGGGGCCTCATCCCAAGACCCTAGGATCATGACCTGAGCCAAAGGCAAACAGTTAGTTGACTGAACCACCCAGGGGCCCTAGAACTTGGGTTTAATTAAACATAAACAGTACCCAGAAGTGTTAACAAGGTACTTGAGATAATGCAAAGTCCATTTGGGATGAGATGATGGGATATCTAGTTCGAAAAGCCAGTGATACTAAATACTTTTCCAGAGAGAAAGTTACTGGTTAATTATTTTAAGAACAATATTTTCAATTTAAAAATCAGTCGTATCTAGAAACAGTATATGCAAAAGTCTTGAAACACTAGCAGTAGTAAATCGGTCATCCTGGGGATACGTTTCACAGAGAACCAAGTTGGGCAGCAGACTTTCTTGTCAGTCCATGTGGGTAAGTGTGGTGCTACCTCCATTCTGTTTTCACTCTCTGCCTCTCTCCCTTCTTTTCCCTCATCTTAGTCCCGGCCTCTCACAAGGTGGGCTGGTGTGCTTGTGGGATGTTGGGAGGTCCATGACAGTGGGAAGTAAAAGCAATTTATGTTTAGCCCCTTATTGTGCACATACGTGATGATGGGAAAAGTTACCTTTATGTATGACAAACACCAACTTTCTATTTTGCCCCACAAGTCACAGTGAGAAATAGCCAATAAAATCTCTTTGCAAATTATTTTGGAAATTACAGTTCCCAGTGATGATGATGATAACAGTGATCCATGGCTAGAGAAACTCAACAGAACAAAATGTAGTAAAAACAGTCCAGTATATAGTGCATATATTTAGTAGGGAAAAAATAAATTCTTAGAGGAACAAATAGTTTGGAGTGAAAAACAAAAGTGTTTTCAAAAAAAAGAAAGTACACCCAGAAAACATTTCTCAGCATCAGCTCGCCCACTCCTGACAATTCCCAAGTGTTCATAGGTAGACACGAGATTGCTTCACCTGAAGACTGAACACTGGACAGTTATAGTAGGTTCTAGACTCATGTAGCCCGTTCTTCTGTACTGAAATATTTGCAGCAGATCTCAGGTAGATTCTGTGCTGTTTCAATACTCTGTGAGTTTTTATATGACACATTGAATTTCACTTCTCAGAGGAGAGCTGTGGAAGTGAGTAGATAGCACTGGGAAGTGTTGATCCCTGGTTACTAATATAATGTGGTTCAAGAGGAGTCTGTCTCTTGATTGTTCACAATCTAAATGAGAGTTAAAAAATAAATTTGCACAACCATTTCTATAGTTACTTTTATAGTTACTAAAAATAAAAAGCCCATGATGTATTTATAATGTATGTGCAGAGTATTGTTGCTTCTTATTATGTCAGTTCCAATCTCCACCCCCCTTTTTTAAGTCGGGCAGGTGTGGGAGAGATCCCAGAGCACAAGAGCACATGTGGCAGTTGGCTACAGCCGCATCTTGCATTCTGCATCTAAAGCATCACTTCCACCATGATTGCCACAGAGCTATTTACAAAAGCGTCCCTGACTTGGTGATTTAATTACACATCCTCCTGCATGTGTCACCGAGTGTTTGGTCCTCAGTTTGTACAGTTCAAGAAGGTAATACCTACAGTGAAAGGAGTGCATAAACTTCAATACTCTGGGCTCTGGTATTGCTCCTGTGATTAACATCTCACCTTCATGATACAGAAACAAGATCCTGAAATATATTTTTCAATTTGATAATCAGCAGAGGGGCTGATTATAGTTTGAAATATTCATAAACTTCGCCTCCTGAAAATTAGTCCTATCCTTAATCCCATTTAGACAACTAGGTAGTCCACAACCAAAGGGCAGGAAACAGAAAACAAAAAGGCAAGAAAAATGTGTTAGGTGCTAAGTTTTTGGTCCCAGAGAAGAGGAAAAGAATCCCCTGGGACTTGGGCAGGTAAGCTAGTGAGAGGAGAACTGCAGGAGGCTCAGAGGCTAAGGTAGCGCCCCATCAGGCTCACTGAGGGAAGGAGGAGATCTTAGAAATCCCAGAATAAGTCTGCAGAATCTGAGATCAGAGGAGACTTCAGCTTCTTTTTGTGGATTGCAAAGAGACTGTTGGATCCCAGAATCTTTCATGCACAGCACAGCACAGCAGGAATACAGAAGGAAGGTCTAACTGCCTAGGTCTATCTAGGTAAATAGGTGTATGGACACGAACACAACTGGAACTTATGCAGTTGGGAAAGCAAGAGGTGATAAGTAGTGTGGGTGTGGGGAGTAGGGATGGGTGCAGGAGGAACAGTGTTGGGGAGTGCAAAGGGTATACAATCTGAATGAATTCAGATCATGTTTCTGTCACTTGGCAGGATTCATGTTCCCATAAAAAAATTAAATTCAAATGCAGAATAAATTGAACATAAAGATTTTAGCCAGATATGCTAGCCAAGGAATTTTGGGTAAAACACAACCCTGATTTCTTCTTTTTAAAATGAGGAGAGATAACACTTGATGATTTTTTCCATTTTAAGGTCTCAGCTTAAATGTCACTCCTGCTAAGTCTTCCTGACCTAGCTCCTCATTGCCCTCTGCTCCAGTGTATAACCTTGGACCCATGCCCTCCCTCACCCCCACCCCCACTGTAAGATCAGAATCTCCAGCAGAGGTGGGGTAGAGTCTCTCATTTACTGTAGTATCCCTGGTGGGTGGCCAGCACCATGCAGGGTCCTCTGAGGGGTAGAAGGAAGGAAAACAGGGATGAGTGCAGGGTTCTGAGATCCTATATGCATTATTTGTATGATGCTCAAGTGAGGAATGGATTGGGTAAAATTATGTGAACCAATAAAATTGCAACAATAAATTACAGTTACTGCAACTGTTCAACCTCATGGACTTAGAATTGTACAAGGGATAGGAACCAGTAGAAGGTGTACCAAGGCACTCCTCCGGTTATATATGTTAAAATTTCTGCTCCAAATAATAGCTTTTAGAATCAATCTTGGATGATTTATGTGTTAAAGTCTCTTTGCTTATAAAGGAAACTCTAATTTAAAAAAAGGCTTAAAATTTGTTTTACTTCTTTCTTCAATATCCTGCAATGCTGAACCCAACTCATGATTTTCTGTGAATATACCTCTCCAGCAACAAAATGTTCATAGAAAGGATTTTTTTTACTTCTGCCTCACTAAGCATCCCTGGGTGGGAGTGTTGGTGGGGGAAAGGTAAGGCTTCTGAGCACTCAGGGTAGATCACACTCAAGTAGGAACTGAGCGCTGAAGCAGGGCAGCACTGAAGCAGGGCAGCACTGAAGCAGGGGCATCCTGCCACCTGTAGACACAGCAGTATCCTTCTGTGAGGGAGAGAGGGTTTTGTCAGGATTCAGCTGGTTCTTTGTGGTCACCAAGTTTATTTACACCCTGGTCAGGGGCCTGTACTAAGAGATGCTCAATTAATATTCAATTGAATGAAGAAATCAAAAGTGTCCTCTACAGGATGCTAGTTTCCCTCCCAACTGCCCGCGCAGTGTCTCTCCTTTCTAAGGGAGGCTGATTCCACACCACAAGTGCACACCAGGAGAAAAGTGGTGACAGTGATGCTGTCTATAATGATGGCTAAAGTGTTGAATGTTGAACCACGTGCCAGGCGCTGCTTTAAGCCCTTCCCCCGAGTCACCTGATGTAGTCCTCACGACAACGCTATGACTTAGGTGACAGTCTTAGGGTATTCGAGGTGAAGAAACTGAAGCTCCGAGGGAGCCCAGCTTCCTGTGACCTGTCCATGAAGTGATGGGGCTGTCCTGGAGGAACCGGGGTGCCGTGTAGCACTAGGATACGGTTTCTTCTTCAGGATGCAGGCAGTGTCTAAGAGCGTTTGGCCCTCTCCTTTACTTTCTAGTTTGGTCAAACTTTTTTTCCTTTCACTGTCATGGGAAAGGAGCACAGGCCACATGGAGTGACCACCTGCAGGTGCTCCTCCCAACTGTGCCCACTGAGGCCCCTCCAGTGGGGAATCTGGGTTTCAGATCTGACATCAGACCTTGCTGCCTCACTGCATTGCTCAGTGCTCCAGCCTCCAGATTTGTTATTTTATTTTCATTTTCCTTGCCTTTCCTTCTTTATTTTTTATTTATTTGAGAGACAGAGATAGCGAGAGGAAGCCCAAGCACCGAGGAGCAGCAGAGGGAGGAGGAGAAGCAGACTTCCCACTGAGCAGGGAGCCCATACCTGGGTGGATCCCAGGACCCTAGGATCCTGACCTAAGCCTAAGGCAGACGCTCAACAGACTATGCCACCTGGGAGCCCCCGCCCTCACTTTGTTTTAGATCTGTATGGCTAAAGCTGTTGGAATTTGGAAAACCCACTCTTTTTCCCCAACAAAATCTGACTTTTAAGGCTATTATTATTGTTATTATTACTTAAAACACTCTGGTATGCAACATCAGTCTCTTCGGCTATTCCCCCATTTGATATAAAAAGTAAGACTCACCTGATGCCAGGGTCTTTAACTCACACATTTCTGTTAGAATTAGCCCTGTGTTTCAGGATCACACCAGTTCTCTTCCACTTCCCTGTTCATAATCAGCCTCTCCTGCTTTACGAAAGGAAGGCATACCTCTCTATCACTCGAAATCTTAGGTAGTGCATCATCTTAAGGTCTAAAAATCTTTGGGATGCCCAATAAAAGGATAATTGAAAATATTAGTGTCTATAAAGTTGTCTTTAATTCAGGAAACTTAAATAAAGCAAATAAACAAAAAGCTCAAAACAGCATTTATATACATGGCAGAGAGGGTTCACTGCGTTCTCACATTTTCAGTTTATCTCCTACTACTCTCAGTTCCTTGAGTCAAGGGACTGTGCCTGTTTTGTTTCAGCATCCAACAGAGCAGGGGGCAGATAGGGCCTATGCAACAGGTAGCTGTGGAATGAAGTTGTGACATCGTAAAATGATGAACACAGGAAATGTTCACGGACCCATTGTTTCTCCCCACTCCAGTCTAATCGCCCTCCCTGTTTGCCTCTCCTCTTCACCCTGTCCTCACGTTCCCTTTCACAGAACTCTGTCTTGGCTAGAGTGGCTCCTGGAGTTTGAAAGCCAAAGCAGTCAGTACATGGGCAGGAAAGGAGCAGATATAAAAGGTTGGAGGTTGGGAGAAAGAACCTAGGGGAAGAGGAAAGTCAGTGGATCAGAAATAGTGGTGAGAGAGTCAGAGGCTGGGGGGTAACAGAGTTGTGTTAATGTGGTGGTTGGATATTACAATACTACAGGTTTACGAAGGGTTTGAAGTACAAGAAACTGGCTAGGAAGAATAAGAGCTGTGAGAAGTTTAGTTGGGTGATTATGGATGGAAGTGTCTTTAATGACTTTTGAAAGACGCAAGCGGACAATGGGACTCCATGTGTGTTTATATTTTCTTTTGTTTCTTAAGGTTTTTACTTATTTATTTGAGAGAGAGAAAGAATGATTCAGAGGGAGAAGAAGACTCCCTGTAGAGCAGGGAGCTCGACTTGGGACTCAATCTCAGGAGCCTGGGATCATGACCTGAGCCAAAGGCAGCCACTTAATTGACAGATCCACCCAGGCACCTGTGTGTTTATATTTTCTGTGTGTTTGGACTGAAATTCTTTAGAGGAGTGAGCATGGCTTCACAGGATTATAGTGTGTTCTGAAGGCTTAAGAATGAATGAATATCCTTATAAGAAGATTCCTCCTTTTTCTCCTCATACTAATCACTAACATTGAGGTCTACTCTATGCCAGGCATTGTGTTAAATTCTTCACTTGCATGATCTTGTTTAATTTTCATGGTAATGCTTTGAGGCAGAAATTGTCATCTGTTCTCCCAAAGAGAGAGACAAAGCTGAGAGATGCTATGTTGCTTATTGAATCACACAGTGACAAATGATAGGATTTGAACACAGTTGCATTCAAAGACAAAATCCATGTTCTTAAGTACTATGTGTAATACTGCTTCCAAAGATTTTAATTGATAATTTTTTATGATAAATTTCTGGAATAAGAAAGTACTGGGATTTAATGCTCTCTGCTTTATGGTATGGCTCATGATTTATATCACATACTTTTGTTTATCCTTCTGGGCTCCTCAAAAATCTATCTGAGATACTGAAGGACACATTTATATAAATTCCCAGTACATGGCTAAATTTTCTGTGTTCTGCTTTAAAAATGTCCTGAAACATTTGTGATGTCCCCAAATAATATGTCTAAGAAAGCAGACATGAGAATCTAGTTTTCTTCCATTAAAACAGATGTTAAGGAGATTTGAAAATTAAAAATATACTATTTTTTCACAATATTTTTTGCTTTGAAAAGTAGTTTTTTTAAAAATAAAAATAAATAAAAATATTTATTTATGTTACCATATAATGGGTTTACTATTGTTGTTCTAAATGACTTAATAAATTAATATTTTTAAAATTTCTCAGTTTTAATTTCCAATACTATAGATGTCAACATAACAAAAAGTCCTTGAGTTCTGAGATGAAAAGTCTTGAGAACCACTGACCTATTATTTACAAATCCCTGCACAGTGTATTTTTTGAGACCTATTATGCCTCAGCACTGTGCTAGGTACTGGAAATAAAAAGGTAAATCTGACATAAGCCTAGCCTTGGATAACTCCAAAGTTTATGTGCCATTGACATGTAAAGAGAATTATAGGATACTCAGTACTGCTATTGCAGGGGTACAAGCAAAATGTAAACTTTTCTGAACTGAATTCAATTCAGATCCCAATTGCCATCCCAGAGCAATGCATTTTCAACATCCCCAATTTACAGAAGGAAACTGAGGCTCAGAGAGAAAGTGATGTGGCCAGGGTTCCACAGCTTGTGAGTAGCAGACCAAAGTAGGCAATTCAACCCATAGGGTGGGCTTGTATTGGCATCAGAATTTTCTTCATCTTTTTTCTTTTTATCTCCAGTGTTCTTGGATTGTGTCATAAATATAAATTTCATAGAACTCAATTTGTTAAAGGAAATTAAACAAGCAAATCTCCTTTTTGGGGACAATTTGTACAGTATATTAGTGATCCTTAATTATCCTTATTAAAATTAAGCTAAATCATTGTCTAAATTATGATAAAGTATGTTTTAGAGAATGAATGATTATTACTAATTTAAGATGTCAGTGTATCAGTTTCCCCTTTTGTGGGGGTAAAGAAAGATTCTACTTTATTATTAAATTGTAGTGCCTTACCTAAGAAATTTGTTTCTATTTTTATTCAATTTAATTATATTAAAATGTAAGGAAAACATGACTCAAAGAACTAATCTTCAAATAAACATGCAAGTAAATAAAATAAATTAAAATAAAATAAAATAAAATAAAATACATTAAATCCACTGAGAAAATCACCCCATGCCAACTGATAGGATTTTACTCTGCAAAACCATGTCCATTTCAGTGCAATAAATGTGGCTCAGTAGAACTTTTATTCAATAAGGGAACCTTCATAAATACAGACCTTGTGCATTTTACTTGATCTGTCATAGAAGTGCATTTTGTTGAATCATAACTTTTAAAAGCTTATGAAGACATCCTCATATATTCAGAAATATCATTCTTGCAGGGTAAAAAAAGCAACAGTGAATCCTTTAATCATGGGCATTAAAGAAGATCTGTTCGGAGATTGCAAGGCTGCTGACTCAAGTTAACATTTTCTTGGCTTGCTTCTGGGCTGCTAGCTAGCTTTGCATGTGCATGATGTTGATGTAAAATGACATTTGCACCTGTTGTTGCCATCCTATGTTAATTAGCATAGTGCCCTAAGTAGTAACCAGGCCATCACATCCAAACAGAAGCCATTAACATATTGCAGCTGTCATGACTAAGAAAGATACTGAAGCTGGGAGATGTGCGCATCCCTGCATACCTTGGCTCAGTTAGCAAAACTCTCCCAATTGGAGTCACTTGGGAGAAGAAAAGAAGCGTGGGATGTAGGCAGTCAGGAGTGAAAGAATACATTTTACTGCAGGTTTACTTTCATGTATTATGCATAGCCTTCAAGGTCACTGCATGATCATTTATAAGATTTTAATGAGATATCAAAGCAGAAAGAATGGAATGTAATTAATGGAATCTTATTGAAAAGATAGACATGTATAATTAGAGCCCCCAAATACAATGCAGTCTTCCAAATTCTAGAGCTAGGAGACTAGATATCAAAATCACACTATAGTGAGGGGTGTGTGTTACCAATATTGAGATAATACTTCATTACCAAAAGCCTTGAACTCTTTTTAGCAATACAACAATTTCTAAAATTAAGGAACATGGTAGAAGTTCCTGTAACAGAGTAATGATAGGTACCTGAGTTAAGATATACAGATTATTTTCTAAACCAAGAGAAAGCAATGACCTATTCCAGGACTTTAAGAAGAAGAGTTTTTATTAAGTATGGGTATATTCTATGAATCATTGGAACAGGAGGGCACACAGGTCAGCTCTCTTACTCTGGTGAGCATTTCGTTCCCCAGAAGGTGTTTTGTTCAACATACAGTCAGGTTTCTTTGAAGTTAGTTTGGTTCTATATATTTTTTCAACTTCTAAAAATTGCTCAGCTCATACAAATGTTGGTTAAAATGTAGACACATAGCACAGGAAAAAAGTCTAGATTGATGAGTACCTAGTTACCCAGAGACTTCACTTGACTCACATTTTTTTTTTTTTTTTTGCATTCAGCCTAGGAGAAAGAGGCCCATGGAAAGAAATTAAATGGATAATAGAGGTTTAATAAAAACAAAACAACTTCCAGAATATGTCCTGGGGATTTGATATTCATACTACTAAATTTTCTAGAACTTTATACCCACATTTTTGTTCAGAGAGAACTGATGTTAGAAATAATGATTCCCAAGCCCAAAGGACTTTGAAGTCTTTCATGATTCATCAAAGAAAAATAGACCCCATTCAGCACACTGTCCTAACTAAGGCAAGAATATGTGGTATGGTTTAGAAAGATTTCATAGCTAAAAACTTAAGGGGAAAGCATAACTTTATTTAATCACTGAACCTCAAAATATAGATATTTAGTTCCTTAAACATTCAAGTTAATTACATAGAGCCTCAAATTTTGTCTTTTAAAAGGTAAGTTGTTAGTGTGAGTAAAAATTTCTTTTCAGGGTAATATTAAGGAATGAACCTGTAGTTAACCAACACTCTCCAAATTTAGTCAATTACATATGTATGCAAGCTTATGGCGGAGAGAATGGGAAATAGCTAACCCAGTTCAGTTGAAGCTTTAGCACATATTGGTTGGCTGAATAGCTAAAATGTTTTGCTCTTTGGTAGCCGTAGTTTTGGGGTTGAAAAGGCTTTTACGAATTTCTAAGGCTATCATAAGCCAGGAGTACTAGTATTAAAAAATATGTTACTGATCATGAACAAGTGCAATAAAATCATAGACTTTTATTGATGATCCAGGAATTTTTATGTAAATATCTCAAAATGTTCTCAAGATTGTGTTGTCTTCTAGGCTTATTGTAGAGAGATTAGTCATGTTTGAAAGATACTTAATCAATAAGAAATGAAAAAAAGGTCCTTACTTCTGCAGATGTTTGTATATAGGGCATTTTAGATAGGAAAAAATAAGTGGGAATAATTAATGGCCATATATTTTAAATTTTTACCAAGATCTTTTACCTATCCTTTAATAAATTTTAGGTAAGTAGATAGCTTGCTAATATCAGTGACAAATTTGAGAACAGAAATTTGTCTCTCCTTCCTGTTCAGCCCCAGGGTCCTGAGAATGTGCTAATTTTCATAGATGCATTATTACACAAGCTGTGTCCCCTTCAACGCGTCCCCGCAAATACCGCTACTACAATTTACATTTCCCCCAGCTATGACTCAACAAAATTTGGTATTTGGGGGAAGAAAGCAAATAATCATTTTAATCTAATCAACACTAGTAGACATATGAGATAAAAATAATTTAAAATTCATGAAGCAACCATCTTCCCATTTTTAAAAGGTTAAGTCCCCCTAAGCTATGAAAGAAAAACACTCTCTGAAGACCTGGGGAAGCAGTAAACACTGGTGGCAAGTGACAGGAATTGATCCTCCTTGGCTGTGCCTGTCATGTCTCTAAGTTTTATTTCCGCCATCCCTAGAATGCTATGAAAGGAGAGAGTGGGCGCCGGACGATGGCCCGAGGGCTTGGTACCTAGGTCTCTGACTTTTCCTCAATTAGGAGGCCTCCCTGCCTGATGGAGAGACGTGCATCTGACTGGGGGCTTGGACAGTTGCAAGGTATTGATTAGCCATAATGTGAAGTCAAATCTGAATAAAAAAGCTCCATGATCAAAAGACCTTCATCGGAGACAGCATGCCCTCTACGTCAAGGGTCCAGAGATTCTGATGAGCTGTGTTTCCTTTCTGTGAGACAGAGAGTTCCAGTTTCCTTATAAAGGCTCTCTTGATAAGAAAGTCCAGCGGACCTTCTGTCAGAAAAGCTGAGGCTTCAGATTTGACAGGCGCTTGTTAGTTTTTCATCCCAGATCGTTCAACACTCAGAGAAGAGAGGAAAAGGAGATCGCTCATAGAGCTGGGCACCATGAAAGCCGGCCTTGCATTTCCACCAGGACGCCCCTGCTGCCTTCCATAGTAGAGACCGTGCAAACCATACCTGGCTGGGAAGGCTCCCCTGGGGCTGACCTGGCCACAGTGCCCAGAACCATCACCAATTAAAGTATTAATTAGATTGTGAGCAACCAATATTCCTAATGGAATTTTTTAAAAAATTATTTGCCTTTAAAGTAATACCTCTGCCCTCTGTTAGTGGATCCCTTATGATGATTTTTTTTTTTCAATTAAAATGTCTTGGTGCTTTTCATTCATACTATGTTTTAAAGACAGTTCTGCATATCACCCACCTTGAGCCTTTATCACAGCCAGGTGAAATAGAAAGTACAAGTGTTACTGTCCCCATGTGAAAAATATGGAAACAAAGATACATACAGAGGCCATGAACTTGTCCAAGGTCACACCAATAATTAATGCTGGAGTCGGGATCAGAAGTCAGGTTCACAACTTGTAGTCTGGTTTTCTTATCATAGAACTAGAATTGAACTATTCAGACCCCCACATCTTACGTTTACAGAGTCATGACTGAATGCTGTTTAAGGAGTTTCATTCTAGAATTGCCATACTTTAGGAACCATCTCAACAATTACCGTATTATTTTTAAAGTTATCAGGAATAGTGTATTCTGAATTCTCTCTTTTCTTAATACATTACCGTTAATGGATGACTGTAGAATAGATGAGATAGATGAGTAAAGATGAGCATCAAAAGCCAAAGGACAACCATAAACAGATTAGGTATTACTGTTAGGGTAGAATTTACAGAACTTTTGAGAAATTAACAGAGTACACTTGTAAAAATTACTGTCTTTTTCAAATTTCAGAGAACTTGGTTAGAACTTTGGTAACTCCCACCAGAACCTAGGCTCCTTAGGCCACTAAACATGTCTTATTCATTTTTGTGTCTGCAACTGCTTAGTACAAAGGAGGCACTATATAACCATTTGTCAAAATGATGGTGGAAGATTAATCCTTTGTACCCTTTTCCCCCTTCTATTTCTAATATACATGTAAACAATAATGAGTCACATACTGTGACAGGCAGATTGCCATGCACTTAATGTGCATTGCTATGTTTATTTCTCAAATAACCCAAAAAAGTAAGTGCAGTCATTATTTTCTTCATATAGATGAGAAAATGGAGGTTCGGAAAGGTCATAGGACTTGTCCAAGTCCAAGTCTCACAGCTAGTAAGTGTTCAAATTCAGATCAGATCCAAGGTGAGCATTCTTAGCCAATCTACTAGTCTGCCTCGCAGACACTGTTTTCTTTTAAATGAATAATAGCAGCAAACCCTTCTGTAGTACTTGCTATGTGCCAGCCATTGTCCTAAGCACTTCATGTGGATTGATTCATGTAACCCTCCTATCCCCTGACATAAGCCTTCTGAGGGAGACCGTATTTATACTTAGTGTGGCGATAAGAAAATGGAGGCCCAGAGAGTTTAAGCAATGTGCCTCAAATCACACAGGGTGATGGAAGGGTGGAAGTAGGATTTGAACCCAGATTCTCTGGCCTTAGAGTCAGGCTTTTAATCAGCATGGAGTACTGTTTATTGATGAAGTTTGGATAGTAGTCAAGTTTGTTTTTTTTTTTTTTTAATCTGTAACCTTAGCTCATACTAAAGAATAATTAATTCATAACATTTTAATTGTCAGCCCTTTCTAAGGAATGATTAGAATTTCCTTAGCATACAGAGTCTAAATCTTTCATTTGGCTCCTACCCCAAAGTGTGGTAATGTTTTCTGGTAGTATCTACTCTCTCTAACTAGATTTTAAGCTCTGGAGGAACAATGGCTGCCACATTAAAAATCCCAAATCCTTAGCTTAAGAGTTGAAATCTGCTATAATTCTTATTTACTAGTTTGGCATGATTAGGAAACCATGAGTTTAAGGTACATTATATCTACCAATTAAGAGGTGTTATGGTACACTCATAATATAGACTAATATAAAAATGACTTATATATGTGTTCATCAAAGGCTGTTGAATATTTCTGTTATAATACTCAGAGAATCTGAGATAGAATTAAGATACTGCTAAGCGTAGCTAAGAGGCAAAAATTATTTAGATATGTTAGGGTTGTTACTTTCTAAAGAAACTTTGGAATTCACCAACACGAAATTCTAGTGCCACAAGTGAAATTATTTCCTCTGACATATGTCTCATTTTACTAATTAACCATTGAAAATGTGTGTTATGATGTTAAAAATATAAGAGAATAGTAGGAAGTAGAAAAAGAGTTCTTTTTAAAATATATATGTTTGTGCTTCTTGAAAAGCAGCCAGTGTTGGTTGTCTGATGTTCAAAAGCATGGGAAGTACTTCCCAACACATGTTGTAATATATTTGATATTAGCCTCACCTTTGTCAAACCAGAATGTCAGACCACTTATGACTCCTGGGAGATACTGACAAAATCCTCATGTTTTGCCCCAAACCCACTATTTGTCTTTATTTACACAAAGTATCTTTTACCAAAATGTTTTGCAAAACTTGTCTTCCCAGACGTTAACCCAATGATAATGCATGGAATGTCAGTACAAATGTCAATTTACGTTTGTTTCTATTTGAATTGATACCAAGAAACCCTTTCAAAAAGAAACTGCTGAGTTTTTAAAGCTTCCTTGGCTACTGCTAGTTTGACAGCCAATCAGACTTGTTGATCTATAATAGTCAGGGTCAGCTTCATTAGTTGTATAGTAAAGAGATTGCAGGAGTATTCAAATAGAAGAAATTTCATATTATGAGACCTATTTATTTAGCTCAGTGATTCTCAACTAAGGATGATTTTAGCCCCACTGGGGATTTCTGATAATGTCTAGAGCCATTTTTGATTGTCATGACTGAAGGTTGCTACTGACATCTGATGTGTAGAGGGCCAAGGATACAGATAAATGTCCTTCAGT
Organism: Canis lupus dingo; assembly: GCF_003254725.2. Taxonomy (NCBI): domain Eukaryota; kingdom Metazoa; phylum Chordata; class Mammalia; order Carnivora; family Canidae; genus Canis; species Canis lupus. The sequence continues at coordinate 31,929,062 of NC_064264.1, read as the reverse complement.
ATATGAGACAGTCCCCCACTGCAAAGACTTATCTGGTTCAAAATGTAACAGTGCCACAGTGGAGAAATTCTGCTTAGTTTAAAGCCTCTGGTCCTCTATTTAAAAAGTCCATGCTGCAAACAGACCATGCTGATGCTTTCAATCGCATCAGTCATTTACATTTTAGTGTGAATTTGCTCTTACCCCCGGCCAGGGAAATTTTTAACTGTGTGGGCATAGGGCTTCAGGAAAGGGAAAAGATATCTAGGGGCACTGCATAAGTGAGTGGCATCTTTGTAGGAATAGATATAATACAGAAATAAGGGTCTGAAGGCTAAAGAAGAGTCTATTTTTTCTTTACACACAGCTTCATTTCTAGCCTAGGAAATAAAGAATAGAGATAAGCATGCAAATAGAGCATTATACTATAATCCTATTGGATAATGGCACTCAAGTCATCAGAAATCAGCATAAAAAATATTTGAGCCCTTAAGAATCTGACCTGTGCCTACCATTCTAAATTTTCCCCTCCTATTTTTCTTCTATGTGATTTCTAGTTTTTAGCCTGAAAAACACGCTGTGAACTTGATTGCCTCCACTCTGGCTTACATTTCTTACTATCGCCTGAAATGCATCTGACTTTCTTTTCTGATTATTTATATTAGGAATGGCAAAGAATTTTAGCCTGCAGGTTGACTCTGATCAGTTGGAGTGGGTTAGTGCTGTGTTGAGAAAGATTCTGAGGCTTAGTCTGGGCTCAGTGAGAAAGGCTGCCATGTCTAAGGATGTCTAGTATAGGCTGAGGAGTTGTCATTTGTGATCAGGCATGTGGCATACCAGCCTTAATGTTTCAGGGCTCAGTCACAGCTTTATCAAATCTTCCCTAACGAAATCAGTTCTTGTCTGAATTTCTTTAGTGTTCCTAGTCTGTATCTCTCATTGGCACTTCATCCTTAGTGTGGTGGTGTTCGTTTTTGTTTTTTTTGTTGTTGTTGTTGTTGTTTTTTTTTTTTTTTTTTTTTTTTTTTTGGTGTTCGTTTTATAGTGTTCCATCTCTCTAAATCTAGTCAGATTTCTGGAGGAATGACGGTTCCTGATTTAAGGTCTCAAATTTTTATGTTAGAGTCTACTCCTAGCCTCACTGGCCACTCTTCCAAATTATAGCCCTAATTTGCCTTTCATGCCCTCTGCCAGTGACTGGCCTCAGAATCACCAGGGGAACCTTTCAAAGAGATCTATTATTAGTTCTATCTGGACTTACTGACCTAAAAGCTCCACGTATGGAGTTTGAATTTATGTTTATACATAAGTGATTTATGCTCAATCCCTGGTTTAAAACCATACCAATGCTATTGGTGACCATTTTCTCTTTTTATGTTCCAGTTTCCTTCTCCAATGTCATCGCTAGTGATTGTGTTTTTCCTTATGAAATGCTTTCCGCATTTTGTTATTGTCTTTAAAACTTTCACTGTTCTTCCTAAATATGCTCAGAAGCCACCTTTGTTCTGAGCCTTCCATGGTCCAACCAGGATGAAACCCTTTGGTTTACTTCTTCTAAACATCTCTAGCCCTTAAAGAGTATTTATAACATAACTCCTTGTATAGTGATATTCATTTATACATCCCACTGTGTGAGCTGTAATCTCTTTGGGTTCAGAGGTCATGTCTTATACAGGAAAAGTGATCAATAAACTTGGCTGAATGAATATAGCATTGTTGCAGCCTCTTTTTTTATGCTGCTATGCCAAATAGAAAAGGTAATGTAAGAATAGTCCTTGAGGTTATATTTTAAGTCATATTGTTAGAGGCAGTTGAAAATTCTCTTTTACAATGCCTCATATCTGAAACAGATATCCTTGCCAAATGATAACTTTTTTATTTTGTGTCTTCCATATTTTATTCCTAGTACTAATCTAGACACAGGAGATAATGCATAAAATAGAATCCTTAAAGGAGTTTATAGACTAACAAAGAAGACAGCAAGGTGATTAAGTATTAGAGATAGTCTGACTGGCTTATAAATAGGGTATAGTGGGGACAGGGATGGAGGGGTTGATTCATTTTAGGAGAAAATAGGTTTAGCAAAAGCTTCATGGATGACAGGACACTGAGCATGAGTTCATTTTAATGCTTTGTGTAGATTAAAATGTATATTATGGGCCAGGAGTTGTTCAAGGTGCTGAAAGACACAGATAAATAAAGTATAAGTTTCATAGATCACAGAGTAAAAAGTATTAAATTGGGGATCATATGGAGTAGGAGATGCTGAGGGAAAGGGAAAGACATTTCAAGCAGAAGGAGTACTGTTGAGCAAAGGGGTTATGGTATGAAACAGAGGGAAGTGTCTGCATCTTTAGGTAGTCACAAATAGCAACAGTCAGAACTGAAATATAGGGTGTTAGGCTGTCTGGCCATAGAAAAGGCTATAAAAGTAGCCGAAGGGCAAGCCGGAAAGGACTTTATAGTAGGGTTGGGACTTGGTCTCACAGGCAATGAATAGACAGTGAAGAGCTTTAACCATGAGAACATGATCATGATCAAGTAGGAGTTTTAGGAAAGTCACCTGATGGTTGTGAATAATCCAGGTTTAATAAATATGACATTAAAATATGAGATGACCACATATTCCAGTGTACCTTCTTAAAGAAAGGTGGGAATATTCTCTAGCAAACATCTTTAGCACCAAGCGGTAATAAATTAGTCATAAACAACACAGGCAAGAATTGCACAAAACCACAGAAAGCGTTCACGAAATGTCTAAGTAAAACCTTATGTGTGTAGTTGCATAGAACCCAAGGCATCAGGGCATTCCTTTTATAATGCTCTCACTAAATGTAATTCCTGTAATGATGTTGGTGTTTTATTAGGCAGCACGTACATTTGCCTAACACATTTGTACACACGACTGATGCTATGCATGGTGTTAGGACAACTGAATCTGGAATGAAGAAAGGCCTGACAGCCATGGTAAGTGGGCCTTCATCCTCCAACTTCAGTAGATTGTGTTGAGGAAACATGTCATTTGGGAAAGCCCTTACTCAAAAACCTTTTTATTTTTTATTTTAAAAGTACTTTTAAAAGATTTTATTTATTTATTTGATAGAGAAAGCGAGAGAGAAAAAGCACAAGTAGGAGGAGTGGCAGAGGGAGAGGGAGAAGCAGACTCCCCACTGAGCAGGGAGTCCAATGTGGGATTTGATCCCAAGATCCCAAGATAATGACCTGAGCTGAAAGTGGACTTTAAACTGAGCCACCCAGGTGCCCCTCAAAATTTTTTTAAAATTAATGTTTTCTGAAGCAGAAAAAGTAGCCAGGCCAGGTGTATGATACTTAAAACACAGTCATTCTGGAAAACAGTATGGAGATTCCTCAAAAAGTTAAAAGTAGAGCTACTCTATGACCCAGTAATTGCACTACTAGGGATTTACCCCAAAGATACAAATGTAGCGATCCAAGGGGGCACCTGTACCCCAAAGTTCATAGCAGCAATGTCCACAACAGCTAAACTATGGAAAGAACCCAGATATCCATCGACAGATGAATGAATGAATAGGAGGAGGCATATATTATATAGTGGAATATTACTCAGCCATCAAAAATGAAACCATTTGCAACAATATGGATGGAATTAGAGGATATTATACTAATCAAAATATAGAAAGACAAATATCATTATTTCACTCATATGTGGAATTTAGGAAGCAAAACAGAGGGTCATAGGGGAAGGGAGGGAAAAATAAAATAAGACAAAATCAGAGAAGGAGACAAACCATAAGACACTCTTAGGTATAGGAAACAAACTGAGGGTTGTTGGAGGGGAGAAGGGTGGGGAGATGTGGTAACTGAGCGTTGTACGGTAAGGAGGGCATGAGATGTAATAAGCACTGGGTATTATATGCAACTGATGAATCACTGAACTCTACCTCTGAAACTAATAGTACACTAAATGTTAGTTAACTGAATTTAAATAAAAAAAATTTAAAAATGAATGGATTTGTCAATGTGCTTACCGCCACATCTAAGAATAATATACAAAACCAGACAATTCTGTGGATAGGTCAGTGGGGCACATAAATAGTCTGCCTTAGTTGCAAGCATCTATGCTTGAAACATCTGTGGGAGTCCTGTTTATTTTCTACTGTGATACCACACACCCCTAATTTTCTTCCTATTCCATCAATTGTTCCTTCTTAGCCTCCATCTCTGGTTTCTTCTACCTCCAAAGTTTGAGAGATCAAAGATTTGGCCCCAGAATCTCTCCTTTTTATATCTTTATTATTATTTTTAATATTTTATTTTATTTATTCATGAGAGACACACACAGAGAGAGAGGCAGAGACACAGGCAGAGGGAGAAGCAGGCTGCATGCAGGGAGCCCGACCCGGGTCTCCAGGATCAGGCCCTGGGCTGAAGGCGGCCCCAAACCGCTGAACCACCTGGGCTGCCCCTTTTTATACCTTTAAATCCCAAATCTGTTTTAAGCCATATTCTCTCTCCAGTATCATCTATCCATATTATTACTTGATGTCTTTGAGAGGGTGTCTAAGAGGAAACTAAGATTTCACATGGTCCTTAAGAGTATGGTTCACATCCCCAAGCTTCTCCTTGTCTCAATGAGCTATTGACCAGTTGTTAGGGATGAATCATACCTGATTCATTATTTCTTTTACCATATTCACTACTAAAACCTTGGCAAGTTCTTTCAATTCTTCAGCTAAAGTATATCCTGAACTTCTACATTTCTTTCCCACTTTATCACTTCCAGTGATAAAGTTCAAGCCATCCAGTTCAAGCCAGGATGAGTTTAATAGTGCTCAGAGTATTGTAATGCTCTCCTTCTAACTGGCTCCTTATGCCACTCTTTGTGTTTTTTAGATTATTGTTATTTTTATTCAAGTATAATGAACATACAGCACTATATTAGTTTCAGGTGTACAACATGGTGATTCCACAATTCTGTACATTACTCAGTGCTCATCATAATAAGTGTATTATTATTCCCCTTCACCTATTTCATCCATCCCTCCCACCCCGCCTCCTGTCTGGTAACTACCAGTTTGTTCTCTGTATTTAAGAGTCTGCTTTTTTTTGTCTCTTTTTTCCTTTGTTCATTGTTCTCAAATTCCACATATGAGTGAAATCATATGGAATTTTTTTCTCTGATGGACCTATTTCACGTAGTACAATACCTTCTAGATCCATCCATGTGTTTGCAAATGGCAAGATTTCATTCTTTTTTTTTTACAGCTGAGTAATATTCCATTGTGTGTGTGTGTGTATACCACATCTTTTTTATCCTTCCTATGCCACTCTTAAATCCATCCCCCCTCCACATAAGTAATCTTCAATGAGGTGACTTGAATGCTCTTTTTAGAAAATAATTACCAAAAAAATCTCAACCTTGCTTGAAAACTTTCAAGGCTTTTTGTTGTACTCAGGTATAATAAAAACACAAATCATTTCAGCCCTTTGACTCCTGGCTAACCTCTTCTGGCACCAACCCGCTTCCTTCTCTTCCCACTTCACTAATTGTTCCTCCTCAGCCTCCACATCTGGTCACTCCTTTCTGGTCACTCTGCACTTCTCTCCATTCCTCAAGGACATTTCTTTTGTGAAATTCTGGAGTCTTTGCTCCAGCTTCTTTAATGAAATGTTTTTTCATGATCTTTCATGACAACTTGCTTCTTAGAATAAATGTCAGCATATCAGAGCTAGGCCTTTCCTAACCACCTAATAATATATGTTGGTCCTCCACCAACAGGATGTTTCTATTGTCTTCACAGCAATTGTTTGATATTTTCTTATCTGATTATTTATATTTTTTCTCCTTTTCTTCACTAGAAGAAACTACTTGTAGAGTAGGAGTTTTCATCTGTCTTATTTATCACAGTCCTCTGTCATCTACAACAAGGCGTAACACATAGTAAGTGCCTAGTAAACATAGTTGATTAAATATTGTTTAATAATCACTGCTGGATAGTGTTTGGCAGTAAACACACAAATTACCCACTTTGGGGAATTCTATGGAGTGATCTGTTGGCCTTTCCTAATTAAGGTTCCTGACTTGTAGACTCACAGACTTCAGGGGAAAACCATTAGAGGCTTCTCAGTAATGGCCTCTTTGCCCTCTTTGGTCAGGGTGCTGCAGAGATGAGCTTAACCTAAAGACTTCTCACCTATGCTCTCGCTAATGGAAGATGTGGAGTCTGATGTAAGAATTAAGGTGGGGACAATCAGCCATGAATCTTTTCAAAATGATGAGAGGATTGGGAGGTGGCTGACAAGGGAAGTGGGAAACATTTACTATATTACTTATGAAGCACTTGCCCTCTTCTGGGCTCCACATACTCTACACTGGGCCCAGAAAATGCAACATCTTCCCTTCCTACCCTCTGGATGCAAGATGGGCCACAGTTGGCAGCAAACACATGCACCATCTTGAACTACACTTTTTTGTAAGTTAAACAAAGTGTGTGGTTGTGATCAAAGAGGTATCACAAATAGAAATTAATGATGATGATGGTGATCAGTGGCACATCAAAAAGCTTGCCGGTAGCTAACAAAGGGAGAAGGATGGAAAATGATGTACTTGTTTTCTTTTGGTAAGGAGACTCACACAGACAGGAAGCTTCACTTCCTGTTGCTTGTGTGTCTCCTATCTTTGCAGCAGTCTTCCTCTTTAAGGCATACCACATACAGTTGGTGCTGCTCTCGAGAAGCCTCAGGCATCCCCTTTGTCACTTCTCCACCTACAGTATGATTAGTGGGAGTAAATATTCTCTACAATTAGAGCATATTGTTTTCTGAGCTAAATAGATATAACCAGCCCTCTTAGCATCAGGACTGCTCTTTCCTAGAAAAAGAAAACGAGGAGGTTTCATGCCAGTACTGGGTGCAATATTTGGTTTTCTGGCAGGGCTGGATAAGGAAACTTTATCCAAGAGGCATACACTATAAAATTTTCAGCATAAGGAAAATGAATGGTCGCAATATAGGAGGTTTTGGAGTTTCCATGGCTTCAGATACTAGAAAAACCTGCTGCCTCCACAGTTTCCACACCTTTCCCTCAGCACAATGTTGCACAATTGTGCTGAGGACACTTGTGGCCTCTAATGGCCAGATAATGGACCACAATAAAAGTTATGGGTCCCCAGATGGGTCGAAGCTCATAATGGTTGGCAGGATCCATTATTTCACCATTAGGATCCACAGAAAAGGGAGACAATTGTCAACTAAAAAGAAAAAAGGATATGTCATTGCACATGTTCCTCCTATTTGAGAAAAAAATTCTAATTCCCTGAAGGGTGGGTGGTGATTTTCCTATGTATACGAGTTTCTATATCCCCATCCTGCATGTATATTTAGAAAGCTTTCAGTGCATAAATGGATTGTTTGTCAACCTAAGATGATGGATGGTGATTACAGCTCTACACTGGATTTCAGAGTAATTATTACAATTTTTGTTTTAAGAGAAATAAAAGATCAACAATAAGAGAAAAGATAAAGAATAGACTTGGTTCCAGTTAAATGTCGGAATGGTTTTTCTCCTATCTCCCCAAATCAAGCATGTTCCACAACACATCATGCGATAGCTTTAACATCATTGTGTAATCTGGAGTCCTGCTTGCTTTAGAGAGAGCCAGGACCCTTTCAATTATGAGAGAGGTGAGTTATCATTCCAGTGTCTTGGTATTATTTCTTTAGAAATCAACAAATACATCTTTAGCCATTTCATTTAGCCTTGAAGGACCCTTGATATTTTAGTTGTGTCTTCTAGTGAACATAATGGTGGCATGGTATCAATATCCTTTTTAAAAGCTATATAGTGCACCAAATTATTTTCTCTCGTCCCTCTCACCTTTAGATGAAACCACGGTCAATGTACAGTAAACTATTATCTGCTGTGTGCGTTTGAATGACAGGAAGATGCAGGGGAGCTTGATGTCACTGGCCGCATTTTGTGGATCTTATTATCTATTAAAATCTTAAAGCTTCCCTCTTGAGAGATTGAGAGCATTACCTATTTGAAACTCCTGTATTAAAGGGAAGCACAATCTCACTCCCAAGGTAGCTCTGCATTTTGAGGCAGGTTCATATTTAACCTCAGTTAGCTGGTGAGAGATGTAAATGTTAATACAATTTGTTTGGAAATTTAAATATTCTATTTAAAATGATATGGGCAGCCTGGGTGGCTCAGCGGTTTGGCGCCGCCTTCGGCCCAGGGCATGATCTTGGAGACCCGGGATCGAGTCCCACGTCAGGCTCCCTGCATGGAGCCTGCTTCTCCCTCTACTTGTGTCTCTGCCTCTCTCTCTCTCTCTCTCTCTCTCTCTCTCTCTCTCTCTGTCTCTTATGAATAAATAAATGAATTCTTTAAAAAAAATAAATAAAATGATATTCCTCTAGCAAAAAAATGATGTGGCAAAAAACACTTTCAGTTCTTTTTAGTCAAGCCCACCTGAATCTCTCCCTTTGTGTCACATAAAAAAACGAATTTCAGTTCTTAAAGAACTGTAATCCAAGGCACTTATCTTTTTGTGAGTTCTTCATACTTTGTGGGCTTGGTGATGTTTAAATGAAATTTATTCTCTATATTTGTTTATTGATGATAAAAATACAATATTTCTTTTATATTAAGTTTTTAATGGATTTTTCATGATCTTATGTTCATGAGTCTTGGTTTCAGCTCTGTGATCCTCCTATTACTATTCTAGGTTAAAGGCCCATTACTTTTATATCTATAACAAAGAAGGCCACCCAGCTGTTCAGGAATTTGAATTGAATAAAATGTATGTAATAATAAAACAGTACTAACAGTTTTATTAAACAATTTTTTCCCCAGAGTCCAAGTCATTTTACAAAGATCAGCTTTTTCCGTGGGTATTGTGTGAGGTTATCAGGGAATACTGAACAGTAGACTTCTGGCTTCTTGTGTGTTATAGAGCTGAAGATCTGCAGTCTTATTTGTTTAAGTTATTCTGAAAAAGCACCACATGCACCATTTATAGAGCAGTCCACCGTTTTGTATTCATATTTAGATTTATCAAGTCAGAGGAGAATCATTCTCCTTTGAAGAAACTGGTTTGAGTTTATCTTAATGACTCTGGACCATGTATACTGTGAATTGTGGTAACTGATAATGCCTGTCACTTTCTCTCACCTGCCAGAAAGCTTGTAGCCATATTTGTGGGTGAATTCTAACTAGTGTATGCTGTTTTATCTTTCAATAGTGCTTTTAATTTTTTTTTTTTTTGAAAGAAGGCAGTGTTTTCATGATTTAGGGTTTAGGCCTATCTTGCAAAGTATTGTATCTTCAGTACCTAGCATGCACAGACTCAGAAGGAGAGAGAGAGGGAAAAGAAGAGAAACAGAGGGGAAGAGAAGAAGGAAAGGGAGGAAAGGAAAGAAGAGAGAAAACTAAGAACAAAATGAGAAAGTCTTTGTGTGTGGTCCATGCTCTAAAACAGCTATCCGTAATAGTAGGAGTAATAGTAGCCACTGGCCATGTGTGGCTACTGAGCCTTTGAAAGGTGATTAGTCCAAATTGAGATGTAAGTGTAAATACAGAATGTATTTTGAAGGCTTAATGTGAAAAAATGTATGCAAATATCTCAATAATCTTTTATTGTTTATATGTTCAAATGATAATATTTTGAATATATTGGGTTAAATAAAAGATTTGATTGGGACGCGTGGGTGGCTCAGCAGTTGAACATCTGCCTTTGACTCAGGGCGTGATCCCAGAGTCCTGGGATTAAGTCCTGCATCGGGCTCCCTGTATGGAGCCTGCTTCTCCCTCTGCCTGTGTCTCTGCCTCTCTCTCTCTCTCTGTGTGTCTCTTTTTTTTTTTTTTTAAATTTTTATTTATTTATGATAGTCACAGAGAGAGAGAGAGAGGCAGAGACATAGGCAGAGGGAGAAGCAGGCTCCATGCACCGGGAGCCCGACGTGGGATTCGATCCCGGGTCTCCAGGATCGCGCCCTGGGCTAAAGGCCCGCGCCAAACCGCTGCGCCACCCAGGGATCCCTCTCTGTGTGTCTCTTGTGAATAAAGACATAAAATCTTTTAAAAAAAGATTTGATTAAAATTAATTTTATCTTTCTTTTTAGAAATGGCTATTGAACTTTTAAAATGATATGTGTGAGGGATCCCTGGGTGGCGCAGCGGTTTAGCGCCTGCCTTTGGCCCAGGGCGCGATCCTGGAGACTCGGGATCGAGTCCCACGTCGGGCTCCCGGTGCATGGAGCCTGCTTCTCCCTCTGCCTTTGTCTCTGCCTCTCTCTCTCTCTCTCTGTGTGACTATCATAAATTAAAAAAAAATGATATGTGTGACTTACATTTATGATTTAACATTCTATTTCACTTGGACAGAATATTCTGTAATGTCAGGGTAAGTTGGAGTTGCCTTAACAACTTTTCAGAGCAAATTTTTCTGTAAGTTCTCACTCTCTCTCTCTGTGTGTCAGCTATATGCAAAGCTGATTTGTGACAGAACTAAAGTTGGCAGAGTCCTTCACCTCCCAAGTTTTAGATTTTTTTAATCTTAATAATTACCTTCCATTGCGGTCCAGGCATTACAATATTACCTCTGAAGGATTTGGTCCTGTGGTGCTCATGCTTTAGGAAGAATTGCTTCTTTCTTAGTGCACATATACTTCCAGTTTTTTATACTTGAAAAAAATAAACATGTTGAATTGTCTGTCTGCCATGAATTGAGAGTAAAGTATATAAAACTATCCTCTTTCCTAGAGAATAAACAAGTCAAAGATATGGTCTTCCATCTTGTTTTTTTTCTGGATCTGAAAGCTAAGTTAGGATGCTACTGTAGAAATTTTCAGATGGATAAATTTGTGAAACTTAAAGAATATCCTGCACAAGAATGTTTTCTGCATTGGAATATACAGCAATTTGATTTGATTGCAAATTGAATATATTGCCCTTAACTTTGAGGCCATGACCATCATCATATCCTTCTGCAGTACTTAAACAAGTCAGTGAGCATGTTGGACTCAATAGCACACCTCCCTCCCTGTTTTAAATTATTTTATTTGTTTAATCATTTCTATATAAGTGAAGAATTTACAGGGACTATTTAAGAATGGATCATTGAGAAGGTCTCAAAATAATTTATTTCCACATTTCACTTTGAAGTCCCACCTTTTCTGTCCAAGCTCCTGGTAAATGACAGTGAAAGTAATTCCCTGCGGGAGAATGTGAAAAACCGAGGCCCCTCTGTCTCCTCACAAAGCCTGTTGCCAATTAAAGCAATTCCTTGGGGTTAAGGCCTTGTTTGCAGAGGGCCCAGGTAAACTGTTTCTATTAGAGAATGAAGATGCTGTCACTGGTCTTGGGAAATACAACAGCTACAGAACAGTACTTAGGCAAAAAAGCAAAAGGAAACTCTCTGTTTTAGAATAAGTTTCAAGGTACTACAAGATGTTTTGGTAGTAATATAACATTTAATGTTTTCATGAATAAAATATTGATTTGTAATACATTTTTTAAAAAATGTGAATATGATGACCAGTTTAAAATTCATGCAACTATTTTTCCTCTGGAGTGATCAGGGGCTTCTGATTAGGATGACAAAGAAGGGCTACGAGGTTTGTGCCATTCTACATTCTATAGTATAACTATTAGAAGCCATGATATCAGTAAAATTAGATTAAGGTTAAGGCAGGAATGTAAATTTTGTTAATAAGGTTTCTATATTTTAATTCAAAACCAAACATCCTGCGGGCCTATTGATGGTAATCCCATTTAATCTTGCAAAAAAGCTTTCCTAGTATCAAGGGATCCAGATCAGTACTGCCATTTATTACCTGGAAAATGAGAAATGTTCTTAAATCTTCACTTCTAGGTAGTATAAACATAACTATAAAATTTTGATGACTTTTAAAAAAGCATTATATATTCATATGGTTATGTATAAATTCAAATGAGTATATATTATATACAATATGTGTGTCTGTGTATCTGTCATATATAAATGTCTAATGTATATATTGCATATTTATACATTCTGCAACTCTGCTTAAAATGACTTTACTTGCATTTAAAACAGTTATGCTTAATTAACTCACCATCCCTCTGAACAAGATGCTAAACAGTTCTGGTTTTATCCTCTATGGCATTTTACTCATATATATACATGAATCTATATCTATATTATATCTCTATCTATCTATATCATGCCAAAAGGAACGCAGATACATTGTGTGTGTATATGTGTGTGTGTGTGTTTCCTTTCCACATGGTAAAAAGGAAAGGGCTTATGAGCCAGATAAATGTATGTGTATTCTATTTCCTTCCCTTCTCACTTAATCAAGGGACCCACATCTACTATTATCCTCTCCCCTTCATCATCATTAGTTCTATCATTCTATCAGCAGAAAACATATAGTACTACCTTATATATTAAAAATGCCCCAAACAAGATAAACAGATATGCCTTGCTTACTAAGTAAAAGTTTCATGATGTCAAGATATTTGTCTGTCTTGTTCAGTGCTGCATATCTAGCATTTAGAATATCGCTAATAGTGGTCTAGCATCTACTAGGTCTTCAGCAAATATTTGTGAAATGAATGAATGAATGAATGAATAAACAAAGCCTGGATCATAATACAGGCTCAGTCAATGTTGGCTCTTATTATAATGAAACTGACATTTTTTTGAGCCTGATATTTGTTATAAATGCCAGAAGATTCAGAACAATCACACAACAAAGCCTGTCTAAAAACATTATATTTTTGAAGTCTGGAAGACGTGCATGTACACATTTCAGTGGTTATTTGGTTTAATGTGCTTGACATTTCTTTAAAATTTTATAGGGGAAAGTCTGCCATAAAATCTTAGAACTTTTTATCTCACTTATCACCCTATTATTGTTTCAACCTGGTATAAAGTAACACAAACTTAGACAAAGTTATCTACATGGAATATGCTACAGTTTTAAATACTAGAATTGGCTTATTTCAATTATCTTTTTGACTTTTGGAAGCAAATAACAAGAACTTTGATCAACTGGTAGAAGATAGAGGACATATTAATGTAGGTTCAGTAATTATAGCAAATGTCCCACTCTGATGGGACAAATATCCCCTCTTGATAGAGGAGGGGTTGTGCATGTGTAAGGGTAGGGGAAGTATCGGGAATGTCTGTAACTTCCTCTCAATTTTGGTATGATCCTAAAACAGTTCTAAAAAATAAAGTCTTTTTTTTTTAAACAAAAGAAAATGCGGGGCATTTGAATAGTTCTAGTTTAGTATCTTCTAGTAGCGATTTAAAGCTTTCATGTATTTAGAACTTTCTCTAAAGAAGAGTATAAATGAATAATCTGAAAATTCCTTGATTTTGTCCTTTCAATGAAATTACCACATGTTTGGTAATATGTGAGAGATAATAACAGAGTGAATTAAATTTTAATAAAGGAACACACTATTGTTAAAAGCACTCAAAACGAATCCACCAAAACTGAAATGAATCACTGTAAAATACACGTTGATATGCCACTTCACTATCCATACAATTTCGATGTTCCCCCATTGCCTTGAGGATAAATGGCAAACTCCTTATCCTGGAAAATGTATCTTTCCTCACTCTGATCCCTACCAATCTACCAAGCCTTATTTCCTTCTATTTACAGACCCCATGTGACAGCAGAGTGATTAACAGTGTGGCCTCAGAAGTCAGGCAGAGATTCAGAAGGCTGGATGGAAACTTCTCCAAGTCTCGTCAACTGTGGAGCATTGCCACTGGCACTTGGAACATGAGCAGCAATGAGAGCACAATTAACTTTCTAGCACTTTCTGAAATCTGGGAACTGAAATGGCCAGAGTTAAGGAACCTTATGAAATAGCAAAAACTAAATAGTCAATGTAGAATTACACAATTACATATGTAGGTAGAAAATTCTTTCTTTCTGGTGTCTTACCTCTGCTACAGGAACTGATCAGTCCACCATGGATGGTATTGACCAGCATGAGCCAAGGTCCGTTTCATTTGAGACCCATCTGTCATTAGGTATACCCTGAATGTCCATTCAGGTCAGTCAGAGAACCTTGTTAAATTTGATACCAGATTTCTGCCCACTGTCTGCAGAATTCCTCAAACCTTCACTTCTAGATATCATTGGGTCCTCCAGTTTCTTCTATTTTGGCTTTAAATCTTAGATCTCATTTTTTAATCGAGTCTCTGGAATTTGAATTCCATTGTGAACTATTTCCATTATTTTTCACTTTTGTACTCCAGGACACTAGATTTATTATTTTCTTCCAACTCTAAACACCATAGATGTTGGCAAGGGAAATCTGATTCCTTTATCTTGCCCGCACATAGGAAAGCTATGGCTGTGTCCGCTCTCTCTCAGGTAGGCCCTGTTCTCAATCAGTCTGGGGCTATGGACTAGAATGTGTTTTGGAAACAGAGCAGCTGGTATCAGAGAGTCTAGACCAGCTGCCAGGAAGTTGAGCTTGAATTAAAAGGAGGACCAAAAGCAGTATGGTATGGGAAAACAAATCAGACTTAAGTTCTGTCTTGGCTTTGTTACTGACCAGCTACCCCTAAGATACTAAGCAAATCCTTTAACCATTCTGAGACTATCTCACCTGTAAGAGTTGGTCTGAGGAATAAATGAAACGATCTGGGGAAATTCCTGGAATGTCTGGAATGCCTAGATGCCGAGTTGGACTCTGAGTGTCTATCCACTCTTGTCCATCCTAAATGCCTGTGAGGAGTAGGTTGCAGAGAATACCGGCCAACCATACCACTCTGACTAGCCTCTGTGCTGTTTGTAGTTGTTTTGAGTGTGTTTAACAAATTGTGTGTTTTGGTTCTTATAGAATATTCAGTTGTTCTAAGCACATCTCACACTCAGTTGTTCTAAGCACATCTCACACATATCTAAGTTAAAAGATCACCTCAGCAGAATAGGAAAGAGAGATGCTTGAACAGGGCTGACACAAAACATGGATTAAATGTGAGGTAGACCTGGTTTCACCAATTACTACTTGTATGGCCTAGGGCATACTTCATAACCTCTGAGTTTTCTCACCTATAAAGTGAAGAGTGGCAATGGCCAAGCCACTGGGTTGTAGAATGATTTTAACAAGAAAATGAATCCTTTCAAATAGTAAAAAATGGGGAACTATATTTCACAGATTTTCCATGTCAATGAGAATTAGGACACATGCTACATATGTGAACTACATGTGTAATTTTAACTTTTTTAGTAGCCACATTAAAAATATGTTAAAAAGTAACAAGTAAAGTTAATTTTAATAAAATAGTTCACTTTACCCAGTATATCCAAAATGTCATCATTTTGACATGTAAACAACATAAATATTATTGAGATATTATAAATTCCTTTTTTATGCTAAATCTTTAAAATTGATGTGTATTTTATTTCAAGTGTTCAATGCCACATGTGGTTAGTGGCTATCACATTGGACTCAAAGATCTTGGAGACACCTGGGTTTATAGTGCCTATCTTCTAATTAACCCACTTAGAACTTTTCTGTTGCTTTATTTCTGAGCTAGAATAATGATTAAAGTATATGCGTATGTTGCATATAACATTATGTATGTGAACCAGCATTGACAATTTTAGTAGTGGGTCTCTTAGGGGGCTCTATGATTCCCTCAGAGTAGTTCATCTGTCAAAACCACTGTTCAGGTGTTTGTCCAAGGGCTGGATTTTGGATAAGACTCGTCTTTTTTTTTTTAAGATTTTATTTATTTATTCATAAGAGACACACTCACACACACACACAGAGAGAGAGAGAGAGAGAGAGAGAGAGAGAGGGGCAGAGACACAGGCAGAGGGAGAAGCAGGCTCCATGCAGGGAACCTGACCCCGGGCCAAAGGCGGTGCTAAACCACTGAGCCACCAGGGATGCCCGGATAAGACTCTTCTATCATCAGCAGACCACACTGAGTCTTTGTAGAGGAGGTGACAATAACCAATTTCATAGCACGGAATTTCTTTCTGAAGCACAGAACTCTTTTTCACAAATGTGTTCCTAATTCCTGTGAATAAACTATTTTCCAATGGCTATGATCAGTGACTAGTCAGGTCCAAAAAAGAAAGAAAATGTTTTATAGCTTCATCAAGTTCTTTACTGAGTCACCATCTTCTCAACTGCCTACATAAGAGAGGACTTTCGCCCAGAAAGTGAGTTAGTCCCATGAAAACTGCTAACCATATGAGGTGACCTCAACCAGAGACCTGAGCATATACTAGGCAGTAGCTCACGAATGGATGAATAAATGGAGCTAGATACATTATCCGGGAGAGTTTGGACCACCAGTTAAAATAATATGTAAAGATTTCATTACTTCAATGTTGCTTTATTTAAAACAAAATGTAATTCAAGGCTATTTCTATGCTGTTCTTTAAAAAAAGAAGGATAAACAAACTTAGTTAATTCAAAATGTATTGTTTTGGTTTCTTGAGTTTCAAATTAAGGAGATTTTAGTGCAAATGTCATACATTGCTCTTAGTCTCTGGCTTTCATAGTTCTAGGAAAGCTGATTCTCTGATTCCGATTTTCATTTGATCCACTGATCCTATCTGTACCATCCTCAGACAACTTGCACAACTCCCTAGCCTTTCTTCATTTTGTGAAAATTTAATATTTATAGACTGTAATTTTAGCCTCCATTATTTTCTTAACAGCCAGAAATGGCATTTAGCTCAATCATCCTTTGCTCAGAAGGAGGCTTAATGTAAATTCCTTATTTTTTCAGATACTTAGGCAATTCTTATATCTCCTGCCTGTCCTTGACTCAGAAGTCTGTGTTCATTCCCTAGGGCTACAAACATTTTAAATTTCTGTAGAAATTTGACTTTACTCTGGATGGCCCTATAGATAAAGAAGGCTAGATTTTCACTCTTTCAAATACAAGACTTCCTTTACCTGGGCTCAGGTGGGGACCCCCAAATTGTTGCAAACATAATTTTTCTTCTTCCTCCTGACCTCATGTGGCTGACTTGGCCCTCATTGTTTCTATTAATAAAGCCATCTCTCGTCACTTACTTACATGCACACTGTCATAGCAACCCTGGTGTTAGTCCTATTAACCTACCACCCAAGGCAACTCCTCTTGCAGAAAAGATCTACAATGCCTGAGGGAAAGCATCTTGTGGCAAAAGCATCTGCAGTCCCAGCCCTCCAGTCATGGTGCTCCAAGCTGCTGCCTCCTTACCCTCAGCGATGGATCCATCCATCATTCCAAAGCACCTGATTGTAAATGTGAGCCCAACTAAAGGAGTAACAGTTCTGCCTATAAGTTTTTTCAACATGTGTGATGTGAAGGAGCATTAGTTTAGCAGTGACTCCTTGTGACAAAGTGTTTGTGTGTGTATGTGGGGGGGGGGGGCTCTCCAATTGCCAATTTTGCTAGTATCATTCCCAGCCCATACCGATGTTATAAGACTTTGTAGGCTTTTTATCTTTTTGTGATATCAGTGAAATAATGGCAATGTATTAAGTCTTGGAGTTACTTCCTAGGAATCTTGTTGAAATTAGGATTGCATTATAATTTGTGGCTAGGGACGCCTGGGTGGCTCAGTGGTTGAGCCTCTGCCTTTGGCTCAAGGCATGATCCTGGGATCCTGGATCGAGTCTAACTGGTCTAAAATATCCCAGTGTCTCAGTTATTGCATCAAAGCCAGGGCTTAGATTTTGAAATATTCAATCACACTTACTAACTCTCCACCTTCTTTTATCCACAAAGAACTGGACATACTTTTTAAGGCATCTTGCTCAAATATATTGATGTGTTGAGGGTTTTTTTAAAAGAGGATGATCCAAATGAAAGAGAAATGTCTGTATGCTCTTCCTTTAAAGTGAGTTTTTAATTATGAGAATGCAGCTGAAGACTTGAAACCTTATTTTTATAAAGCTTCTTTTCATTAAAAAATAATCTACAGAATTCTTTATTTTAGGGCTTTTCTTAAAGTCAGCGAGGCCAGGCAAATACAGAAAATAAAATCTATTTCCTTTGTCTTTCAAAGTTCAATGCTTCTACCTCTTTAAACAAATGCATGCTCTGTAAAGACTGACAATTGAATCCTTTTATCTGATCTCTGAGTATTAGATCACTCGAAATTTAAGAAAATGCAAGTAACACTGACTCTTAGAAAAAACAGCCTATATCATAGAAAAACGCACACACAGAGATACAAATCAACAAAGAAACAAAACACCCTCAACCCAGGCCTTTTAGGAAAAGTAGCCATATATTTATGGGAGGGGTGTGTAAAAGCACTTTAGTGAAGAGAACCAGTGATCGCAATGCATCAAAGTTAAGCGGTAGCGAGGTTATCACTCCGTGAAAAATCACATAAACATTTCACATATAAAATATTATTCATCAGGGCAAAACCCTCTAAGGGGTTGAGAGATAGCAAAGGTGTCATGAAATCTTTTTTTTTTTTTAGAGAAAAGATATATTTCACAACTGAGATGGAATCTGTGGTCATGTAGTAGGTAAGAGAGGAGTATAATTGAGAAGAAAATTAGCAAACCTTAAATATCTGCCTCTGCAATATCATTACCCATAAACTTGCCCTTTTTCCACCCTCTTTTCCCCAAAGACTGATGTCCCATATCTGAACTGAGGGAGATGTGTGCTTTCTAACAGCTAAATCAACAAGGTTTCACATGAGTAGTGCTGTGCGGTGTGGTTGACTGATTTCATGAAAAACTAATCATGTATTCGTCATTGAGATCAAACACTTCCCAAGTAATTATCATCCAAGACCAATCTGATAGGACCTGAAAAAGTGGCACTGCTGATATAATCAGAGGCTGAGCAGAAGAGTTCTCTCAGCTTTTGTAAACCTTGGGTTGGAAAGTGCAAAACGGAAATTGTATTTTATAATTAAGAAAGGGAAAGTTGGCAGGCTGCAATCAATTATTTCAATCAATCATAACAATTTTAGTTTGCCTAGATATTTACTAGAGCACATATTTAAAAATTGACTTTTCATATGTGGTCTTTGACACATTTTCTTTAAATGTGAAAAAAAATGTGAAGATATTTTTTAATTCAAATACAAGCCCTTTGTGTACCCACTACAAAATAGCGTCCTATCACATCTCTGGTTTCCTTAGTTTGAGCTGTGGTATTATTCTTTTTGAAAAAGAGCTATTATTATATTGAATTGTGTGTCATTACAAAATGATTGCTTTCAGAAAATCTTATTTTGGCTTCATGTCTGTGATTATAAATTTAGATGAAGACAAACAATGTAGAACATTTAAATGCTTTACAAAGTACTTCCACACATATCACCATGAATGCTTCTTATGTGTCTGGTAATACGTTAAGTGCTTTCCATGTGTTATTTCATTTAATCTTCAGACAGCTTAATGAAAGAGATCAAGTTATAACCCCCACTTACCAGTGAGGAAACCAAGTCATGGAGAGGCCGTATCTTGCTCAAGGTCACAAATAACAAGTGACAAAGCTGGAACATGACTAGCCCAGTGATTTTCAGACTAGAGCAGGCCCCCTTGATCATAATTCAGACTAGAGCAGGCCTCCCTCATAGTATTTGATTGTGGGGTGACAGTATTTTAAAAAGAACTTTCTATATGCCAGAGGTTGATCTATGCACTTTATATATGACTGTGGGACCTCTCTGAAGCTCAGGTTTTTAATTTGTGAAATGGTGATAATAATCTCTATTTTCAGAGTTATGAAAATGGAGCTAATGTAGGTCAAGGCTCTACCACTGTACCCACAGAGTGGGGAACTTTGTTAATTGACTTGTCGTGCATCCAACAGCCAGCAAACAAAGGGTCTGATTTACAAGTGGGCTGGATGCCAGATACAAGCCTGAGAGGTTGGCAGAAGTGCTGCCATAATTATTGCCACAATTACAAACCTCAGGTAATACGCTCTTTCTAATAGATCATGCCAGCTTCTGGAAATATATTCATAACTCAAAGTTTAACAAATTAAATCACATGCTTTGTTTCATAATACAACTAAATGACTTTGCATGTCTAAATAGTCACATTCTGCAATTTCTTAAATGTGTAACTGCTGCACATATTTATCCATATTTTACAAGTTTCTATTTGTTGTTCAAGATGAAATGAATTTCCTTAACATAGAGAGCTTGCTTTATTATCCGCTTTTTTCATTTATCATTACAGAACATGAACCAAACTCTACTTCATATAACCAAGTTGATTATGCAATTCCTTTATCAAATTTAGCAGCATGAATTAAACATCTACTATGTACCAGACACATAGAAGGTATCTCATATATTTCTTACAAAATTGGGTCGTGTAGAATTGAGAGTTCTTTCTGATAACCAAACCCATAGGAGCAGAGAGTAGAATGGTAATTACCAGGGGTTGGGGGAGAGGGAAATGGAGAGATGTTGCTCCGAGAGTACAAAGTTTCAGTTATGCAAGATGAGTAAGTTCTGGGGATTGAATATACAGTATGGTGACTGTAGTTAACAGTACTGGATTGTATACTTGAAATTTGCTAGAGTGTGCTCACTACACACACACACACACACACATACACACACACAAGATAAATGTGAAGTGATGGATTTATTGATTAACTTGTTTGTGACAATTATCTCATGATGTATATACACATCAAAACATCAAGTTATATACCTTAAGTATATACAACTTTGTCAATAATATCTCAATAAAGGAGGGGGGATTAATTCTCTTCATCAAAGTGAAGTTCTATTCAATTAGATGAGATAAAAAATAAGCCTAGTGAGAAGGCTGTTTTTCCAGTGGAGACAAATATTTCCTTCATGCTTCACTTGTTCCTAATCTGTTAGTGAGAGAAAATCACTTATTTATAAATCTTTGAAGAATCACCATTGGCAAATGGAAATGTGGATTTACTCATACAGTTCCTTAAACTTTAAACTGGGCTTCTGGTGAATGACGTCAGTTCCACACATTTCACTGAGGTATCCTTTTAACCAATGGTTATTTTTGTCTCTTTACAAAACAAACCACTAATAATGGAGAAAGTCATTCATTCATTGCATCATCGTCAATGGCTCACATCCACGCAGCTCAAAAAGGAAACTGATTTCTCTGTTAGACTGGCAAATATTCTTCCTTTTGCAGGTAAGATTTATACACCTGCTTCATGGGTTAGGGCCTTAGCTGATTTTTAGTTGATTAGGAAAGTTTTTCCTTAGGCTGTATTATGTAAGTATGCCTAGAAGTGTATTCATATGGCTCAAGGCAACATTGGTGTTGATTTATTTGATTTTGATACACATATTTAATGCAGGGCAATAATGTTAATGTATTATTAGCAAGATCACCACTTAGAATAACACCCCTCAAATATTTCTGAGCATAAAATTTTGAGACTAATTGGTTCAAATGATTTCAATTGCCATTGCAGAGTGTTTATTTTAAAGTGCCATTTTTCATTTTCATTTTGATTTTGAAGTAAGCCTTTAAAATTCCAATTTTCCCCAGCTTTTGTTTTAGACATTTGTTTATGGGTTTCAAAATATCTGAAAACAATTCACGCCTTATTAATGGTCTAAGCATTATCATCACTTAATAGATGTGATTGTTACGTGATAGATCAGTACATCTTCTGAGAGCGGTAGCTGGTTTTACCCACACACATTCATTCTATCTAACCACTTGTTTGATTCTCAAAGAATTTGCATTGCTATCATGATAATGAACATAGGGAACCTGAAAGAAACACCGAATATGTTTGTGACTCAGAAACTTCAAGAAAACTAATTGTGAGCAAAGGCCCCCTTGAAGAATAGTTTCAGAGGCATATATGTGGAAGAGTAACTTTATCTAAATTGTCCAAATGTCTGGCCTTGAAATAACAGAATTGTATATTTATTAACATTTGAAGATATCTATAAAAAGGAAATAGTGTGTTAGATGAGAAATTTTGTGGCCAGTTTATACTAGAGCCATTGCATGGTGAAAGCACTAGAACTCGGGTGAGAAAATGACCCAAGACATCAATGCTGTTTCTGTCTGACGTACAAAAGAAGAAAAGCCAATGGGTTTAAAAGCATTTGTAAAAATAATTCCACGAACCATTTCCCTTTGGTTGGGCTCTGGAATATGGCATAGATTTTGTGTAACTTTTCACCGTAGTGTTATTCTTTTCCATTCATCTAAGAACTGACACTTTTCTTAGTTAATGCAACACTCACCAACCTGTGAAGATAAAAAGGTTGTTAGAACTTTCGTTCCCTTTGCATTAAGAGATTGTACGCTGAAGTATATTCACCAAGAGGAACAATGTGCAAATCTCTCCAGGCTGAGCGTTCTGGGTGGAACTTGCAGTATTTATGCTTGTACATATGGCTTTGCGAGTATCTCGTCTGTTTAATTCTTTTGAATTACAACACAAGGCTTTGACTTCTTCCAATTTACTTTCTAGCATTTATTATTACTATTTTTTGCTCAGAATCATTTAACACTCTAGCTCTGGTTATGGTAGAGTAGCTGTGTTTTCTCCGTGATGCTCCCAAGTGCTCCCTTTCATTACAGACATCTGCATAACTGAAAACACAAGAGATTGGTCCCAGGCTGTGGGGACCAACTACAAGTAAAAAGAAGACAAACATTAAGAGGAGATTTAAAATCCTCATATGTCAGAAGAAGTACAAGTAGTAGATTATGCTCTGGGGTATGAAAAAAGCACTCCAAGAAACAGAAATGACAAAAAAAAATAAAGGGGGGGGAGTAGGGGCAAGGAGAATCTTGTGGATATTGCTAAACTGGGAGAACCCCTAATGCAAAATATAAACAACAGAACAGGTTTGGATTATAAAGAACATGCATATAAAAAAAGAGGAAAGGTGTAGGACTGCTGAGCCAAAATGGTAAAAACACTGGAGTCAGCCATAAGAGAGACATTAGAAATATTGAGGAGGCGGGGTGCAAAAAAGGCAAAATGCAGTAGGCAAGGACAAGCAGAAGCATCACACTGCTTTCAGTTCATCCCCTTTGAATCTCTAAGCCAGGACCCCACCAAATAACACAAAAATATAGCTAGAGGTTTCTGCCTTGATTTTGAAGTACTTTTTGCTTTATCAATTAATTAATTAAGACCTTATTATTTTTGGCCTTTTCCTAAAAATGAATTATTAAGATCTCATTATAAAATAAAATATAAGAAAAGTTAGGCAAAAACAAATTTCTTCTAGCAAGTGGTGACTGGATTTTTAGCCAGTGACTTTTCTTTTTCTTTTTTTTTTAACCTTTTTTTTTTTTTTTTGCTAGTGACTTTTCAATCTAATTATCTGATGACATTTTAGTTGAAACTCTATGGAGATTTTTACTTTTCATGGATGCCAGTCAAGGATATTCAGATCCCCCCATTTATGGGAGAAATAAGATTCAGCCCAGGTGAAATAGGATGTGAGGATACTTTAAAGCTTATCCACATTGGCTTTGCAGAACTCAGGGGGGGCTTTTTCATGCAAAGAACTTGAGTAACATCATTTCTGTCCACTGGGGCTTCCTTACTCATTTATTTACACCTTTTAAAACTGCATCTTAATTTAAGAGCTGTCATTACAAATTGGAAAACAAGATGACTAAATCAACTCATCAACACATGTTGCCAGACCCAGTAGAATATTTGAAGGCCTATGTAAAAGAAATAAAAACAGGGAAGTCTACAAGACACTACGAAGTGTTCATTATTCTTTGGAGCTGTTGGAAAGCAAATCTATATACATCACACATATTAATGGTAAAAACCACCTGCATTGTAGTCAGTACTCACCAGAGTAAAGCTGAATAGTCTTAACTGAATTGCTTTTGCATTTGATTCTAGCCCTGACTTGCCAAAATACAAACCAAGAAAAGACAACTTCCCCCGTACTATCACCACCGAAAAAAAATATATATTTTCCCTTCTTTATAGCAGTAGGTATAAGTAACTTAGGGAGGACTTATTGATAAAATCAGAATGTTGTCTCTGTAGAAGTAAGGACCTTCTTACTTCTACAGTAAGTAGAAGTTCCTACTTCAGTAATATGAAGTAATATGAATTCAGTTCCTACAGTAATATGAAGTTCCTACAGGTTTCATATTAACCTCAGTAGGCACAGCCCCTAGATGACAATTTTTTTGTCAAGTTAACCTCAGTTGAGAACCTTTGACATTTTTAGATCAGCTGCACACAAAATCATGATCTTTCACTGATGTGCATAAATATCATCTGTGACTAAGAGATACAGAAATGACTTGGATTAGTTTGCCCAATACTGGGTCCTAGTGAGAGCTGATGTTTGAACTTTACATTTTAGGGAAAATGACATTCAGACTTGGACAAGACTAAGTAGAACATTCCCTTTCATTGTCAGCTTCTCCCTCTTATTCCATTTCTGTAGGGGGCAGAAAGTGCTAGTTTTCAAGAATGCATTTTGTGGGGCGCCGAAATTTCATTTTATTAAGATTTTATACAGCTCTTGGTATCTGCAATGTGTTTTACTATCATCTATTGATAATTATTTAATTAAATAATGATACAAAGGCTTCTTAACTAGAGTCACTCTGCTTGCCAAATAATCATTACTGAAGAGATTGCATATGAAACAGAAATTGCATCGAGTTCTTTAATACTTATGTGGGCCAAAAAATGCTCCATCTTCAAAATAACAGTAGTTTATTTTATGACCATTTCAAAAAAGTTCAGGATCTGAACAGGAAGACAGAATGCTGCCTATTGATAATTTAAAAAAATTTAAATTGATAATTTGATCATGGTCCAGTTTTTCCTTCCAGGCTGCAAATTAAACCCAAACCCCCTTTGTACATCATCAGGATAAAAAGGTTTTGCACAACAAAGGAAAAAGTCAAGAAAACTAAAAGGCAACCTATGGAATGGGAGAAGATATTTGCAAATGTCTTATCAGATAAAGGGCTAGTATCCAAAATCTGTAAAGAACTTATAAAACTCAACACCCAAAACACAAAAAATCCAATCAAGAAATGGGCAGAAGATGTGAACAGACATTACTCCAAAGAAGACATATGAATGGCCAACAAACACATGAAAAAATGCTCAACATCACTCAGGATCAGGGAACGACAAATCAAACCACAATGAGATATCACTTCACACTGGTCAGAATGGCTAAAATTAACAACTCAGGAAACAACAGGTGTTGGCAAGAATGTGGAGAAAGGGGAACCCTCTTACACTATTGATGGGAATGCAAGCTGGTATAGTTATTCTGGAACACAGTATGGAGGTTCCTCAGATAGTTAAAAATAAAGCTTCTGCATGATCCAGCAATTGTACTATTAGGTATTTAGCCAAAGAATACAAACACAGTGATTTCCAGGGGCACATGCACCCCAATGTTTATAGCAGCAATGTCCACAGTAGCCAAACTCTGGAAAGAACCCAGAAGTCCATCGATAGATGAATGAATGAATAAGAGGTGGTATATGTATACAACAGAATATTACTCAGCCATCAAAAAGAATTAAATATTGTTTGCAATGATGTGGATGAAGCTAGAGGGTGTTATGCTAAGTGAAATGAGTCATTCAGAGAAAGACAGATATGATTTCACTCATATGTGGAATTTAAGAAACAAAACAGATGAACATAGGGGAAGGGAGGGAAAAATAAGACAAAAACAGAGAGGGAGATAAGTGATAAGACTCTTAACTATAAGAGACAAACTAAGGGTTGTTGATGGGAAGGTTGGTGGGGGGATAGGGTAACTGGGTGATGAGCATTAAGGAGGCCACTTGATGTAATGAGCACTGGGTGTTACATGCAACTGATGAATCCCTAAATTCTACCTCTGAAACTAATAGTATACTATATGTTAATTACATCAAATTTAAATACCCCCCATGAAATCTTCTTTGTATTATTCTTCATATTATTTAAGTTAAACACAATTGTGGGGTACCATAGTCCATATGTTATCCTTTGCATTTTAAATAACTATCTAGATACATCTTAAAAATATGATCATATTAGTTTTTTCTGAAATTACTTTTATGCATTTGCAGATGAGATCCTGTACTCCCTAGTCATTCAGGTGTTAAGAAAGAGAGGCTAAAACTATCATTCCCTGGATGCCATTTCATAAGTTAATAAACATGGTTTGGCCCTATGCAAAGGGAATGGATTGGTTGTCCTAATGACAATACAATCACAAATTTGCCTTTAAAAAAAAAAGGTTGACTTCTGTGTTTTATAAACTTAATTTGCATGTCTTGAGAATAGGAAAGATTTACACAGAAAGTAAGTATAACTGGGCAGGCTAAAAGAATCTAGATATTTTTCTATGAATATACGGAATGGGACAAAGGACTACAATTTCCTGACTATTATCAGAGTCTGGATGAGAGGGCTCCTTCTCTGCAATAGGCAGGTTGGCCTTGTATGTATGCATGAACTAGGACATTAAGACACCTATGTCATTTCCCATTTTCTTTTTCCACTTTCTATCTTTGAAATTCAAGTACTGGTCTTGCTCTAGGAGTCAGAGGTATTTGATACAGTGGATAGCCTGGCTCTGCCCTGCCCATTAGAGAAATGGGAGGGTACTTCAAGTTCTCCGTATATGCCTTCACCAAGCTCTTCCCATCATGCCCCAGCCCACCCCACCATGTTGGTTTTCAGTAACAACTGTTCATTATTTACTCTCTACATGCCAGGCAGAGAGTGCTAAGTGGATAGTCCCTTAACTTCTTTATGGTTAGCTTTCTCAACCTATTCTTCTTTTAGTGGGATGAAAAGCTGGCAGAGCTGTTGATCATTCACTTGAATTTATTCATCAAAGAACTTTCACTTGAGTTTTCCCTTGGGAAGAGCTGGAGGGAAGACTTGGTCCACTCAGGGTCCTTGGGGATCATAGGAGGTGAGGTGAGCAGAATAATTCTGAGAAGAGACCATCATATCCACAAGGCTATATTCACAAAGAAATTTGCATTCACCTCCATCACTGCCCGTCTGGTACAGCAGAACAGGTGTAAGCCTGCAGCTAATCTGAGAGTGAGTCTAGGTACTGCTATTTTCTAGCTGAGTGACCTTGGCCAATAATTATATAAACTTTCTGAGCCTCAGTTTCCTTATCTCTAAATGAGGCTAGAACTATCTGTTTTGTAGGTACTTGTGAAAATTAAACTAGATAAACTATGTTAGTTTCAATGTCTGTTACACTGTGAAGGCTCAGTAAATGGGAGCCATTATTTTGCTATGTTGCTTATCTCCTTAGATTTTGATTTCCATAAACCCAGGGACCATGTATGGCATGCCTCCCTCTTGTCCGCCCCCACCCTGCAGTAAGTCTATCAAGTCAGGAACAGAATTGGTTCCCAGTAAATGTTTATTCAATAGATGAAGTTAGTTACCCAGAAAACCCAGCAGCTAAGAGGTCATTGGCTTAGGAATATACAAGATGCCAAGCTTTTGATGCTTATCTTATGGTAGCCTTTTCTGTTTGTTTGTTTGTTTGTTTGTGGGATTTTAGAGAAAGAGCAAGCACACACTCATAAGGTGTTTTTAGACTGTTGTTGCTCTCTGTTGAGTCACACAATGAGAAGGAAGCCATATTACTTTTCACAGACACTGAAAGCCCAAAAACAACACGACGTGTGTGTCACAGAATGGGGCTTTAAGGTTTGCCTTGTTTTGTTTTTAACATACAAATACTTATCAAGGAAAGAATGGGCTGTTTGGAGGCTACTTCTTGGAGGTTTTGGAAGTAGATGTAATGGGAGAAAATCCTCCGTGTTTGCATCATCTTCTGGCAAACCCAGAGGGCTGAAGCTGGGCTGCAGGAGATAGGAGTCTAGTATGCCACTATAGACGCTGAGGCTGGGTCTATCTGGATACGCAGGGAAAGCAAAACACACGTGGACACGCATATGCACTCATGCGTGACATACATGGACAGCAGCAGTTCTCTCTCACTTTTTTGAAGTTAGACAAATGATCCCAGGAAGAGTCATCATGTTACCATTGTACTGGGGGAAAAGCCAAGTATAATTAGTTTTATTTTATGTGGTGGGAATATTTGTGTGAATGCAAGTGGGGTGTGTATGGGGGGATGTGCTTATGACCTGGCCCTTACTGATAGCTGACTAGATTGGGGAAGCTAATCAGCAAGATGATGGAGAACTTAAGAATCCCAACAAGCTGCTTCCTCTGGGCAAATGCAATGGCTGAACATGGCATTTTTTCTGCACTTTATCTTTGTTACATCAGGTGGCTAACTGATATACCCTGATTTCACGAATGAACAGGTGAAGCCAAGCCAGACTGTACTGGTGTGGACACCCCTCTTGCAAAGAGTAAGGACTTCCGGCCTCCGAAGGGAAGCAACAGTGCAACGCAAGGCTCCAGCTGCGTCTCCAGAGCCCTGAGCAGATGCGCCAGTGGTGCCCAACTGGGGGACTCCACTCTGGCAAAGCCTCCGGCCTCAGCCACGGCCAAGGGGACAGACCCAGCCTGCTGCAATCTGGGCACCACCTCCAACACCCTGGCTGTGCAGCTCCCCTGGTGAAAAGCCGGCATGTGACTGGAACACCACAGAGCAGAATTTGCTGACGATGCCACTGGTGCCACAGACTGCATGGGGGATGGGCTGAGCAGCTTTGGCCAGGGGGTCCTCCTACTTCGGAGGGATGACAGCATGATCCCAAGAACATGGCAGGCGCCTCCTTCATTAGCAGCACAGTACTCAATAGATTCTCTTAAGAGAGGGCTTATATTCAAGGCGGAAGCCCTGTTTTTAAAGATAGTGAAAGATGCAAATGGTCGTGGAAGGCATTGCACTAAGTACCTTGTTCCCACCCGAGCAGAGGAGCCCTGAAGGGCCAGCATGGGAAGGGCACACACAGCCTGTGTGGCTCCAGCGGCAGCCATAGATAAGGTACCCACAGTCTTCACACACAGCAGGAAGCACAGGCTTGATGTGAGCGGTGCTGTGACCCGCACAGGTTTATATTGCCAGGTGCACTCCTGTGTTGATCATGAAAGATGACCTGCAGCTGGGATCTCCCTATCAATTCTCATCGAGGAGCTTGTCTCTCGCTTAAGATTATTTAGATGTGGATTGCCAATGGCTCTCATGGAAAATAAAGTGACCAGGAGGAAGAGTGATTCAACAGGAATTTATGGATTGGGTTCCAATTCTGCCCTATAATGTGCTTTCTGCTCTCCTCTCCAGCTTGGATGACAGAGATGGATGCAAATTCCATGGGAGAGGCGGGGTAGGTAGGATTTAAAAGCACTCCCAGGGTCAGTTTCTTCATCTGTGAAATGAGGACAATAAAAATCTCTATTTCAAAAGGTATTATGAGTATCAGAGAGATTATGCTTGGTACATTTTAAGTGTTCGATAAATGATAAGCATTTAACATTTTGAAAATTGTAGGTATACTTTCTGGAGACACCAAAATAGCTCCAATCCCAGTTCTCCATTCACTGATGGTGGGATCACTGCAGGTTACTTCTCAAAGCATTGGTTTCAGAATCCATAACATGAAGACAATATTAGTCCATGTCTCACAGAGATATGACAAGGATTAAGTAGATATAAAGTCATTAAATGAGAGTAATAATGGTACATATCACATAATAGGATTGTAAGGATTAAAGAGATATGAAATACACGAGGGCCTGGCATACTGTAAATACCCAATAGGATAGGGGTAACTACTAGGAACTATTGTTAGAAATTCCCTCCATAAATCACTTGTTTGGTCCACGAACTGATAATTAAGGAAGTGATGTCTTGTAGGGCATTCGTGATGCTTTTAATGAAAATTAGCATTCATGTGTATGGATAGGAATAACACAGGTCTGTGTAGTTTGGGACTCTTCCAGGCTAGTTGGATCACAGAGACAACCTTCTGTGTGACCATAAGGGCATTGGTTGACCTTCTTGTGCCCTAAGGCATGCAGACATATGCCTTCTGCCTGGCTTCAAAAGCTCATCGCTTACATGGTCCTTTTGAAGTTGGGTGTATGTTCTACAGAGTGCACGGTGTGGCCAGAGGCAAATCTGGCTCTTTGTTTAAAAAGAGAAAAAGGCCAAGCAACATATTGGTTGCTGATCACATGAACTCAACAAAGCACCCATATGTAACCTATCTGTATTTGTAGGGATATATATGCGCATGCAGATTATACCCGCAAATGCGTATATATGTGCATATGCACATAAACATATAAAATGCATGCATACAAACATTTGTCTATGGCAACTGTTCCATTAAATACAATCAACAAAGACTTTCTAATTCTCCACTTGGCAAGAATAGCACATGGTATAGCAGGTTGGAAAAGCAAAATATAACATACTTGTATTAATAACAATACTTGTTATTTTAAAATTATTTGCTGTGGTAGTTCTTTAAATAAGTTGTAAGTTATGTATATGACAAGGAAAATCATTCTAAAATATTTTAAGCCTCCAGAGCACAATTCTCCATGAACCTGAATAGCATTAAGCCTTATTTTATGCACATCCGCACATAATAAAATGCAGAACTGAATTATCATCTGTATCATAGAAGCCTACCTAATCCTCTTTTCCCCACGAAACATGGAAAGTATTGTTGCAAAACTCACTCTTAACGCACCAAGTCCTAGATTATTTTATGTTTTAAGAAAATTCTAGTTCTGTGGTAAAATATACACTTGAAAAGAGAAATAGTGGTATTTGCATATTTGGCTTTATGAATGTCAAATAGTCACATCATTTTGTGGATCAAATATTGAGTAATTGGATGAATACTTTTTTGCATCCAGATATTTCAGTGTTTGTTGTCCAACTATAGGGATACATAGTCTAAAGAGTGTGATTAGAAATATATTTATTTTCTTCATTTTTTAAAATTCATGAATGTTTTGTACTTTTTTAAAAGAACATTTTATTTATTTATTTATTTATTTATTTATTTATTTATGAGAGACAGAGAGAGAGAGAGGCAGAGACACAGGCAGAGGGAGAAGCAGGCTCCATGCAAGAAGCCGGATGAGGAAAATTATCAAAGCAGGAAACCACAAATGTTGAAGAGGATGTGGAGAAAGGGGAATCCTCCTACTCTGTTGGTGGGATTGTGAACTGGTGCAGCCACTCTGGAAGTGTGTGGAGGTTCCTCAAAGAGTTAAAAATAGACCTGCCCTACGACCCAGCAATTGCACTGTTGGGGATTTACCCCAAAGATACAGATGCAATGAAACGCCGGGACACCTGCATCCCAATGTTTATAGCAGCAATGGCCACAATAGCCAAACTGTGGAAGGAGCCTCGGTGTCTATCGAAAGATGAATGGATAAAGAAGCTGTGGTTTATGTAGACAATGGAATATTCCTCAGCCATTAGAAATGACAAATACCCACCATTTGCTTCAACGTGGATGGAACTGGAGGGTATTATGCTGAGTGAAGTAAGTCAATCAGAGAAGAACAAACATTATATGGCCTCATTCATTTGGGGAATATAAAAAATAGTGAAAAGGAATAAAGGGGAAAGGGAAAAAATGAGTGGGAAATATCAGGGAGGGAGACAGAACATGAGAGACTCCTAACTCTGGGAAACGAACTAGGGGTGGTGGATGGGGAGGAGGGCAGGGGGTGAGGGTGACTGGGTGATGGGCACTGAGGTGGGCACTTGACGGGATGAGCACTGGGTGTTATTCTGTATGTTGGCAAATTGGACACCAATAAAAAAATAAATTTAAATCAAAAAAAAAAAAAAAAGGAAGCCCGATGAGGGACTTGATCCGGGACTCCAGGATCACGCCCTGGGCTGAAGCCACTTGGGCCGCCCTGTTGTACTTTTTGGAAATGTTCCAAAATTTTCTTTTCTCATTTTCAGTCTTGTTTAAATATTTTTAAAAATATCTTTTTAAATAGATAAAGGGAAGAGTGAGAAAAGAAACATCTGTTCTTTGGGTATGCAGAAACATTACGATTCTTCTTTTCTACAATAGCATAGAGCAGCTTTCTTTGTTGTTCTGGTTTCGGCTCAATTTTCATCTTAAATTTAGAAAATGTGTATACCCAGCAAGCAGCTATTTGCATGGTTATGGGAGAGTACCAATTGCTAAAATACACTCTTTGAACCCATATTTTCCAGTTTTACATGTACAAACCATTTCCGTATCCATTTTATTTTATTTTATTTTATTTTTTTTTAAATTTATTTATTCATTTGAGACCCAGAGAGAGAGAGAGAGAGAGAGAGAGGCAGAGACACAGGCAGAGGGAGAAGCAGGCTCCATGCACCGGAAGCCCGACGTGGGATTCGATACCGAGTCTCCAGGATCGCGCCCTGGGCCAAAGGCAGGCGCCAAACCGCTGCGCCACCCAGGGATCCCCCGTATCCATTTTAATTCTTGATTTTGATTATTGAAAGCAACACAATGACTTCAGAATGTGCATTGTATTTATTTAACCCCTTACGGAAGAATCCATTGGCAGTGAGAAGTGCTCCCAGACATTAGTACCCAAAGGTTTTAGCGGAGAAATGTTCCTTCATAATGGGGTTATGAAAGACACCGCCTCAGTAATTTACTGAAGTTCAGCTTTAGAACAAGCTGTTTCTTTTATGTACAAAGCTAGCAATTCACAGGTCCCAGCTGAAATGTATTTTTTGTTGTTGTTGGAAGGTTTCAAAGATATGGCATTTGGAAATTCCTTAATTAGATTTAAGATTTTAGTCATACAGTGGTTTCTCTTTGTAACCGGAATATATTTATTTGGCAGTTGCTTTATTTAGTGATGCTCATTTCACACTGTGAATAGCCAACAAAAACTCTAATATGCTAGCACACCAATGGCTTTTTTTCTTTTGAGAACAGAAAGCAAAGAGATTTATGGAGAGTAGCCCAAATTGAAACCTATTTGGAAGCACCTCTCCTGTTTGCACAGCTAAACACTGTAGTGTTTTATTTTAAATAAAGGCATAGACAGATAGCTCCAAGTTTGATACACACATTAGGATATGTTTCTATAAAAACACATTACACAATCAGCATTCATAGAGGACTGCCAGCTCTGGAAGACTTGCATGCCCATGGGTCATCCCTGGGGGACAGGCTGTATATAAATACCAACTGCCAGTTCACAGTTTGTGCAAATATAAAGTCTGTTAGGCCAAAATAACATGTATATAGTGTGACATGGCAGTGCTCCGCTGTGTACGTGCGGACCTCAGTATATCTAGTGCTTGACATTATTTCACTTCTCACTAAAGCAGCTAGCTATTTGCAGATAGATTAGTAAAAGGACAAGAAACTATAGCATTTGTAGGGTAAAAGGAATTAGGTGACAATAATAATGACTCTCCAGAAGGCCATGAAGTGAAGAAAGAACTGTATGATGTCTGTATAACTGGACATCATTCAGTCCCCTGAAGCATAAATGAGAAAAGGAAGAGAGCTTGGCCCCAGGTTCTAATAATATTTGGTTCATAGTAGGTGCTCAGTAAATATTTGTTAACAAGTGACAAGTCCTACGACTTCGAATTCCTCTGACTCAAACCCATCCCACTCCTTTCCTTTGTGGCCACTGCCAATAACCCAGTTCATTCAATGCCTTTGTCAGGGTAATTAAAATAGGCACCCAATTGCTTTCTTTTCGTCTTTTGACTCCCCAGTCCAATCTTGTATCTGTTCCCAAATGATCTTTTCGACAGAGTACCTACCTTCCTTGCCCTCTGTAGGTTTCAGTGAAATTATTTCCTAAACATTTTCCATGCTGTCCTACCTCCCACAGTTGTAATCACCCCAACTTGTTTGTTGCTACTATAAGATTAGCCCCACCACATTTCCACATTGTGTCTTTGGAGGCACACTGTGTTTTTCGTTTGGACATCTTTCCTCCCTAAAAGAGGCATCTCTCCCTCCTAGATGCTCACAAGCACTTTACGTGTATCTTTCTTAGAGGCACTGCTAGCTTTCTGATTTGTAATACACTTGTCTATATGAAGGTGTAACACTTTTCCCTCATCAGCTATTTCTTTAAGGGCTGGTGTTCATAACTTATTCATCTTTGTGGCTCACGTGAAACTCTTTCATAAGCCTCCCCTGTCTGTGTAGACCAGTTAGTAGTTCCTCTACATTCTCATCCTTTCCTGTGCTTCTGATTTGTTTATTTTATCACAATTAAAATTATATAAATAGTATAATAATTTGTTTTTAATGCCATCTTTCTTGAAAGAATGCATGCTCCACAAAGGCTTACGCTTCACAGCCAGATCCCAAGTCTCTTGGGCAGGCTATCAATATGTTGGTATGTTGGTATAGAGATAGATGAGAAAGGAAGAGAGAAAAAGAGAGAGATGGATCATCAATCAGAGACACATACTCACACATCTAGGTTCTTATGTGGTCATACTGTTCTGCTCTCCAAAAGAACAAAGATAGAGAATTGCCATATAATAATTGTACCTAACTTTCCCTTCTTTTCTACCACACACGGTCTCTTGACCATGTTATCCCTTTTGTATACTTATTATTTCTGCATCTATATCTCCCATTAGGACTTCTCTTAAATTCCAGAGATCTACCTGCTTTCTCGACATTTTCACTTAGATGTCCTGTGGCACAGAGTGATTACTTTTTCACCAAATCATTTCATTTTCTTCTTTTTCCTGGTTATATCTTCAGACCACATTTCCCGGACTTTTTTGCAGTTCGGTGTAGCCATGTGATGAAGTTTGGCTAGTAAGGTGTGGATGAAAGTTATATGCACTTTTCTGGGCCTAACTCATAAAACTTTCTATTCTCCACTTTCTGTCTGCCTGCTCTCTGTTGAAGATCCAGCAGAGATCTGTGTGACCCTCAGGCATGGCTGGACCCTTGGTGGAAGGAGCCTAAATCCTTAAGTGATTGTATGGAGCAGAAATATACTATCTCTATTATTTGGGTTTAAACAAGCAAGACATAGTTCTATTTGTTAAGCTATTGAAGTTTTAAGGTTGTTTGTGACAGCAATTGGTCAAATCTAATACATATTTTCCCTTAAATCCTATCTCCTCTGGCATCCCTGATCTCTGATAGTGCCATTTCACCCTTGCTTTGTTAGGATGCTGTGAGTTCTCTCCCCACCCCTACTCCCACCCAAATATTTTCCCTCTTTCTTATTCCTCATCAGCCAACATGCCCTGCTTTTTATTCCTAGTCTAATTGTTTTAGTTCATGTTGCCATCCTTTTTTTTGATGGGTCTATTACAGTAGCATCCCAGACTTTCTGCTTTCTCTCCTGCCTACCTTCAATCTATCCATGCTAGCCACCATTTTTCTTTTGAAAATACAGATTTGATCCTATAACTCTTTCATATAAAGTTCTAAAATTCAAGACTCATTAAATTTTCTTTATCATGTTATCCATTTAAACCATGCCATCAGCCATTCATTCCCTAACCATCTTTCTTCTACATTTCTAATGTCAAATCAGACTCTAAAAAATAAATAAGCCAAAATAAAAAATAAAAAACAACAACAACAAAATAAAAACAAAAACAACAAATAACAACCAAAAAAACTCAGAGGTATACTTTTCCTATCACAGAGTATATTTTTCATACTTTTGATTCTCAGCATATGATATTTACCCAGCCTATACTGCCCTTTGATTCCATTTTCTGTTTGAAACAATTTAATTCCCTTAATAAGGCCCAATTAAATAATCCTTTTCTCTCTTTTCTAACCTCCCATACTGAGTTAATTACTCTCTCCTTTGTATTCTCATGGCACTTTGAAGATAACTCTCTCATAGTGTTTATTCCTTTCGATTTCAATTATATCTCTGTCTGTGCCTCCCAGTTGATTGTGAGACTACAGAGAATGAGAAATTGACTTTATTTGGGTACTTTGTGCCTATTTTGATACGTGGCAATAAGGAAAGTTCTCAAAAAAGCTTTCTTGAATAACTTTTTAACTACCATATAATTCATTATCAAAGAAAAACCTGGCCTTATTTTCCACTGCGGCACTGGCTCAACAAGAATGGGTAACTCTTTCCCCTCTTGCAATAGCTTTGATAATAAAGACCAATCTGTTTCAATAATAATGATGATTATTGACATTTAATGAATGATTGTTATGTGCTAGGCACTGTGCTAAATTTTATGTACTTCATCTCGCTTAATCTTTGCAGTGACTCTTTGAAGTGGATATGACTGTTCCATTTTAGAGTATTGTATTAATATCATATTAGCTTAAGTTGGTGTACAGTTAAGAACAAAGAATAGCTGTGGGAAAAGTAGACCCCTGTAGGAGCTACTGAGGAAGGTACAATTGATTCCGCCCTCTAGGTAACAAACTATTTGAGAATTTCCTGAGGTCTTTCTCAACTCCCAAGCTTTATGCTTATGAATATATATATGATAACATAAACTCTGGAAAATTCCATGCAAAATTATTTTAAGACAAAGTTTTTGTTTTCTCTAGATATTTATGAGATTCCCCTGATATCTGTGGAGAATATGAGGTGCATGGTAAATTTTTGAACAACCATGATGCATTTTAAGAACACTCACAAAAGTCAAGTGCATTGCTCTGGGGTGTTTTGAAGATACTAGAAATCTTCTTGAACCCACAATTCAGAGTAGAATTTCAAAGATAAGGAATTCTAGGATATCCAGCAAAAGTTGAAGATCACTAAAACACATAGGATACAGCTTCTGACAACATTCACTCGCAAGCCAGGTCTTTCATTTCCAAATATTGCCTGAGCCTAAACTACATCAATTGTGTAGAATGTTTATGTTGTGAATAAAAAATACTTTGTGATAATCAAAGACAAACAATTGGAAAGCTTTCTGCCATCCAGTGTAACAGGAATTTTAAAAATCTATTGCTACTACTTAATAGAACATTACTTCTGCTAGCCCAGATGAATGAGGGTATAGTTTCTTTGATTTGGGAACTTAGAGTTGGTTGACTTGGAAGGAAATGAACCTACCTGAAGTCTGTATTATTGGATTATTTTCCAAATCATGTCTTTGATATGTCATTCTCCCATTCAAAAAATTCTAGTGTCTTCTGTTGCCTGTAGCCCTGAACCCCTTGATCTAGTTTCGTTGCCCCCCCCCCCCCCATCTCATTGTCTTCAGCTCTGTCTTTCAGGACTGTTCCTGTCAACCCACCTAATCACCAAATGCCAGACTCAGTGTGGGCTTCTCTGCCTTTTTGCTGACTCTCTGTCCTACTCATCCATTACTAATCAGAGTCTATCTCCTTCTTGGAAAAGCATCCTCTCTGCTTCTTAAGCCCTATGAACCCTAGTGCATATGTATTTGCCACTTTTCATTGTTTTCTTATATACTTTTCATCTCTAGAGAATTGCCTCATCTTCTTAATTAGGTTAGAAGTTTGTGGACTTTAGGACCTGAATTTTTTGATATCCCAGAATCCTCCACAGGAAAGGGAAGGAAACACATATTTACTGTGTTCCTGCTGTATGTCAGGTGTTATTCCAGATTCTTCATATATGTTACCTGGTTTAATTCTCATAACCCTATGAGCTATGTAGTAACTCCATTTTAAAGATGAGGAAACCAAGGCTCAGAGAGTTGAGGTAGTGTATCCAATATCACACAAGTAGTAAGTAATTGAGTTGTATTCAGGTATGGTCCTGTCAATCTCCAAAGCTCCAGGTTTTTCCAATATACTTAACATATGTTACACATTTATTGGTGACAGCAATTTTCATCCATCCCCAAGCACAATTTTTACATATTTCACATCATAATTCATTATTTTTCAACTATTTAAATTGTCCTGCTACCATCTATCTAAGTATATTGTCAGCTTTCGTGGGCAAGACTGCTTAGTGCTTTGTGTGTGCTTATCTGTGTATTGCTTTTCATATAGAGAGCCTTCGGTAAGCACTCATAGACTTCATGACTTGTGGCGGTCTTTAAACTGAACTGTAATAAAGATTCTAAAAAAAAAAAAAAAGATTCTCTTTGTCTTTGAAACTCCTGTTTTGCCTCAATTATATTTACTCAGGCTACAGATATTTTGCCACTTCCTATTTAAAATAAAAAGTCTAGAAACTGATGTCACCTATAAACCGAAATAGCTTAAATCTCACGATATGTTAAGATCCCAAGAAAATTCAGCCAATATGAAATAAAACTATAAAGAAGGGGCAAAATGTATTAAATTGATATTATTTAGGCTCCCAGAAAGTATTTTATATACTGGTCAATGATAATCTTCATGGTGTCCATGATAAGGTATTCTGAATGTGAAATTAACTCAGATTATACCGCCATTCTGATCTATTGATTCCCTCTGGTTTACCCTGTATATAAATTTCTCCCCGACCTCAACTCTACTTGTTATTTTTGGCTCTTCTAGACTGGAGTTGAGTAATAATGTTTTGAGATCTAATAGTATTGGGGACTGAACATGGAGCTTCTGGGCAGGCTGAGTCCCCTGGCAAGTGGTGGGTGAGGTAAAGCAGTAAGCAGCAATGGGGAATGCACTGCGATGGGTCATTGGCTTTTCCATATTATCAACAGTAAATGTTTCCCTCAATTGGAATATGTAATGGAGAGCTGAATAAAGCTGCTGCTATACTTATGGCTAGCAGTTTAGTATCTGTAATTCTCCAAGTAATTTTTTTGAGGATCTCAAAAAGCTGAACACATGCAGAATGATTTATTGTTTTATATCATCCAAATCTTAAGGACACCAATAAATTTTTAAGAGCTTGTCTATATCCAGGGCTTATAGAAATGATGATTCTATATTTATCTCAATATATAATTAACAATAATTTATAAGTAATGGGTTTCATGTTCTGAAGACAAATTACTGCCCTTTCTTTTCTTTCTTTCTTTTTTCTTGTGTAAGTAGTGGCTGGGGGTTGGGGTTCTGCGCAGTGATTTCCATGACACCCAATTTGGCATCTTATACTGTCACAATGAGCTCATGATTTCAGGTGAGGAATAAGCAGGAGCACATGAACCCTCAAGCAAAAGAGATGAAATTTTCATCCGAATGTCCTAAAGAATAAAAATGATGGAGATAAAAACAGAAAATATATGACATGGACAAAGTTGTTTCTAACTAGAACATTTTTCAAAGTTTTCTAGGGGCATCAATTGCTCTCTGAGCAAATCATTTAGTACAGAACTCTAGTGAGAGCATTAGCAAACGATCCTCTCTGCCTGCAATTAGATTAGTCATGCACTTGTAGGCCAGAATTTATGGTGATTGGTATTCCAGAAGAATCCTTGTACTGTGCTTTTCAGAAAGGAAATAAAGAAAACCACTAAAGCGTGCACCAAAGAGATGCTCTTATTCCTAAAAGACTTATTTCATAAAACAAAGAAAGATATAGACGCTGCAATATATATATTCTCGACCCCCAAACAGATTCTTTTTTCCTTTTGCTATCATGATCGTCATGAGCATTGATGCCATGTATACTTGGGGATTGACTTTCTTGATCATCTAGTTTCTAAACTCTGGGAAGGTAGAACACTTTTCTATCTTTCATGCACATGGCACATTATTCTTATCATTACCTTCATCTATATCATCATTATCGTTTGCACACAGTTTATCCTTCGCAAGTAATTTTCAGTGTTTTAAAGATTCACGTAGGGCTTGCATCAGGAAAGATACTGCATATGTTTGGAAAGTAAAACCTGAGGAAGGTAACAAGTCGTTCAGCCAAGTGAATTGCGTGTGATGTGGGCCCGAGTCTGCAAAGCACGGCTTTGCTCCAGTTGTCGCACTGGACCAAAGGGACTAGCAAAGTCTGTGTGTAGACGAGGTTGTGGCCCTGACTGATAATTCTGGATTGCAGTGGATGGTAAGGCCATGTGCAAGCGCTCATCATGCTGACTGATGTGACCAAATAGTATCTTGTTGAGGATTTCAGGAGTCTTTCTGTCGCCCAAGCTTCAGGCATAGAATTTCATCTTTTTAAGCCTTTTTCTAGATTGCTTTATTTTTCTTAAAACATTGAACACACAAAACATACCTCGATCTTTTTAGGCAAGTGATTAAACCTCAGCTTGAAGTGCACCAATGAAGCCAGCCAAATTGTCCAAGTTTGTCTGGGACACCACTTGCCTTGGAAAGTGAAATCTCATCAGTTAAGTGGCTCTATGCTCCAGGTACCTCAAGTACTAAGTGTATATCAATGTAATACAGAGAAATCATCCTAATGTTTGATATATGAGAGTTGTTATAATGAGAAATGTTACATATGAGAATGAAACTATTTTTATGGCCTTATTAAAATTGCTGTTAATTAGGTGCTGACATAATAATATGTTTTGCTGTTGTTGACACTTTTGTTCTCAAATTGTTTAAAAACCCTGATGGACCAGAGTTTCAAATGGTTATTATGGCTATTAATACAGATCTATTCATTTGTTTAAATAGACATTTTAAGCAAGAGTGTTGATTTCTATATAGAAAATACACTCCATATTAAAGACTGGTTTCCTTTACTTAGGCAGCTATCAAAAATCATGATTTGTTCGTGTTTAGGAGATATATTTGGCATGAGAAATCTGTGGGGATTTCAGGCAAGTTTTGGTAAAAAGACACCAAACTTTGACATCTTGAATTTGCCTTAGACTGTTGGGTGATTTGGAAATAATTGTATGAATAGGAACACTGATGGAACAGGCAATACTGTACAAAGCGAGTTGCATCCTGCTTCTCAACTGTGGTCCGTGATCAAGTGCATCAGCATCACCTAGGAGATCTTTAGAAAGGCAACATCTCTGGGGCCCTCACCCCAGACTCATAGCATCAGAATCTCTGATGATCAGAATCTCAGCACCAGCTCTCCATGTGCATTATAGTCAGAGAAGCACTGCTTTCACCTTGCATTTCTAATACCTCACCACAGCCCTGCAAGTTCTGAAAAATTAAGTCAATGTGCAGGGTCACAAAATTAATAAGAGGTGAAGTCTTCTTCACTCAGATTTGGTCATGTTTCCATGTATAGTTACACCCTTCACTTGTTGAAACCTTAGGCCTTCTTAATTGTCCAGCTCAGCTTCTATCACCTCAAGGTCTTTCCCGGTGGTTCCTGTTGCTTGTAACCCTTTCTTGTTGCAATATCTCACAGAACTTTGATTTATTTTGATTTTGCCATATTAACATGGTCTTGTCTTAGATGATTACTGCTAATATCCATGAGGATAGAAACTATCTTTTTTGACTTGCATTGTCCATTGTACCTGGCACAGCAACCGCCATAGAGTATGTGCTTAATGAATGCTTGAATAAATTAACCATTGCCTTTGCCCTTTAAATAAAGCCATTCTATAGTTCATTAGGACAAGTAGATCCAGTTTAGCATATTAACAGCTGCTAATTGCTTTAAGGTTATTACTGCCTGGCTCACATTAATATAAATAATGATAATTCTTACCATGTGTATAGGATTTTATAACTTACAAAGTACTTTAACACCTATGACAAAATTTAATCCTCACTACAATGTTGTGTCATAATTATTCCCTTATCCTCATCTTATAGATACAGAGATTTTCATGCTTACAGAAATTAAGTGGCCTGAAAAATATTATAGGAAACACCACGATACAAAAACTTAAAGCCTTCTGATTCCAAAGCTTGTACTCTTTCTGAAGCAAAAACACATATGAAGTCAAGAACTGTTTTCTCAAGTGGTGTTTATAGAAGCCCTCACATACTATATACATTGACCTTCAGACATCTTTCTTCAAATGAAGACACTGAAATCAGAGAAAGAAGAAAAGAAAAATCTATAGGATTGGGTAGCTGGTTAACAAGATACTAGAGAGGATAAAGGAAAAATAGAGTTGAAAAGGAAGCCCAGATTTGGAGCTGTGATGCCTGAGAATGTGATGGTGCCATTGAGTCAAGAGATAACTCCTGGGGGACACAACAACTTGACAACTCAAGGGAGAAGAGAGGTCATGGCTCACTAGGTCCTCTTTCTCCAGCTTCTGTGGTGTGGTTACCTATGTTAAGATTGAGCTGGGTCTCTGGATGATTATATTGATCATATGCCCTGTCACATGAGTAAGAATTAAATTTGGTTATTGTAAGCCACTGAGAATTTGGGGTTGTTAGTAACTATATTATAGTCTCTATTCTGGGCTGCCTCAACTCCAGACATCTAAGGAGAACTTTCTACAGATGGTTGATTGAGTAAAAAAGCCTAAAAAAATTTAGGTTCTTGATTTTTACACTCTAGTCTCATTTCTTTCTTTCTTCTTTCCATTGTGGTGAATAAGTACCTTGTGAGTCAGATTTATAAAAATGGCAGCTTGAAAAAAATAAAATAAAATAAAAATAGCAGCTTGCAATATTGCTGGTTTCACATTCATCCAGGTCAAGAAGACTTTTCATCTTAATTGTTGATGGCACCAAGTAGGAAGATCTGGGATCTCCATTTAGAAGTCCTGAGTTACAGAAACACTACCTCTATGTTTCTAGGGCTATGAACTAGGGCAAGTTGTCTGAACTCAATTTACTAATCTGCCAACTAGATAGATGATACTATGTAGTTTATATGGTTGTGAAGAGCCAATGAGCTACTATGGATGAAAACAGTTTGTAAATTTTAATGTTATATAAGACATAGTTATCCTTAGTATAAGAACAGAACAAAGGATAAAAGGGTAGCTGTCAATGCAAATATCTACTGAAAAGCAAATTGTGTCTTTAAAATTAAGGTGTCTATCTTTAAAAATATTAAAGTCAGAACAATGCCATATTAAGCAAAAATTAGAGCTAGTGATGATGGGTTTTTTTTGAAAAGAATGATTGCCATGAATTGAGCACCAGCTATGGGCCTAGTCTGTGCTACATGCTTCGCCTACTTTCATTTCAGTGTAACAGCGACTTCTATTGACTCACAGTCACTCACCTTTATATAAGAACAAAATAGACCTTTAATTTAGGAAAGTAAAGAAGAGCTGATGGTACTTGTGCATGTTTTTTTTTTCTTTTATTTTTTACTTTCCCCATAAATCTACCTATCCACAGTGAGTACATCTTTAAAATGGTACTAAAAAGGAATGTGTTAGCACCCATTCCTGGTGCATCTCTACATATCTCTACAATAACTCTAAGACATAACTTATGGATGAACAAGACTGTTTGCCAGGGCAGGGCTAGGATAAGGCAAGATGGCTGCTGTGCCCCAGGAGCAACATTTAACGAAGAGCTCCCTCTCACCTTCACCCCTTGAAAGTGAGCACCTCTTTAAGTGTTGCTCTCTGGGC
This sequence comes from Canis lupus dingo, assembly GCF_003254725.2. Lineage (NCBI taxonomy): Eukaryota > Metazoa > Chordata > Mammalia > Carnivora > Canidae > Canis > Canis lupus. The sequence continues at coordinate 31,885,832 of NC_064264.1, read as the reverse complement.
AACCATCTTGCCTTCCCCTAGTTCGTGTCATGTTACCCCTCACCTGATTACAGCCTTGTCAAAAAATTTCCAGGAAAAATCTCCTAAAACATCTTATTCTATACATGACAATTTCTTTTTTGAAAAAGGATTAAAGAGGATCCCTGTTTGGCTCAGCAGTTTAGTGCCTGTCTTTGGCCCAGGGTGTGATCCTGGAGTCTGGGGATCAAGTCCCACATCAGGCTCCCTGCATGGAGCCTGCCTCTCCTTCTGGCTATATCTCTGCCTCTCTCTCTCTCTGTGTCTCTCATGAATAAATAAATAAAAATCTTAAAAAAAAAAAAAGAAAAAGAAAAAGGATTAAAGAGATGTCTGGGTAGCTCAGTGGTTGAGCATCTGCCTTTGGCTCAGGGCGTGACCCCGGAGTTCTGGGGTTGAGTCCTGCATCAGGCTCCCTACAGGGAGCCTGCTTCTCCCTCTGCCTGTGTCTCTGCCTTTCTCTGTGTGTCTCTTATAAATAAATAAATAAAATCTTTAAAAAAGGAAAAGATTAAAACTTCTCTATGTTTCCCACAATATTTAGTAAAATGGTGAGAGGGCTTGGAACTTAAGGGAATTAAGAATGTTTCAGGTTCTATGATAGACCACCAAAGTAGGACTCACTAAGAAATGCTGAGAATGACAGAGACTGGCACGAGTCACAAGCCCAGAGGTAAAGTTTCATCAAAGATCCAGTACAGATGAACTTTCTCTGAATGCTTCCTGGATATAGGTCCCTGTGGGCCAGTCAGATCCTTCTTTTAGAGTCTCATCATGCAATTTCCTTGGAGAAATATACTCACACTTCTGTTTCTCATTCCTTCACTGTTAAGCCACTGTATTATTCTGCAGGTTATGGTCAATTGTTTTTCTCACTTTTCTGTATTTCCCTTTTTTTTCTTTAGTAAGTAAGTGCACATTACTCACAGTAAACACATTCAGAATTAACCAGTGAATTGGACCCTCTTTCTTCTGACCCTCAAATGACTATTTCATATGGGTACCCTTGCCTGCATCTCTCCACACACCTGGGTTCTCTCCTTCAGTTTATTGTTTATTTTATTTTACTCTATTTTATCTTTTTACTTTATTTTAATTTCTTTTTTCTTTTTGTCATTAAAATACTTTATTTATATTAAATATTAAAAATTAAATTAATTTAAATTAAAATTAAATATTAAAAATAGAACCATCAAATGATCCAGGAATCCTACTTCTAGGTGTTTGTCCAAAATAATTGAAATCAGGATCTCAAAGATATATTAGCACTTTTAGGTTCATTACAGCACTATTTACAATAGCCAAGATGTTGAAACAACCTGTCCATCAGCAGATGAATGAGTAAAAAAAACATGGCCTGTACATACAATGGAATATTATTCATCCTTAAAAAAGAAGGGAATTCTGTAATACGTGAAAGCATGGATGAAACCTGAGGACATTGTAGTAAGTGGAGTGAAGCCATTGCAGATTCTCCTTTAATTGTCACACACAGCTGAGGAGCTGCTACTCTCACCAAAGGCCAAGCCTTCCTCATGTGTGCTGGATCCCTTTTTATTTCTCTAGTTAATATTTCTCTTTCCTGGATCATTGCTATCAACGTGCATATGCTTTCTTTGATATTTGAAACTATCTTGTGTGATCTCACCTTCCTTCTTGTGCACAATTCCACTTTTTTTTCTTTTTTTACCTTCACAGCCAAACCTTCTAGTAATTATCTGCAGACACTTGTCTACACCACCTCACTTCCCATTATCTCCTACACGCACTCCAACCAGGCTTCCTTCAGATCACATATATGGCTGGAATGGCTCCAGTCAAGGTCACGATTGACATCCATGATGATGCGAAACCCAATGAACATTTATGTTTCATCTTATTCAACTTCTTGTTAGAATTCAATACAGCTGACTGCTCCTTTTTCTTGAGATATTTTCTTTTGTTTCCAGTGTTATTCCCTTTCATAATCATGTTTGTTTGTTTACTTCCTGCCTTCGTGGCCATTCAGCTTCCAGCTCCTTTTTCTGGCTTCTCCTTCCCTGTGTAACTTGATCCTGGGACTCCCCTTCTGCTCTAGACACTCTCCCAGGGGTAATCAGCCAGCCCATGTTTTGGAATACCAATTGCAGGTTCATGCCTCCCTATATTATATCTTTGGCTATGGTGTCTCTCAATTTCCAGACTCACATATCCAACTTCCAACTTGACATTGCCACTTCTATGTTGACTAATTTATTCAAAATTTCAATACCCTATACAGTAAGACTTGTTGAATCTCCCTCTAAATCAAGATACATCCACGAAGGCAAAAGAAACAAAAGCAAAAATGAACTATTGGGACTTCATCAAGATAAGAAGCTTTTGCACAGCAAAGGATACAGTCAACAAAACTCAAAGACAACCTACAGAATGGGAGAAGATATTTGCAAATGACATATCAGATAAAGGGCTAGTTTCCAAGATCTATAAAGAACTTATTAAACTCAACACCAAAGAAACAAACAATCCAATCATGAAATGGGCAAAAGACATGAACAGAAATCTCACAGAGGAAGACATAGACATGGCCAACATGCATATGAGAAAATGCTCTGCATCACTTGCCATCAGGGAAATACAAATCAAAACTACAATGAGATACCACCTCACACCAGTGAGAATGGGGAAAATTAACAAGGCAGGAAACAACAAATGTTGGAGAGGATGCGGAGAAAAGGGAACCCTCTTACACTGTTGGTGGGAATGTGAACTGGTGCAGCCACTCTGGAAAACTGTGTGGAGGTTCCTCAAACAGTTGAAAATATACCTGCCCTACGACCCAGCAATTGCACTGTTGGGGATTTACCCCAAAGATACAAATGCAATGAAACGCCGGGACACCTGCACCCCGATGTTTCTAGCAGCAATGGCCACGATAGCCAAACTGTGGAAGGAGCCTCGGTGTCCAACGAAAGATGAATGGATAAAGAAGATGTGGTTTATGTATACAATGGAATATTACTCAGCTATTAGAAATGACAAATACCCACCATTTGCTTCAACGTGGATGGAACTGGAGGGTATTATGCTGAGTGAAGTAAGTCAGTCGGAGAAGGACAAACATTATATGTTCTCATTCATTTGGGGAATATAAATAATAGTGAAAGGAAAAAGAAGGGAAGGGGGAAGAAATGTGTGGGAAATATCAGAAAGGGAGACAGAATGTAAAGACTGCTAACTCTGGGAAACGAACTAGGGGTGGTAGAAGGGGAGGAGGGCGGGGGGTGGGAGTGAATGGGTGACGGGCACTGGGTGTTATTCTGTATGTTAGTAAATTGAACACCAATAAAAAAAAAAATAGAATGGAGTGAAAAAAAAAAAAATAAATAAATAAAAAAAAAAAAAAAAAAAAAAAAAAAAAAAAAAAAAAATAAATCATATTTCCAATCCAAAGGTTTGGACTGGGTGGTAGCTTCTAGAAATTAATAGTCTTATAAATGGTCTCACTGCTTCCATTCTTACAGTATCACAGCCTTTTCCTTTGTAGACAGCAGCCAAAGTGATCTTTTGAAAATGTAAATTGGATCATTCCCTACTTAAAACTTTTCAGTATCATTTTGGTCTTAGTTTAAATATGACCTTCTTGGAATGTCTTTCCCTATTGCACAGTTCAAAGTAGCACTTTCATCTCTTTGCCATGTTATTCTGTTTTATTGTCATTATATTTATCAATAACGGATGGTTACCTGCTTATGTGGAATCTCCATGAATATAAGGACATTGTCTGCTTTATTTCTTACCTTAGCCTCACTACATAGTTCTTGGCACATAATAGGTGCTCAAAGAGTAACTGAATAAATGAATAAATGAATTTATTCAGCAACATCTATTGGAATATGTCATGACATTCTTTGGATATATCTACATAACAACTAGTTTAGGAGATTTTCCAATTCACTTGGATAATCAGATTAATCTTTTGTCTAGTAACTGGAATAATATTTTATCTCTGAAATGATGCTGTTTTACCTGAAAGTAACTTACTTTATGAAAGTTATATGGAAGCCAAAAAAAGGACCAACTTTGGAATGTTCTTTATCAATTGGTGTTTTTTTTCTTAAATATTTTATTTTTTTGGGAGAGAGAGAGAGAGACAGTAAGAGAGTACAAGCAGGGGGAACAGCAGAGGGAGAGGGAGAAGCAGATTCCCCACTGAGCAGGGCGCCTGACGGGGTTCCATCCCAGGACCCCGGGATCATGACCTGAGCCAAAAGCAGATGCTCAACTGACTGAGCCACCAAGGCACCCCACAAATTGGTATTCTTAAAAGAGAGCATGTAGTGGGGTGCCTAGGTGGCTTAGTTGATTAAGCATCCAACTCTTGATTTCATATCAGGTTGTGATCTCAGGGTCTTGGTGTCTGCTTGAGGTTCTCTTCTCCCCTGCTCATGCTTTCTCTCTCTTTCTAAATAAATAAATAAATAAATAAATAAATAAATCAAACAAACATGTAGCTCTGTGGTGGTGAGAATCCTTATTTTTGTGTGGATTTGACTGTCTTTACTTTCCATTTTCTCACCTAAACATTTGAGAATGTGGTCATTCCAACCCAGATAACTTTTGGGTCTGTCACATATGGTCTTCATCCTAGAAACAGCCATGTCTTTCCAAATTTTTTTTTCCCACTGTATAACCACAGAACATCCAAAACCACAAACTGTGATTTGTTCATGTGGCTTTTTGTACCCATAAAGGTACTGGAAGAGAGCTTCTCCACAGTATTCTGCTGCAACTCAGTTTTAAACTGAGACTCAAACCACCTTGGTTTTGTGTTTACTGGTAGACATGAGGTGATAGTATTTATGTTCTTATCCCAAATGTAGGCACTATCTGATTATGTTACTTGTGGGCTCTTTCCTGTCCCCCTCTGCCCCGGGATACAGGTGGCTTGACTAAGAGTGTTTCCGAGGTACTGGCAGTGTCATCTCCAGAGGAGATTTTTCTCCTGAAGTTCCAGCCTGAGTTCCTGTCCAGGACAGTTAGAGTTTCAACCAAGCACCAGAGAATGTCACATCTTTATCACTGTTTCCAGGGGCTGTTGTTCAGCAGAAGGCATCGGCACAATACATCTTTGTCTCCCTCCAGCTAATAACCCAGGGAGGAGTAGGTCAGGCGTGCCTTTAACATTTGCTGCCGCTACATTTGTCCGTGCTGTATCAACTCCTTATGACGGCCTGGCCCTCATTGTTTTCAGAACCTTGGCTCTCCTTACCATTCTCATCATCCAAATTTATTTAAGGATGAAACTATTAGAAACACAATTGGTGAATTAATGTCATAGGGACTGCTGCTGGCAGCTCATCAATTTTTGATATGCCACTCAGACAAATGAAACATAAGCCACCCAGAACAAGGGGACCTTTTGACACTTCAAAGGAAACCCCTATGGGTGGTTTCCTCTTGAAGCCACACTAAACTGGCTCGATCTCCTCAGCTGGAAGCTGCCAATGTCTCATTAACCCCTAAAAAGGCCCGGCATGAGCTTTTCTTTTCAGCTATAATTATGCCATGCACTCCTGTTATGCTGCAGTGAATCGCAACACTGTCACCAGCACATTATAAACATCCACCCTAATTGAAAAGCAGATTAGACTCTTGTGTTAATTAGCCAAAAAGCCCGCCCACTTGCATGCATTATGATTGCCTCTTAAATACTGAGGATGTTGAAATCCCTCAGAAAGACAAGGCAGACTTAATTGCAATAACCTGCAAATTAAGTTTAATTTACTTTAAATTTACCGGTTTAGCAGGCTCATTTGATGGTGTTAATGTTCTAGCAAATTAATTATCTGAATTAGTCATGCCTGGTGGAGTTTTGCAGCAGAATACATTGTACAGTGGCCTATTAATAACAGACAAACAGGACAGGATTAATGAGAAGATTATGCTTGAGTTCTTAAAAAAAAAAAAGAATCTTGCATGAATTCAAATATAATCACCAAAGTGCAAATACAGACACAGAATATAAACAAACTGAGATTTATTACACTCTATAGCATGCCATCCAGGAGAAACAGTAAAACATGGCCAGTGAAATATCAGACAGCAAGAGCCCTAGTCTACATACTCCGTGGAGTTCTCACCACAAACTGCCTATGTGAGGCCCCAAGACAGGCAGTGGACTGCATGGAAGGAGCTAGAAGGTCAATTAGAAATTGCTTCTCTATGGGTCCTCTTAGTAGTTCATGAAGCATTAAGATGCTCCCTGGAACCCACTTGCCACCATTCTCTTTGGCTGGATCCAGACACCACTAGAGATAAATGATCTGCAACAATGCTGATCCTTTGCCACTCTTCTCTCTCTCTCTCTCTTTTTTTTTAAGATTTTATTTATTTATTCATGAGAGACACAGAGAGAAAGAGAGGCAGAGACACAGGCAGAGGGAGAAGCAGGCTCCATGCAGGAAGCCCGATGTGGGACTCGATCCCAGGTCTCCAGGATCAGGCCCTGGGCTGAAGGTCGCACTAAGCCACTGAGCCACCCGGGCTGCCCCACCACTCTTCTCTTTGTCCCGATATCTATCTGTCAAGGCCGGTTATGGGAAATTTGGGGAGGAGGAAATTTAGAAGGATGGGAATGCAAAGGTTGGGGGGACTTTTAGAACCTTGGAGAGAATCTTCCAGATTTACCCCTCTATGAGGATACAAAATGAATCTTAGTCTTCTTGCATCCCCAGGTCCTAGATTGGGGCCTGGAACATAGCAGGAGCTTACCACTTTATCTTTGGAATGGATGAAACACAAAATTAGCTTAGTGACAATTTTGGCAGAAGTATTTCTCAGCTCGGAGAATATAGTAGGATATTGCTCCTAACAAATATGGAATTTCTCTGAAAATCCAGTGCCAGTGGAAGCACTGTTGTTATAATAGTTAGGCTTTCTCCATTTGGTTCTGAAGAGACGCATACAGGCTCTCTCTCTGCCATCCACAGCAGAAAGAAATAGCCTCTGGGTGTCAAACTAATAATCTTTGACTGGCTCGAACTGAATACGGCCATGCAGTGATTGACCTCAACATGCCAGATTATTGATTGGGCCGGAGATGCCTAAGCCATCATTTTCTTGGAGCAGTCATGGCTTTTGTCTTGATCCCGTCCACAGCTGTCACGCTGTGGTGAGCCATTGAAAGAGCCCACATTTGCATCCTTCATGCGTTTATGCTTCTCGGCTTAAAATAAAAATGCCACCACTTGAAAGAAAGGCTGAACCGTTGATTCCGGTTTTTAAAAAATTATCTCATTAAAAGCCAAAGGTTTGGCTTTGGTTGGGGGTGGGGGCAGACATGCAGAATATGGAAACTTGCTTTATGGGGTGTATTTAATTTGGGGGAAAAATAATGAGAATAAAAATTGTTTCAATATGTTTTCTGTATTGTGTCAATATATCACACAGCTCCTTTCTGGAGTCACATTTGCTGTTAGGGTGGTTGGGATTTTTGCTGTTTTTGTTGTTGTTCTCTGTTGAATTACAATTTGCAGCAGTAAATGAAACTGGCACAAAAGCAGGTGTTATTAAAACTGGGCAGGAAAAGGACAATAACAACATAATTCCACTTTAAAGGCCGATATGTGTATGGTTGAAATGACTTTGGTTGGAACCCATAGGGAATAGAAAATACACCATAAAGAAAATGGATTTCGGTGACACATAAACAAAAGGCAAATGACTAATATATTTACATATAACATGTGGTGTATTCATTGCACACCATGGTGACAGAATTGTTTATTTCATTTATAATTTATACAGCAAAATCTTATTAAATGTGTAACTAGTTTGCCAGACGATAATATACGTAGGAGATTAGGCTTCTATTGTAGAATATCATTAACAACAAAAGATTTCCATTTGCGAGTTAATTTTTTCCCAGCCCATCCCTTCCAGCAGCGTATGCTCTGAATAAGCCTGCCTCTTCCATCATGGTGACGCTGTGGTGCAAGGAAGGTAGCCATGGAGGAGGACAGTGCCCATTGGCCAAAATAAGACTCCTCTTCTGGGGTTTTCTAGACTATCACTCTTCAGAATACATGAGGGATAACTGATGGGTATATACAAAGTTAGGGTGATTTGAGACATCCTGGAAAAACTCTTCTCTGGGAAAACAGATTCTATCAAGGATCAGAAACACCAGACTTGAGACCTGTCCGAGATTGCTTCAAGGACTGGAGGGTCCCATGAGCAGGTGCTGTAAAAAACAATTTCACAATGCTGCCTTTCTTCTGGTGGGCCGTAGGTTAGAAACTTCAGGAAAATTCTAGACACCAAGGGTGCATGCATTTATGTGGATAATAACCCTTCTCGGATATTAACTGGGCAAGCATTTTTCTTTTCTTTTTTTGCTTTCAGCACTGCAGCGTGTACACTGTCTCCCCTGCGATCTGTTCCTCATACAGACACAAATCCACTCGTTCTCATTATTCATTTTCAGATAAGAAAAGAAACCCCTTCCCTTTAGGATTTTTCTTCATGTAGTGTTATTTAATGAGGATCAGACCATTTCGGAATGTTTGTAGTGAATCTCATGGTAAGGCAGGAGAGGGGTGTTTGTGAGGGGCCATGGGGTAGGTGGGGTTCGGGAGGGGGATGGAAGTGAGGTGGTGGAGAGATGCTTTTAAACAATAAAATGTATTTTACTTTCAAGCCTTGAGCTGTCAGCCTTCATTCCAAATAATGTATCCTGACAGTTCATAGCTACTCTTAAAAACTGGGTGAAGCTTTTGCAGTTGCAAACTAGTGTGATAAAACATGAAAATACTTTATTCAGGTAAAGTGGAAATAGCTGTTCAGCCTGGTTAAGTTACACAGAAACCTTTTCCTCTCTAAATTAATGTACTGTGCAAATATCTTGCCTGTGACACCCTAGCTGTCCACTTAATAAAAGCCCTTCCAGTGAAAACTGTGTCTTAGTGCATCAAAGCATTAGTGAGTGTTCCAAACCTAAAGCCAGATAAACTTGTACATTCAAAACAAGCATGTGAGAAAGTGAATCTTAGTGTTGCCAATCATAAGTGGAAAATGCAAAGAACACATATTTATTCAGTCTCTACTCTTGGCTGGGAAGAGGCAAAAACTGTTGTTTTATTTTCTGCACACTTTTCCATTCATTAGTTCCATAATCACTCAAGAAGGGAAAAGGCAGCTCAAGGGCATCTTCCTTTGGATGCCAGAGAGTGTCAAAGTAGCAAAAAAAAAAAAAAAAAAAAAAGAGGAAAAACAGAAAGAATAATTTTTTTTTTTTGGATTGAGGCTTGGTGTAGGCCAGCAGTATTAGACTGCTGCCAAAACAGCTAAAGGGTGCATAGGTTCAATTAACAGATGTATGGAGTCTAGAATCTAGGAGAGGATATTACTGTTCAGACCACATCTGGACTATTGTGCTCAGTTCTGAGCCTGAGAGACCCAAGCAAACAGGCTACTATTTAGAGAAGAGTAAAAGGGGTGGTAATAAAATATGAAATTATACTTAATGAGAAACAGTTGAGGGAGCAGGAGAAATGCCTCATCTGGAGAGATTAAATTCTAGCAGAAGATGCATGGTCACTTGATGATTTTGTAGAGGCTTTAGAGTAGCATATTTCCTTCTTCACTGAATAATAATAGTTAATAGTGGTAATAATAATCATAATTGTAATATTTCACACTTAGTTACACCCACAAGTTTACAAACTTCTTATAAATGTCATCTTATTTGGTCCACCCAACACCTTGAGGGGAAATTATTATGATCTGTATTTCACAGATGAGTAAATGAACTCAAAGTAGCTAAGTCACTTGCTCATCAGGGCACAGATAAAGGGAAAGTTTCAGAATGCCAGTTCTACTGATTCTAGATCACCATGGGCAGCTAGACCAGCTTATCTGTAAGATTCTTTTTAATCCTCAGCTTTTATGATTTTTAATAAACTTAGAAGCTTAGGAAAATGCTCTTCTTTTTTTAATAATAAATTTATTTTTTATTGGTGTTCAATTTGCCAACATACAGAATAACACCCAGTGCTCATCCCGTCAAGTGCCCCCTTCAGTGCCCGTCACCCATTCACCCCCACCCCCCACCCTCCTCCTCTTCCACCACCCCTAGTTCATTTCCCAGAGTTAGGAGTCTTCATGTTCTGTCTCCCTTTCTGATATTTCCTACCCATTTCTTCTCCCTTCCCTTCTATTCCCTTTCACTATTATTTATATTCCCCAAATGAATGAGACCATATAATGTTTGTCCTTCTCCGATTGACTTGCACTGCTGGTGGGAATGTGAACTGGTGCAGCCACTCTGGAAAACTGTGTGGGGGTTCCTCAAAGAGTTAAAAATAGACCTGCCCTATGACCCAGCAAATGCACTGCTGAGGATTTACCCCAAAGATACAGATGCAAGGAAATGCCGGGACACCTGCACCCTGATGTTTATAGCAGCAATGTCCACAACAGCCAAACTGTGGAAGGAGCCTCAGTGTCCATTGAAAGATGAATGGATAAAGAAGATGTGGTTTATGTGTACAATAGAAAATGCCCTCTTATTCACCATTTTATTCAGGCAAACACTTATTACTAAGTGTCAAAATCTGGGCTGGTACTGAGGTTAGTATTACAAGTAAGGTATGGTCAGTTACGTTAAGAAGCCTGCCCAGTGAAGGTGAACCAAAGAAGTAGATAATTAGAATTAATCATGGGAGCCATGAAAGAGTGCTGCAAGGACTCAAAATGGCAACTAAGTCTGTGATTGGGAGGGGAGGTGGATAGGAAGTGCTTACAGAGAAAATTACAGTTGAGTTATGTCAGGGAGGCTAGAAGAGGAAGAGGAAAAGAAGGGAGTGTGGGCGCTGGGAGGCATTTGGTGCAGAATTCCTTGAAAATCCTTGAGATTCGTATTCAGTGTATTTACTTGTGACCCTGTAAGGTGAGCAACACCTTCTAGTTTGCCCAGGACTTGTGAGGTTATAGTAATGAAAGTCCCGAATTCCATGGAACTTCTCAATCCCAGTGAAATCAGGGTGGTTGATCATCCTACTTTTACAGAGTTAAAATGGGACACAACAGAGTTACAAAGCAGATGAAGGGCTCCGCAAGCTTTGTTAGCATTAGGGTCAAGACATGACAAAAGTATGTTTATTACTGCTTAAAAAAAACATTTCAGTTTAATTTTTTCTTTGTTGTCATAAAAGCTAAACTCTAGATGATTTCCAAATATTCAGTTGGTCCCGATAAACAAAAAAAAAGTAAAACAAAACTCTGATTGATCTTAGGATAGTTAGTCTAATAGCACTAGCCAAATGTGACCCTTATCACTTAGTTCCTAAGTACCTTAGGGACCTAAGTATCTATTAAATAATTATATTAATACATAAATTATAATTATAATAATATTATGATAAAATAAGTATTATAGAGAGTATGTATGTTGCTACAATAAAACACATCTATAATTTGGGAGTATAGAAAATGGAGATCTTCTAAGAATTAAAGTAGTAAAAAAAAAACAACAAAAAGTGCTGATGGATATTTGTAGAAGTGTCTTGTCCTAAAAGATTCATATTAACATGTGAGATTTGGGAAATATGCAAGCTCTATCAAAATGATTAGAAAGTATATTCAGGTCTGAAGTGTAGGATTGCTGAAACGTAATAGGTTAACTAAGAGTCTGGTATGGGCATGAAACTCAGAAAGATGAATGCTAACATTTCATTATGTCTCTGGAATCCTCAGTGGAGAGAGAGCATTGTTCAGTTAATTGACATTCCTAGTGGACAGCATTTACCAACTACCAACAACTTTGCTCTGATTTGACTTTCCATGAACGTCCTTCGTGAGAAATTGACAGTTGTCATACTTAAACTATAAGCTTCATATAGCCTTCTTTTCATCTTATGGCTCTTTGCTTTTATGTTTGGTTCAGTTTTGAGTAATTAGAGATCTTGAGTCTGGAGTACTGTGGACCAGGGTGCTATGGGCTGAATTGTATCCTCCCCCAAATCATATGTTGAAGTCCTAACACCCTACCTCAGAATGTGACTGGATTTGGAGATAAGGTCTTTAAAAAGGTAATTATGAAGTTTAAATTTAAAATTTAAGTATCTAAGTGAGGAGATCCCTGGGTGGCTCAGCAGTTTAGTGCCAGCCTTCGGCCCAGGGCGTGATCCTGGAGACCTGGGAGTCCCACATCGGGCTCCCTGCATGGAGCCTGCTTCTCCCTCTGCCTGTGTCTTTGCCTCTCTCTCTCTCTCTGTGTCTCTCATGCATAAATAAATTAAATCTTAAAAAAAATAAATATCTAAGTGATATTATATTTAAAAATGTTTTTTAAAGGCAATTATCATATGATCTCATTCAAATATGGAATTTAATAAACAAAACAGGGGATCATAGGGGAAGGAAAGGAAAAATAAAGCAAGATAAAAATCAGAGAGGGAGACAAACTATAAGAGACTCTTAACCATAGGAAACAAACTGAAGGTTATTGGAGGGAAGGGGGATGGTGTAATTGGATGATGGACATTAAGGAAGGCACATGATGTAATGAGCACTAGGTTTTATTTAAAACTGATGAATCACTGAACTCTATGTCTGAAATTAATAATACATTATATTTTAATTGAATTTAAGTAAAAAATTGGTTTTCAGTAAATTAAAAAAAAAACTAAGAAAAAAGAACACTTTAATTTTGTTAAATCTAATATTTACCAAATATTCTTGACCGGGGAATTTATTTTCCTACAAAGTCTCTTAAAATCCAGTACAATAAGTATTCTGTTAAAAATGTTTCAGGAAAAACTCATCTATTAGCATTGGTACTCCAAGTTGCATTACTGAATGGAAATCATATTCTAAGGTTGTCAAAAGGCACAAACTTCCAGTTATAAGATAAATAAGTCCTGAGGATGTAAAGAATAGAGTTGTGATGACAGTAAACAACACTGTGGTATATATTTGAAAGTTGCTGAGAGAGCAGACCTTGAAAGTTCACATTATAAGAAAAAAAATATAACTATGTGAGGTGATGGATATTAACCTGACTTATTGTCATAATCATTTCACAATACATACATAAATTAAATAATTATGTTGTACACCTAAAATGAATGCAATGTTATAAGTCAATTACATTCCAATGTAAAAAAAGAAAGAAAATAATAATTAATGACAAATTTAAAAATTTTAGTTTGGTAATAAAGTACCAACAATATTATTAGCCCATGAGAACGTGGGCCTAAGTGTCTCTGGAATAAATTGATGACATATGCTGTTTTCCTTTGGCCAGACTGTCCTACCATACTTGTCCCCCCTTGGTCATATTTCAAAACCCTTCTCAAGTTTCACCTTCTTTTGCAGCCTTTCCTAATCTGTTTACCTTCCACTATCCACCATAGGATATACTTGATCACACTCTTTTCTGGATTGTATTCTGGTATGTGTAATTAGTGTCATTTTGAATTGTATTTATTTGGTCACATTTTTATTTCTCCTCCTAGACTGGGGGACTCTCAAGGACAAGAAGTGTGTCACACCCATCTTCTATCTTTGCCACAGAGCAGAGTGTGCCACAGAGCAGAGCGTCTGACACATGGTGAGTGCTCAGTGAAGAGTAGAACAATATACCATGTCCTAGTTTGTGACCAATCCTTTGAGGCTGTATTCCCTGACCATATTATGTGGCCTATATCTTCAATCATATTAAGCTCATACAATAAAACTTTCTTCTCTATGAAATGTTCTAGAAAAGAGGGCCACATCCTTTAAAATCACTAAGCAGTACTGAGCATCAGTTGGAGCTGGCAATGATCATGTTTCAATGATAGTAGCTCCCATTTATTATACTATGAGCCAAGTCTGTGATAAATGCTTTGCACACACTATTTCTATGTAATAATGACTTCTATTGGTTCTCTGTTGCCTTCATTTCCAAACAAAAGCACAAACACTAGTGAAAACACAAGCTGAGCTGAGAGGTCTTGTGTGGGGAATTTTGAAGAAATGGGTGGTGAGAAAGAATAATTTTCTTTTCCTATCTATATTTGAGACTTCCCAGGCGAGCAAGAGGTACACACCATGCTGTACCCCATAGGATAGAAAAATTTGGCTTCTGTATCATTTACTGCATAATTGCCTAAAGAAAAAAACGATGCACATCTCTCGGAGATAGGAGTAAATCTTTCTCATTAATTCATGTACTCATTATCTCATGTACTCAATTATTATATGAAGATGAATAAGATGTGATCCTTATTCCCTGGGAACTCTCAACCAGGTGGGAGAGATGGGTATTACCACCGCAGCACATGTTAGAAGACATCTTGGAAAAATGAACTTCATGTTACACAAGCCCAGAGGACAGAGGCCTTAGGAATGTGTCTTACCTAAGCTATTTTTTTTAGCTCCAGAGTAACTTCTTGTTGTATCCTTATTGAGGCTTTTGTAATCTTCAGTTTCTTTCTCTCATTTCCAGCATCCAACCTATCAGTGAGTCTTATTGTTTCTGGCTCCCAAATATCCCAAATTAGCCTATTACATTCCATCTCCACTGCCACCACCCTAGGCCCAGTTGCCTGGACCACTGCTAATTTTTGTATATATACCCCATCTCATCCCCCTGAAGACCGTTTTCCACACAGTAACTTCTTTGCTTAAAAACTATCCACTTGTTTACTGTCACAGTTAGAATAAAATTCATATACTTATTAAAGTCCACAAAGGACCTCTGATCTGTTTCCTACCTAGCTCTCCTATCTTATTTGTATGTTATTTGTTTTTATCTTTGTGCCTTGAACAAGCTTATTCTTGCCCCAGGGCTTTAGCATTTATAGTTCTTTCTGCCTGGAAATATCTTTCCCAGGTTCTTTGTCCTGCTGATTCCTCCTCAGGTATAACCTCCAAGGACAGGTTTTATTGAAATCAGTACTCTCTAGTCAACCCCCTCCATTTCTCCTTGATATAGACATCATAACACCAGCATCTGAAGATACTTATTGGTTTTCTTGTTTCTTTCATGTCTTCTTCTACTAGTAGGCATGATCCATTGACTATGACAGGGAACTTACTGTCTAACTTATGAATTACATTATCCCCAGTTCCTAAAACAATGTCTACAATATAGTCTGTGCAAATGAAATATTTTCTGAAGACATGGAACAATAGAAAATATTTTCATGATCTTCTGTAGACAGTGGTACAAAAAATAGAGTGGTGGTGCCCACTTCTAGAACAAAGGGCAAAACAATATCTGAAATCCACTTCCTAAATTTCCCCCAATTCAGGAGTCACTGAATATTGAAATGATAATTTATATACTGTTCAACAAATGACAATTACAGTCAGGAAAAATGTGTTAGTTTGGGTCCTTTTATGCCTTGAGATTACATTAGAAGAGAAAATAGATTCTCATTAATGCCTTTGGGCACTTCAGAAACGGAATCCTCTTTGGTATCATTCAAAGTAGTAAAAATTGGGAATCCATTCTGTTCTGGAATTAACAATAACATAATGAAGCCTTTGTAGCATGGAATGGAAGACCTGCTGGACCCAGGGGTTAAAAGAAGTTAGAGAGAATATGAGACAGAACCCAGAAAAACATCTTAGTGGCAAAAGAAGTAAAATGTCAATTCTTGTACATTACTTGTGACCTGGCCTCTCTGGGTAACTCAAGTACCCTGGGGAATACATGTCTGGTGTCAGCTTTATATGACAGAATTATCTTTCTACAGGATCCAATGGGAAAATCATGTCAAGTGGGTTTTTTTTTTTTTTTTAATGTTCCAGAACAAGAAAGAACCACATGCTGCCATTGATCCACTGTAGACTGTCATGGCGGAGGAAGTACTTGGGAGACCCAGCACGTTCTAAGAGAAAATGTGAAGGGCATATATGAGATTCTGAGTATGAAAGCACTTAGAACAATTTTGGTACTCACTATGTGTTTGCCTTCCTATCTCCTCCTCTATCCTTTTCCTTTCAATTAATTGATGCATGGAGTATAGGAAAGATGACATTCAACATGATACATATTTTATCATTTATAGATAAAATAAAAATTATTTTCTTCTGAATGGTATGGGCAAAATGGAAATTTCCTTTGCACTAGTTTTCAAATAGAATATATTTGAGCATGTTCAAAGTTAATACTTTGTATGTACTTTGTGACATAGAATAATTGATTTTATAATAAAACAACAATCATGATTATAATGGACAGCCTATCACCCTCCCACATGTACAATAACCATAAAAGCTGCAGTATCGCTGGTAAATAGAACAATGTTCGGCACATAATAGGTACTAATCGAATATTTTGTGGCAGGCATAAAAGGACAAAGAGCTTCCTCTTTCTCCTTGGCATAATCTTGCTGGTGGAGACAAAGTTGGAGTGATCACCTCTGGAAGGAAGAGCAAAAGAACGCCTGAAATCCATTTCTGCACCATTAGGGCACTATTATTACTATTATTTCTTCTTTAAATACTCTGCATTTCCTTAGCATATTCTACTTTTATATACTATATATGTAATCTTCACAGCCCTCTTGTGAGGCAAAAGTTCCTCTCTTTCCCACTGCTAAAAAAATTACAATACAATGCATTTAAATAACTTGCCTCCTCCCTCCACCAATTTGTGGCAGACTCAAGATTAAAGCTGTGATTTCCTGACTCTAATCAAGTGGGCCACCTAAGGGTAGCATATACGTTTCAAAGAGAGGACAAATAGGCTGTGGAAGTCAAGATTTTTGGAGAAAAATAAAAAAAGCTAGTGCTAGGATTTTTAAATAGTGATGAAGAGCAGCAATAAATTCTGGAATTATCTTCAGAGAAGTGAAGGCTGAGGCAAATGGTTAATGGTGATATAAAAGGACGATCTGTGATTATTATAACAGTGTGATGGGTCATAAAGAAAAAGGAAGATGCTCCCATCTTTGCTGGGTACAGAGTTAGAAGGAACAACTCTAGTTGAAGGTTACAGATATTTAAATAAGTAATTCTGGCCAGAGCTATAGGTAGGAGGAGAATATGTCCAAGGGAAGATTACAAGGCCACCTTGGGAGCTAACATGGTGTTGCTGGCACTGGCTTGAGCTCCCCTGAAAGCCCCTCAATCCATCCTTCTTATGGCCCAGATCCAGCAGAAACACTGCCTAGTTAGTTTCTTTACTCACTAGTCAAGGTTTAGCCACCATGAAGTCCAGACTTATCGCAGATTTGACAGTGTATTAACCTGGAAATTGCTTTTTGTCTCCCTAGGTGTTTATTGCTGGGCATTAAAGTTACAAATTATGATGACACGAAATCAGAAGGGACAAGTCATCTGCCTGTGTGCCTGATAAGATGAATACTTATGCTGAAATATCCTGGCATTCAGTGAAGATTCGTTTGTCTACATGACCTCCTGGCCATTTGGATTCTATATATTTAATAGGGTTAAGCTCTCTCCTGCTCCCTACACTATCACACCAAAATTTTCAAAAACACTTTCTTTTTTTTATTAACCTGATAAAAATTAGGACTTTGGGGGCATCTGGTGGCTTAGGTGGTTAAGTGTCTGCCTTCAGCTCAAGTCATGATCTGGTCCGGGACAGAGCCCAGAATCAGAATCCTCGGTCAGTGGGAAGTCTGCTTCTCCCTCTGCTTCTCAGCTACCCCCCGCCCCTTCCACATCCTGCTCACATTGTCTCTCTAAAGTAAATAAATAAAATCTTTTAAAAAAATTAGAAGAATTTTTAATTTTCAAGTCTTTTAAGAAAGCAAAATTAATGCAATGCAAATTGAAATATCTAATTAATAAATTTAACAACAAGCCCAAGTAATTTTGTTACATAAATTAACCTGTTTATCATAAGCTAGCAATGTTTCATGTGGTGGAGCTTCTAATGCTCTTTCAAGTCCTTCATCTTCTGATGGCAGACTTTACTGTGACAGCAGAAGTTATGTTCGTAGTTCCGGGCCCCACTGGCTACAGTTTTCACACAGGAACCACAGTACCAGACCCCCACAGCTTGTCTTTTCATTTTGGTTTTGTCACAGGAGGAGCAAGTGTACTTGACATGCTGGCTTACTTCAATCTTCTTCAGCATTTTCCTGAGGAAGGCATCATAAGGGGTCCTGTATTTGCTGACAATTCTGACCTTGCTGTGTTCTGCTATGTCGCTATAAACTAGGTCTGAATCCTGGGAGCTCAGAAATACTTGCATTCGGTGGTCTGGCTGGAGTGACTTTCTCAAAACACACATCTGATAATGCCACTTCCCAAGTCAGGGAGTGGGACATAACTACAAAAAACGTAGAACAGGACTCAGGTTTCTTGCTTGACATTTATGGTCTTTTGGAATCTGGATCGAATCCCTTCCATGCACCTCAAGTTTAGTAATATTGGAAAGACTTGGTACAGAAACTAAGCTGGATTCTCTTGATTCCTGCTGTGCCTAGTGCAGGCTGTTGATGCAAGGTAGGTGTTCTTTGTGTGCTCACTGAATGAACGGATAAATAAGAAGTACAGGCCAGTTATATGGCCATGTCTTTCCCTGATACCTCGCTTGCATTGCTTATACAGCTCTCTCCATTCAGAAAATCTTTACCTATCATTTCTAGTTTCATTTTCATCCACTATAGTCCTATCTGCCCATGGTCCAGGTCAAATGGCTCCTCCCAATGAGACTTCCCTACATGTTAGATTTCATCTTTCTCCTGTTTTCTGAATCCTCCTTATGGGTATTGTGTTTATAGCACTTCTTCATTCTACCCTAGATTTTAGTATCTGCTGTACATATCTACTTCTGCCCCACAGAATGTGAATCCTGGGAGATAAAGGGTGACTTTGCATCATTCATATTACTTTGAGCATTATAGGATCTAAATAAATTTTATTTAGGTAGAACTCTTGCTTCCTGCATTAACCTTCTGTGTTCCCCCAACTTCTCACCTCAATTCTCCATTTTCCTGAATTCACACCTTGCTATCTTGTTTTGGATAATATCCCCTACTCAGGTCCCACGTTTCTCTCCTGCCTCCTCAGCAAAGCTTTTAACCCATGTTAAGCCTTGGCTTGTGCCTTCCTCAGTTTTTTTGGGTTGTAATTTCTCTGCACTTCCTCCTCTTACCAGGATTATGAACAGCTAAAGTGACTGTTTTGGAGTCATAAGAAAGGCTGATTCATAGATACAAAGTTAATGGCCCTGTGGCCCTTGGAATGTTGCACAAAAGAAATATATATATATGAAGAAAGACTGTGTCTCTCCAAGGAGGACTGTCTCTAGTTGGCTTCTGCTGACACTGTCAAGCAGACTTTTTTTGGAAGAGGTCCTCCTAAGCCTTCTCTCTCACTAGCTTTGCCCTGAAGTTCTTAAGTATCTCTATATGACAAAATGAGAAGAAATAGTTGGTCAGGCAGGCGATGCCTAAAAAGTGGCCAAGGCAAGAGTGATGTGAAGACAGGTGTGGAGAACAGGACAGAGTTGATGCTTAGTTTAGGCAAAAGGAGATTGTGAGGCAGGCAGGATATAAAAGGCAGGCAAGGGAGGGCCTGAGATGTTCCCTAGTCTTCTTTCCATGGTGAGATTGTAAAGAAGAAATGTTGAAGATGGTCGAAGTTCATTTAGATTCATATTTTTCTATCCTGACCAGTTCAATTTCCCCATCTCTTCACCATACCACTCATCCTCTCCTTTCTTAAACTCTTGTCTGTATATTCTTCTTCTTTTTTATCATAATTTGGTCACCTTTCTGGATGTTATTCTCTCAGGACCTGGGTTTCTCAACTTCTTTTGGTCTAAGTCTATCTGAATCATATATCTGTCTGAATAGGATTTATACCCTTAGCTGCAAGTTAAGGTCCTAGGACCCTTCCTGGGATCTTATTCTACTTTCCAGCACTATCTAAAGGAAGACATCCACCAGGAATGGCATTTCCTAGTGTTCAGTCCCCAGTCCTGGACAAAGCAGACTAGGGACCTGTCAGAAACTACCCACAACTGTAAGGGACAACAGTAGAGATAGAAGAAGAGAAATCAGCCACAGAAAAGGAATCAAGGACAGTGGCATGTTTGTAGTCTTAAAGTTGAGTACAGGATGGAGAGGAAGCCCTCCTATGAGAAGCAAAGAGCACAAATGTGAAGTTTTTTTGATGCCACATTAATTCACCATAATACTTCTTTCAATAGTCCTCCTATAAATTGAGCCAATAGAAGAATATTTTTCAGAGGTAGGCATGTGAGTAGGCCAGTTAGCAGCTTAGAAAAATCTGTCAGAGTCCCTAATCCTTCATTCTTTTTAGCTTAGTAATCAATCGATCTTTGTGTCTTCATGTAGGATGTGCCCGGTAAACCATATTGTACTAAGGTCTGGGAATGCGGGCTGTTTGCGAGTGGGTGAAAGGAGTCATGTCAATTTATACAAATATGTCTGCAGATATCAAAAGGGTATGAGATCTTAGATGTTAAGCTATTCTCTACTTCCAAAAAAAGTTTATTTTGTAGAAATAAGAGAACCATATTATTGTCAGTTCCCTAAATACCTACAAGTCAAGGGCCATTTGAAAGGAAAAGCACATTTCCCCCAAATTTTACATAAGCAGAAAGGCTTCATTGTCAAGCTGAGCTTTCGGTCAGCGGTCCTTCCCTGGACAATTGCTGAAGGCTTGAGCAATGAAATTTTAACTGTCTGGGCCACAGGATATCTAAGGATTGAGAATTACTGGCTGCAGTAAGTCTTCTGTATATATTATTCCCTCCTGTTCCTCCATGCAGATCCACATGGATCTGGAACTGTACATGAAGAACTGGTGAGAATTAATAGGCAAAAATGGACAGCTGCGTGTGTCCTGGCATTTTCTGCTTTGAAGAAGCCAACTATACTGACTGGAGAGCTGTAGGAGTCAGGAGTTGTTCAGTTGGATAGGAAAGACTTCGCAATACCCAGTTCTTTATGTATGTCTTACCCATCCCTCAAGTTCAGCTCCCTCTCACTTGTTCCAAGGGCCCCTCTTAGTGGTGGTACTCATGGTGGCTGCTCCCTTTTCTGAGCCTGCACTGCTCACTTGTGTTGCTCTCATTAATACTTTTTAAAACATTTTTTATGTCAATTCCAGTTAGTTAACACACAGTATAATATTAGGTTCAGGTAGACAATTTAGTGATTTACTCATTAATACTCCTAATAATCCTGATTACACCTCATTATTTGGCCCCACTGTTTCACTTTCTAGATGCTTCCTAAGGGGAAATTCCTTGTCCTTAACTGGACTGTTTCTTGAAAGCAACACCTGTGACTCCTTATTTTATGTGTCCACCTTGAGGAACTCATAGTTGCAAATCAGTTTACATATAATCAGTTAAATAAAATTCTGTAATGTGATGGATCTCTCATGGAGGTTTTTCAGCTAGTATTTTAAAGTATAGAGCTTTTTGATTAAATATACTTTTAAAGATCCCAGTAAAAATTAAAAGTTTCTGAAGACTTAATCTTAGTTTTCAAAGTAAAGGAATGAGATAAATTATAGTATTGACTTTGAGCACTTTGACCCTCATTTGCCTTTCTTTTCAACAGGGGGATGAAGAGTGGAACAGTACGGCTCTGCACTAGATAACCTTCATCTACAGCTGGTACAACTACACCAAATGTTATACATGTGTTTTCTTCTTATCAGTTCTTTGGGATGAGTACTGTCATCATGCCCATTAGGGTGATGAAGAAATTGGGATTTGGGGAGATGACAGGCTAAAGGTCACTCATCTACTTATTAGGAGGAAGAACCAAGTTTCGAACCAGGTTTATCTGCGATCAGATTCCAACTCTTAATCATTGATCTGTACAACCTTTCTCCTGCACTAGCTAAACTCTTACATGTTTTTCTTTTAAAAACAAGTTAAAGTCTTTCCTGCACTATGAATGGGTGCTAAGTCCTAGGACAGTGTCATTCACCATGGATCTATCACCCTGCAATGCACTGTGAAGACAAACTTTCATTCAGTTCTGCTGCCATACTCAAGTCTGGTCCTTCCAGGATTTGTGATTTTTGGAATAGGCCAAGTTGTTCACAGGGCTATATATTATGCTGAAATGTGCTAAGACCTGGCCTGGTAACTGCATATTTTCAAAAAAATTTGGATACATGCAGGCATAAGCTATACATTATGTGGAGAGGCCATAGAGACAAACAGTTGATTTCCCTTTAGCTTTGGCCCTTGGGGACTCAGGGAATTGCTATCTGAGGGGATCAGTAATATGATACAGAGTCTTTCATCTCTGGGTCATTAGCACTAAATCCAATCCAGGATAATTATGGCCACTGTTATTCTGTGGCTATCTAATGCTTTATAGGAAATAAACTTATATTTTGGTGAATTCCAGGAATACATCTACAGAACACTGTGGCATCTCTGATTACTTAGAAGGATTTTTTAAAAAGTAGAGTAATAAGAATTGATAATTATGTCAGAAATTATTTCTTCAAGTCTGTACAGGAAATATGAAGAAGGCTTCAGTTCTTTCTGCAGACATGGAAAAATGGCCCCTTTAATTGTAATATCACAAGGTAGTGCTGAATTCACTTGGAGAAACACTGTATGAATGACATCACAAAATGTCCTGTACCCCACATGGACAGCTTTGGAAATCGACCTTCTGTCTTTATGGACCTTCTAGAATTGCTCAAGAGAGAGTAACTGATCAAGTGACGTGAGAAGCATCTGAATTCAACCAGAGGACAGTTTAGCTACCAGAGAGATGATACAGCAGTTCCTTTTATCTGTGAGGGATATAGTCCAAGACCCCCAGTGGATGCTTGAAACTGCAGAGAGTACTGAATCTTCTATACACTGTTTTGTCCTATATGTACATCCATACTTAGGATAAAGTTATAAATTAGGCACAGTAAGAGATTAACAAGCATAAGTAATTATAAACTAGAACAATTTAACAATATACTGTACAAAAGTTATATGGATGTGGTCTCTCTGTCTCTAAATATCTTATTGTATGTACTTATCTTTCTTCTTTTTGTGATGTGAGATGATAAAATGCCTATGTGATGAGATGAAGTGAGATGAATGATGTAGGTGTTGTGACCTAGCTATCATCCCTCTGCCATATGTCAGAAGGAGAACCATCTGCTTTCAGACAAGGATTGACCATGGGTGATTGAAACTACAGAAAGCAAAACTGCAGATAAATGGGGGACTACTCTATGGTGTAACAAGAGCAGGGACTCTGGAGCCAGATTGCTGAGCCCACTGTGTACTGGCTGTGTGACTTTCGGCAAGGTACTCAGTCTTGCATTTCAATTTCTTGCCTTTAAAATATGGTCAAAGGGGACGCCTGGGTGGCTCAGCAGTTGAGCGTCTGCCTTTGGCTTAGGGCGTGATCTTGGAGTCCCGGGATCGAGTCCCACATCAGGCTCCTTGCATGGAGCCTGATTCTCCCTCTGCCTATGTCTCTGCCTCTCTCTCTGTCTCTCATGAATAAATAAATAAAATCTTAAAAAAACCCCAAAATATTGGTCATAATAGTACCTACCTCACAGAGTTGCCATGAGGATTAAATGAGCTGATGCAGGTCAAGTTCTTCAGATAGTACCTGGCATGTACAAGCACTGGCTTTTATTATCAGAGAAAAAATAGAGAATAATACCAATATTGTTCATGACAAATGTAAAGTAGCTCTTGAATCTCTGCAGTTTTTTTAATTTTCTTGAGTGAACTGGATAATCTTCTACATCTATTTGACATTGTCTGGAGTGCCAGGCACCCAGTGAGTTGCCAGAAATACAATCGTGAAAAAGTTATAGTCTTTATCCTAAAAGGCATATATACATACAAATGATTCTTTATCATTATGTTAAGTGCATGAGTAGAGGTGTCGAGCAGTTAGGAGCATAGAGAGGACTGAGTACCTCCCTGGGAGAGCTGCTTAAGTAGGTGATATTCAGCTGGGTTTTGAAGGATGAGCGGAAGTTAAGTCCACCAACAATTAGCACCTGGTGATGGATCTTTTTTGTGGAAGATGTGGATTCAGGATTATGCTAGAACATTATGCAGACTTTATCAGTGAATGGCAGCAGGATTTGCTAATCAGCCGTGACATGATGGGTTTCTTTCCTAGATGTTTTATAAAAAGGTGGAGAAAAAAGGGAATTCGATGAGAAAAGAGAAAGGTTGAAGAGAGAGAATTCAAAAGAAGAGGAAAAGGAAATAGCATAATTTTCCCATAGGTAAAGTTAGATACATGAAGTTACAAGCTTTCCTGTGTAATATCCTATTCAAAGGCAATTCTGTCTCTGTGGCTTATTTTAGTAAATTAATCAGATGCTTTGAAGCCAAAAAAGGAACCCTTTCACTGTTATGAGTGAAAGAACTTTATTCAGAGATGGTTCCTCTAAGGATATAATGCTATTTTAACTGATTTCTGTGTGACATCCGGATTTGTCCCTCAATAGGTAATATACAGACATTTAAACTGCAGTTTGCCTAGTTCTGCTTCACTGGTCATTGGGGAAATTCATCTAAAGCTGCAAAAAGGACTAGAAATGTTTGCATCATATTAATAAACGGGAAACCGAGGAAGCTGCCAACTGGCAGCAGAGTGTGTTTTGGTGGTTTGATAAGGCTACTAAAGAGTTTATGATGTGACAGATGTTTCACTACACTATTGTGAAATGAATAGATTATGAGAAGTAATTAGATGTACATTGGAATCAATGCTGTTATCATCGAGGCCTTCGGGCGATGCAGTAGATGAGAGTCTTGGCAGCAGGTGGTCCAATGGCTTGGAGACAGGAAGACACACCACGGGAGACTGAGTGACAGGTTTCACAGATCCAGGGGGTGAGAGATCTGAGCTGGGGCTTGCATTTGTAATCTTTACTCATGTATAAATAATAACAACTCCACCATTGACTTCATATGCTATGTCATAGCCTCTGTTACCCTCACACACATGTAGAATAGTGCTGGTTTCATCCACTCAAAGATATTCTTGGTTTCCCTGTTTTCAAGTATGCATATGTATGTTCGATTGTAACTGACAGCTCTATCATTTTTTGAGGGAAGACTTTTAGAGCTAATCATCTGATGATTACATTTATTTTTAATGCTTGGCATTGAGCCGCCATTGTACAAAACTTCCTATAGGTTGCAGATCAGAGGCTGAAAAGTACTTTAACTGCCTTTCATCAGGAAGGCAGTTTCTTCTCTCTGGCTCAATGACTAGCATTTAAAGGGACACGTTTGTCTCTCTGCTCTGTAAAATCCCTTTGCAGGGGAGTTGGCAGGGTCACCCTCCATGCTTGAAGCAACCATATGGAGCCTGCTGCTTTCAAGAGAAGGTTTTGGTTTCTGCCAGTTTCCAGGGTCAGCTATTAGCACACTGGGGAATGTGGAAGTTTCCAAGCACAGAATGAAGAGGGAGGGAAGAAATGGGTGATTAGGGGAATTAAGTAACTGATTCCTTGCATACATCTGCTACCCCTGTAGGAAGAAGAAATATCCGGTAGAAGCATTTATTATTAGCCTCTCTCTGCTTAAAACAGCAATGGTATTTATGTAAAAGAACAGGCTGAGTGATCTCAAAATAATGTGTCATTCTGATGATTAAAGAGATCTTAGAAAATGCACAGCATATGGTTGTATACTCACATGTGTATGAGTTTTAAATATTCTTACTTATTTATGCACCTAATTAAGTAATTAACCAATTCTTCTATTCATTCTTTTAATGCATCTTCATTGAACCTTACTTACTATACCCCTAATACTTGCTACTGTGGATATAAACCTAAGTGACTATGTTGTGTAAGACTCAATAGTCTCTGTGCGGTGTGCGTGTCTGTGTGTGCATGCATGTGTGCACACTTCTTACTCCCTAAGTGCCTTCTCTTATTTTATTTTATTATTTTATTTTTTAAAGATTTTATTTATTTATAAGAGACACAGAGACAGAGAGAGGCAGAGACATAGGCAGAAGGAGAAGCAGGCTCCATGCAGGAAGCCTGATATGAGACTTGATCCCAGGACTCCAGGATCACTCCCAGAGCCAAAGACAGACACTTAACTATTGAGCCACCTGGGCATCCCCCTAAGTGCCTTCCATAAGAAGCTAGATCTTTTGTTGGGGAGATATATTTTAGGTGCCTTTTTTGAGGCTATTTTGTACCATGTATCAAATTTAATAGAACAGGGAGCGGAAACTAGAATGATTAAATAAAGTAATATGAAATTATAATATGCAAAAGGAAGGGGGGTACTGGTTAGTGTTCTTAACTAACTCATGGATATTTTGGCGTAACCAGTGGCTGAAAATTCCAAAAAGATGAGAATTTCTTCCAGTTAAATAATCCTCTTATTAAACGTTTAGGAAAGAAAATGATATACTTCACAGGCCATATGTTAAACTAAGAATGATAAAGATCTAAATGCACTAAATACAAAGCTTTTGCTTTTCAAATGTCTGCTGTATCACCTATCTGTGTCTGGGGATCTCTAGTGTAAACCACCAGCAACTCTGATTTTGATAGAGCCCATGGCTGGTCAATCAGGACTTCCTGGGAGAGCAATAAAGCTTAATCCTTCATAGACAATAAGACCTTGTCAAATAGGCATGAGGAGAGATCTACAGAGGAAAGCTCTGGGTAATTGGTCTATCCCCAAAGGAACACGAATTTTCAGCAATAATAGCAACCACTTATGGAGTACTCTTCTAAGTGCTTTCCAGACATTATCTCATTTAATCCTCACAATAGCCTTAGAAGGTAGACTCTGTGATTATCCACATTTGATAGATGATGCTGGAGTTTAGGTGGGTTGAGAAAATTGCCCAAGTTTGCCCAGGAAGGGGTAAAACTTGAATTTAAAATCAGTTTCTGGGGGATTTTGGAGCAAGATGGCGGAAGAGTAGGGTCTCCAAATCACCTGTCTCCACCAAACTACCTAGAAAACCTTCAAATTATCCTGAAAATCTATGAATTCGGCCTGAGATTTAAAGAGAGACCAGCTGGAATGCTACAGTGAGAAGAGTTCGCGCTTCTATCAAGGTAGGAAGACGGGGAAAAAGAAATAAAGAAACAAAGGCCTCCAAGGGGGAGGGGCCCCGCGAGGAGCCGGGCTGAGGCCGGGGCGAGTGTCCCCAGGACAGGAGAGCCCCGTCCCGGAGACGCAGGAGCTGCACCGACCTTCCCGGGCAGAAAGGGGCTCGCGGGGAGTTGGAGCAGGACCCAGGAGGGCGAGGAGGCCCTCGGGCTCCCGGGGACAGTAACAGCAACTGCGCACCCAGGAGAGTGCGCCGAGCTCCCTAAGGGCTGCAGCGCGCACGGCGGGACCCGGCGGGACCCGGAGCAGCTGAAGGGGCTCGGGCGGCGGCTCCGCGGAGGGGGCTGCGCGGCCCCGGGAGCAGCTCGGAGGGGCTCGGGCAGAGGAGGAGGCTCCGTGCGGAGGGGGCTGCGCGGTTCCAGGAGCAGCTCGGGGGGCTCAGGCGGCAGCTCCGCGGAGGGGGCTGCACGGTTCCAGGAGCAGCTCGAAGGGGCTCGGGCGGCGGCTCCGCGGAGGGGGCTGCGCGGCCCGGGAGCGCGAATCCACCAGCGCAGGCTCCGGAGCACAGGGCGCCGGGACACAGCCCAGGATCCCGCCTCCCCCGGGACAGGCAGAGGCCGGGAGGGCCCAGGACAGCAAGGACGCTCCTGCCCCAGCTGAGCACATCAGCGGCCCCGCCCCGGAGCCTCCAGGCCCTGCAGACGGAGTTCCTGCCGGAGCTGAATCCAGGTTTCCAGAGCTGCCCCGCCACTGGGGCTGTTCCTCCTGCGGCCTCACGGGGTAAACAACCCCCACCGAGCCCTGCACCAGGCAGGGGCACAGCAGCTCCCCCAACTGCTAACACCTGAAAATCAGCACAACAGGCCCCTCCCCCAGAACACCAGCTAGACGGACAACTTCCAGGAGAAGCCAAGGGACTTAAAGTACACAGAATCAGAAGACACTCCCCGGTGGTTCTTTTTTTGTTTGTTTGTTTTTGTTTTGTTTTTGTTTTGTTTTGCTTTTTGATTTGTTTCCTTCCCCCATCCCCTTTTTTTCTCCTTTCTTTTTCTTTCTCTTTTTCTTCTTTTTTTTTTTTTCGTTTTTGTTTTTTTCTTTTTCTTCCCTTTTTTTTTCTCTTTCTCTTTTCTTTCCTTCTTTCTCTCCTCTCTTTTTCTCTTTCCCAATACAACTTGCTTTTGGCCACTCTGCACTGAGCAAAATGACTAGAAGGAAAACCTCACCTCAAAAGAAAGAATCAGAAACAGTCCTCTCTCCCACAGAGTTACAAAATCTGGATTACAATTCAATGTCAGAAAGCCAATTCAGAAGCACTATTATACAGCTACTGGTGGCTCTAGAAAAAAGTATAAAGGACTCAAGAGACTTCATGACTGCAGAATTTAGAGCTAATCAGGCAGAAATTAAAAATCAATTGAATGAGATGCAATCCAAACTAGAAGTCCTAACGACGAGGGTTAACGAGGTGGAAGAACGAGTGAGTGACCTAGAAGACAAGTTGATAGCAAAGAGGGAAACTGAGGAAAAAAGAGACAAACAATTAAAAGACCATGAAGATAGATTAAGGGAAATAAACGACAGCCTGAGGAAGAAAAACCTACGTTTAATTGGGGTTCCCGAGGGCGCCGAAAGGGACAGAGGGCCAGAATATGTATTTGAACAAATTCTAGCTGAAAACTTTCCTAATCTGGGAAGGGAAACAGGCATTCAGATCCAGGAAATAGAGAGATCCCCCCCTAAAATCAATAAAAACCGTTCAACACCTCGACATTTAATAGTGAAGCTTGCAAATTCCAAAGATAAAGAGAAGATCCTTAACGCAGCAAGAGACAAGAAATCCCTGACTTTTATGGGGAGGAGTATTAGGGTAACAGCAGACCTCTCCACAGAGACCTGGCAGGCCAGAAAGGGCTGGCAGGATATATTCAGGGTCCTAAATGAGAAGAACATGCAACCAAGAATACTTTATCCAGCAAGGCTCTCATTCAAAATGGAAGGAGAGATAAAGAGCTTCCAAGACAGGCAGCAACTAAAAGAATATGTGACCTCCAAACCAGCTCTGCAAGAAATTTTAAGGGGGCCTCTTAAAATTCCCCTTTAAGAAGAAGTTCAGTGGAACAGTCCACAAAAACAAAGACTGAATAGATATCATGATGACACTAAACTCATATCTCTCAATAGTAACTCTGAATGTGAACGGGCTTAATGACCCCATCAAAAGGCGCAGGGTTTCAGACTGGATAAAAAAGCAGGACCCATCTATTTGCTGTCTACAAGAGACTCATTTTAGACAGAAGGACACCTACAGCCTGAAAATAAAAGGTTGGAGAACCATTTACCATTCGAATGGTCCTCAAAAGAAAGCAGGGGTAGCCATCCTTATATCAGATAAACTAAAATTTACCCCAAAGACTGTAGTGAGAGATGAAGAGGGACACTATATCATACTTAAAGGATCTATCCAACAAGAGGACTTAACAATCCTCAATATATATGCTCCGAATGTGGGAGCTGCCAAATATATAAATCAATTATTAACCAAAGTGAAGAAATACTTAGATAATAATACACTTATACTTGGTGACTTCAATCTAGCTCTTTCTATACTCGATAGGTCTTCTAAGCAAAACATCTCCAAAGAAACGAGAGCTTTAAATGATACACTGGACCAGATGGATTTCACAGATATCTACAGAACTTTACATCCAAACTCAACCGAATACACATTCTTCTCAAGCGCACATGGAACTTTATCCAGAATAGACCACATATTGGGTCACAAATCGGGTCTGAACCGATACCAAAAGATTGGGATTGTCCCCTGCATATTCTCGGACCATAATGCCTTGAAATTAGAACTAAATCACAACAAGAAGTTTGGAAGGACCTCAAACACATGGAGGTTAAGGACCATCCTGCTAAAAGATAAAAGGGTCAACCAGGAAATTAAGGAAGAATTAAAAAGATTCATGGAAACTAATGAGAATGAAGATACAACCGTTCAAAATCTTTGGGATGCAGCAAAAGCAGTCCTAAGGGGGAAATACATTGCAATACAAGCATCCATTCAAAAACTGGAAAGAACTCAAATACAAAAGCTAACCTTACACATAAAGGAGCTAGAGAAAAAACAGCAAATAGATCCTACACCCAAGAGAAGAAGGGAGTTAATAAAGATTCGAGCAGAACTCAACGAAATCGAGACCAGAAGAACTGTGGAACAGATCAACAGAACCAGGAGTTGGTTCTTTGAAAGAATTAATAAGATAGATAAACCATTAGCCAGCCTTATTAAAAAGAAGAGAGAGAAGACTCAAATTAATAAAATCATGAATGAGAAAGGAGAGATCACTACCAACACCAAGGAAATACAAACGATTTTAAAAACATATTATGAACAGCTATACGCCAATAAATTAGGCAATCTAGAAGAAATGGACGCATTCCTGGAAAGCCACAAACTACCAAAACTGGAACAGGAAGAAATAGAAAACCTGAACAGGCCAATAACCAGGGAGGAAATTGAAGCAGTCATCAAAAACCTCCCAAGACACAAGAGTCCAGGGCCAGATGGCTTCCCAGGAGAATTTTATCAAACGTTTAAAGAAGAAATCATACCTATTCTCCTAAAGCTGTTTGGAAAGATAGAAAGAGATGGAGTACTTCCAAATTCGTTCTATGAAGCCAGCATCACCTTAATTCCAAAGCCAGACAAAGACCCCGCCAAAAAGGAGAATTACAGACCAATATCCCTGATGAACATGGATGCAAAAATTCTCAACAAGATACTGGCCAATAGGATCCAACAGTACATTAAGAAAATTATTCACCATGACCAAGTAGGATTTATCCCTGGGACACAAGGCTGGTTCAACACCCGTAAAACAATCAATGTGATTCATCATATCAGCAAGAGAAAAACCAAGAACCATATGATCCTCTCATTGGATGCAGAGAAAGCATTTGACAAAATACAGCATCCATTCCTGATCAAAACTCTTCAGAGTGTAGGGATAGAGGGAACATTCCTCGACATCTTAAAAGCCATCTATGAAAAGCCCACAGCAAATATCATTCTCAATGGGGAAGCACTGGGAGCCTTTCCCCTAAGATCAGGAACAAGACAGGGATGTCCACTCCCACCACTGCTATTCAACATAGTACTGGAAGTCCTAGCCTCAGCAATCAGACAACAAAAAGACATTAAAGGCATTCAAATTGGCAAAGAAGAAGTCAAACTCTCCCTCTTCGCCGATGACATGATACTCGACATAGAAAACCCAAAAGTCTCCACCCCAAGATTGCTAGAACTCATACAGCAATTCGGTAGCGTGGCAGGATACAAAATCAATGCCCAGAAGTCAGTGGCATTTCTATACACTAACAATGAGACTGAAGAAAGAGAAATTAAGGAGTCAATCCCATTTACAATTGCACCCAAAAGCATAAGATACCTAGGAATAAACCTCACCAAAGATGTAAAGGATCTATACCCTCAAAACTATAGAACACTTCTGAAAGAAATTGAGGAAGACACAAAGAGATGGAAAAATATTCCATGCTCATGGATTGGCAGAATTAATATTGTGAAAATGTCAATGTTACCCAGGGCAATATACACGTTTAATGCAATCCCTATCAAAATACCATGGACTTTCTTCAGAGAGTTAGAACAAATTATTTTAAGATTTGTGTGGAATCAGAAAAGACCCCGAATAGCCAGGGGAATTTTAAAAAAGAAAACCATATCTGGGGGCATCACAATGCCAGATTTCAGGTTGTACTACAAAGCTGTGGTCATCAAGACAGTGTGGTACTGGCACAAAAACAGACACATAGATCAGTGGAACAGAATAGAGAATCCAGAAGTGGACCCTGAACTTTATGGGCAACTAATATTCAATAAAGGAGGAAAGACTATCCATTGGAAGAAAGACAGTCTCTTCAATAAATGGTGCTGGGAAAATTGGACATCCACATGCAGAAGAATGAAACTAGACCACTCTCTTTCACCATACACAAAGCTAAACTCAAAATGGATGAAAGATCTAAATGTGAGACAAGATTCCATCAAAATCCTAGAGAAGAACACAGGCAACACCCTTTTTGAACTCGGCCATAGTAACTTCTTGCAAGATACATCCACAAAGGCAAAAGAAACAAAAGCAAAAATGAACTATTGGGACTTCATCAAGATAAGAAGCTTTTGCACAGCAAAGGATACAGTCAACAAAACTCAAAGACAACCTACAGAATGGGAGAAGATATTTGCAAATGACATATCAGATAAAGGGCTAGTTTCCAAGATCTATAAAGAACTTATTAAACTCAACACCAAAGAAACAAACAATCCAATCATGAAATGGGCAAAAGACATGAACAGAAATCTCACAGAGGAAGACATAGACATGGCCAACATGCATATGAGAAAATGCTCTGCATCACTTGCCATCAGGGAAATACAAATCAAAACTACAATGAGATCCCACCTCACACCAGTGAGAATGGGGAAAATTAACAAGGCAGGAAACAACAAATGTTGGAGAGGATGCGGAAAAAAGGGAACCCTCTTACACTGTTGGTGGGAATGTGAAATGGTGCAGCCACTCTGGAAAACTGTGTGGAGGTTCCTCAAACAGTTAAAAATATACCTGCCCTACGACCCAGCAATTGCACTGTTGGGGATTTACCCCAAAGATACAAATGCAATGAAACGCCGGGACACCTGCACCCCGATGTTTCTAGCAGCAATGGCCACGATAGCCAAACTGTGGAAGGAGCCTCGGTGTCCAACGAAAGATGAATGGATAAAGAAGATGTGGTTTATGTATACAATGGAATATTACTCAGCTATTAGAAATGACAAATACCCACCATTTGCTTCAACGTGGATGGAACTGGAGGGTATTATGCTGAGTGAAGTAAGTCAGTCGGAGAAGGACAAACATTATATGTTCTCATTCATTTGGGGAATATAAATAATAGTGAAAGGGAAAATAAGGGAAGGGAGAAGAAATGTGTGGGAAATATCAGAAAGGGAGACAGAACGTAAAGACTGCCAACTCTGGGAAACGAACTAGGGGTGGTAGAAGGGGAGGAGGGCGGGGGGTGGGAGTGAATGGGTGACGGGCACTGGGTGTTATTCTGTATGTTAGTAAATTGAACACCAATAAAAAAAAAAAAGAATATGACACTTAAAAAAAAAAAAAAAAAAAAAAAAAATAAAATCAGTTTCTGGGTTCCAAAGCTCATGTGTTTTATCATCATCCTTCAGGCCAAATGCTATTCTTTAAGTCCTGTGTTTCCTATGGGATTTAAGGTCTGATAGGTTTCAAATAAAGGGAGAAATTATTCATAGGAAATTCATGTAACCCTGTTATCTGGTGGAACAACAACAAAAACCACTATCGCACAAAACAAAGCTTAAAAATAACGTGTATCTGTTAAGATTCTCGCTCTATTGACTTTATTTCCAGTATTAACCATGGGGTTTTGGATGGACTGTGCCCATGAGATCCAGTGATTGGTGAATTCTTCCGTCTGTGTCATGGTGATGATATTAAATGATATCCTTAGGTGACAAAATAAAACTAAATCTTCCAGAGGCTTGTACACATGTTAAAGTTTGAGAAGCACTAGCCCCATCTGTCGATACTTGAACATCTCTACCTATAGAAATAAATGTCAGGTGTTCTGTCTTTGGACAGATCTGACTTAAAAGTTTAAGCTCAACTTTGTCTGCCAATAGTCTTCATACTTAGATTTAAATTCTACATTGGAACTTTTTAAAATGGACTTAGACAAGTTGATACTAAAGATCATATGGAATAGCAAACATGGCATAGTGCTCAGTAAAGCACTGAGAAAGAACAACTGTCACACATTAACACATACTATAAAGCCCCTGTAATTAATGATCATACTGGCACATGAGAAGACAGAGAAATCCCAGAAGTAGATTCAAGTATAAGTAAATGTAGCATATAATACAAATAGTAGTGACAGTGACTTGGGAAAAGATAAGTTTTTTAAAGAATGACACCAAGTAGCCATTTATAAATAAGTAAGAGTAGATGCATTCCTCATACCACACATAAGAATAAACTCCAAATCTAACAAAAAGTGAAAAATAAAGCCATATAAGTATTAAACAAATCCATGGTTGTATTTCTCTTTAACTGAGATGCAGGAATTTTTTTTAAATTTTATTTTTTAAAAGATTTTATTTATTTATTCATGAGAGACAGAGAGAGAGGGAGAGAGAGAGAGAGAGAGAGAGAGGCAGAGACAGGCAGAGGGAGAAGCAGACTCCATGCAGGGAGCCCGATGCGGGACTCGATCCCGGGTCTCCAGGATCAGGCCCTGGGCTGAAGGCAACACTAAATTGCTGAGCCACACAGGCTGCCCAGGAAAATGTTTTTGAACTATGACTCAAAATCTAGAGGCCAAAAAGAAAAGATTAATAAGTTTGGCTACGTATACTTTTTTTTCTATGGTGAAAACACCATAGGCAAAATCAGAAGACAACTAACACGCACTGGAAGAAAATATTTGCAGCATATAACACAAGGGGCTGATATCTCAAATATATTAAGAACTCTTATAAATTGAGGGACGAAGGATCAAAAACTCAACAGAAAAAAAAGGGAAGAAGACATAAACAGATAATCCACCAACATAATATAAACTGGCCTTTAAAATGTGGAAAGATATTCAAACTCACGCATAATTAGGTAAGTGCAAATTACAACAATGGGATGTTATTTCTCGTTTATCAGACTTTGTGAAATTACAAAGTATGACTATTCTGTTGGTAAGGCTGTGGGAAAGCATGCCTGAGATGCAAACTGATACAATCTGCCTAAAAGGGAATTTGGTGATATTTAAAAAATCTACTTTGGGACCCAGAAAGAGCATTTAAAGGAATTTACCTGTAGTTACACCTCTGACAATACCAAGATTCTTTGCATGAGGTTATTAATTGCATCATTGCTTGGAGTTGTAAAATTTACAAAGCCACCTAAATGCGTACACATAGGAGAGTGCTCAAATAAACTATGCCATATCTGGAAGATGGAATATAAGATGGATAAGCTGTAGAAAATCATGAAGAAGAGCTCTATAAACTAATGTGGAATGCTTTCCAGAATATATTAAAAAGTGAAAAAGCAAAAAATATAGAAGAAAGTTTATAGTAGCTACCCGTTTTTTTGATAAACATGAAGGGAAGTAAGTAAATATATATACACCTGCTCATTTGTGTAAAAAACAAAACAAACCAGAAACGAGTGAGATGGGTACCTACAGAGTCTGTTAGGAGGAGGAAAGAATGGAACAATTGGAATGGAGTAACAAGGATTGGGGAGAATGACACTTCTTTGAGAATATTGTAGCTTTGGGTGTAATTCTGAGTTTTAGAACCAAGTTAATGTTTCACATGCATTAAGAAAAAATAGAATCACTGGGCGGAAGGAAGGACCCCAAATGTAATCTACACAGTAATAAATTATCCAAACTGCATTATAATGAACAAAACCACAGTAAAGGGGGTAGGGAATTAAAATAAAAACTGACCTAAATCAGTTTAGAAAATAGTAATTTGATTATATACACTAAGGTAAAAGACCAAAAAAAAAACTGCACAAAGATATTATACACTAATTATTAAATTTGTTTTTTACATGAGTATAAGCAGTGATTCTAAAACTATGTTATGTGTAATCTGGGATTAAATAAATGTGTCAGTATATTATTGCTAATGAGAGCTAGGTGTCTCATTGTCAAAGAAGGAGTTACAAATAAAGGGAAAGGACAAGGTTAGAATCAGCCCTGTGGGTTGGATAGGAAACAGAGGTATCAGTGTGAATTCATGGTTTTGAAAATATTTGCAGATAGATTCAGAAATGGATATGTATATGTGTGTGTGTGCGTGCATGTGTGTGTGGATATAAAATTTGTTTCTCCTCATTCCTTACTTCTGAGAGAGCCTAGAGAAAGTGACACATCAGTAGCAAGGAATACATCTAGAACCCAGATCTTGGGGTTTAAATGCCATTAACCAGTGAAAGGAACTAGGATTACTTGGGGAAATGGCTGATTCCATGACTAAGACAACACAACAAAAACAAAAACAAAGCTGGAATGTCTTGTGGTGGCAGAAATTAAGCAAATGCTTGAAAAATTGATTCAACATATGTTGAATAAATATTGAAAGGATTCTGAGGCTAGTCTGAAGTAATTCTTATGGTCCAATTCAGGCAATGATGGGTTATAAGTGAGAATAGAATAAAATAAATATTCATGAGTTCTCTATTGATATAAAAATAATCAAACCAAGAATTAAGTAGGAGAGAAGGAGAAACTCTTCCTTATAGTAGGATTTTAATTAATTAAGGCAGAAGGAATGATGCAACTAGAATCAGCATAGGCATTTGACGGATGTATAATAATAATTGTTGCAAGCAAAAAGCACTAATAGATGCTAAATTACTGGATGAAAATACAATGACACACTAGATATTTACATAATTTCAACATCTCTACATAAGATACTTATTAGCTGCAAAGAAAAAAGTAGTAACTTTACCATAGAGAGACCTGGTCAACACCACCTCTTTTTTTTTTTTTTTAGATTTTAATTTATTTATTCATGAGAGACAGAGAGAGAGAAGCAGAGACACAGGCAGAGTGAGAAGCAGGCTCCATGCAGTGAGCCTGATGCAGGACTGGATCCTGGGACTCCAGGATCATACCCTGGGCCAAAGGCAGGCGCTAAACCGCTGAGCCACCCATGGATCCCCTCAACACCACCTTTAACAGGTGACTTAACTTAACCCACCAGCTATAAGGCATATTAATGACAGGTATCTCCCAATATGAAGGGCACATTTCTGTAGAATTTGTGCTAAAATGTATAAACTGTAGAATTCGTGCTAAATGTATAAACTAAAGTTAATCAGAAGGAAACTTCAGACGAGTCCAAATTGAGGGACAATCTAAAAAATATCTGGCCAGTATTATTCATATGTTTCTCTTTTAGTTTTATTGAGATATAACTGACAAAATCATATTTAAAATGTGCAATGTGATGATTTGATATATGCATACATTGTGAAAAGATATTCCCCGTTGAGTTAATTAGCACATCTTTTACCTCACATATTTACCTTGTGTGTATGTGTGAGAGAGAACATTTAAGTTCTATTGTGTAATATACGATGTGAAAATGATAGTCTCTTAATGGTGCTGGAAAAACTGGATAGCTACATCCTTAGTCATTTCTTTATTGGCTGGACTTTAAGTGTACTCACTTTCTGTTTATGCTCTTCCTAATGAGCTCCAGTTTGTCAAATTTCTCATCTAGGATCTAAAGCTTTAGTCTAAGTGTTCTCTTAAAAGTCTAAGGTGAAATTGTCATCTCCTTTGTTTCTAATGATTGACTCCTATAAGTAGAGACCACATTTTATAAAATTCTGAAGGATTTATATGACAGTGTTATTGCAGATTGAGGTGATGTCCTTAACTAAGGCAGTGTGCTGACTGTCAAGCCACTGTTGTATCCTTAGGTGCCCCACTGTTCTTGTATCTCACATCCACAGTTGCGGTATTATGGACCTTCAGTGAAGAATCATATTCATTCCCATTAAATTTTATCTTGCTAGGTTTTAGACCATTGCTCTAGTTTGTTGAGATCTTTTTAGATTCTGAAGCTGTCATCAAATATGTAAGCCATTGTGTCATCTATAAATTTGTTGAGTAAGCCATCTATACCTTTATCCAAGTTACAGATGAAAATATTGAACCAAATTGAGTTCCCTCTAGATTCATATCAATTATTTAAGCAGAATACCTTCTCCTTGTACAAATTATTACTCACCCAATTCACGCGAAATATCTATGTATTCAGTTAGTTGTGTTCCATTTTGCTTACTATGGTACAAGAGGCAAATTGTCAAACAAATTTTGAAGTTTAGACCCTTCTCTCCACAGTTCTATGAATCAGTGTCCTACATTTGTTGTTTGGCTGAGAAAGGGGCCTCTCATGTTATCTAGTATCACACAGGTCAATTGAAATCTGTCGAAAGTCTGGCTTCATTTCTGCTCTGACTTAGGACTGATCACTGAAAAACTGCCAACATGTCACTCCAAATGGCATCCAGAGAAAGCATAGACACTGACAAGCCAACAAGGTATTTTCTGTCATAACTTCTTTCCACAAATCAAAGGAGTGAGATGAAGTGGGTGTATAATTTATAATGTAGGCAATTCATGTGGTTCCTAGTCAAGAAAGATAAGCTTTTATTAAGATAATTCTTTTAATACTGTTTCAATGAACATTACATGTTATTAGTTCAAAGAAAAGAAGAGAGACTGTCATACCTACAGTGTATACTGCTCAGATTTCAATTCATGTGATAAGTCTAGTCAATCTAAAAGTAGCATCTCTTACAAGGAGTTTATGAAGACTTTACAAGGAGTTTATGAAGACTCTCATCTTACTCAGGGACATAGTACAAACAACAAACAAACAAACAAAGAAACAAACAAACCCAGAATGTTTCCTTATTTTACAAAAGAA
Organism: Canis lupus dingo; assembly: GCF_003254725.2. NCBI lineage: Eukaryota > Metazoa > Chordata > Mammalia > Carnivora > Canidae > Canis > Canis lupus. The sequence goes on along the minus strand of NC_064264.1, from coordinate 31,847,214 downwards.
ATGGGAAAAACCAGGTATGTTAATTTCTTTAAAATAATTTAAAATACCTGCCCTCCTTGAAGACACATGCACTCTAATCCATGTCATATAATTTTGACTGCCGGCCAGTATATTCTCATGTTTAGGAGCAATATATTGCTGTAGTAGCCCCCTCTATAGCTCATATTATCAGCACTGGGGACATTTAGAGATATTTAGGTCTATGGCTTGAAGTCATGAAGCATGACTCTCTAAGCTCAAATCAAAAAGAAAAAAAAAAACTAATGGAAGAAAGCACAATAAACGAAATATGTTTATTAAATTAAAACTCTATTAAAATCTCTACTTTGGGGCAGCCCCGGTGGCGCAGCGGTGTAGCGCAGCCTGCAGCCTGGGGTGTGATCCTGGAGACCTGGGATCAAGTCCCACATTGGGCTCCCTGCATGGAGCCTTCTTCTCCCTCTGCCTGTGTCTCTGCCTCTCTGCCTGCCTCTATCTCTCTCTCTCTCTGCCTCCGAATAAATTAAAAAAAAATCTCTACTTTGACTATAATCAAAGAAAATAAATGGAAAAATATTGATGCCAAATACCATAAAGTATTAATATTCCTAATATATAATGATATATCAGTTGATTAAAAAATGCAAAGATTCCAACAAGTCACTGGAAAAAAAAACATGATGGTTAAATTCACAAAAGAAGAATATAATTATATTTTAAAGTCTGTAAAAAAAAAATACTCATAGATGTAATTTTTACCTCCCCTATTAGCAACTATTTAATGAGAACATTCTTGGTGGGAATATGAACTGATACAATCTTTCTAAAGGACAAATCTGATAACATGTATAAAATGTTAAAAATGACTATACTTTTTTTAAGATTTTATTTATTTATTCATGAGAGACACACACACACACACAGAGAGAGAGAGAGAGAGGCAGAGACACAGGCAGAGGGAGAAGCAGGCTCCATGCAGGGAGCCCAACATGGGACTTGATCCCAGGTCTCCAGTATCAGGCCCTGAGCTGAAAGTGGCACTAAACCACTGAGCCACCCGGGCTGCCCCTGAAAATGACTATACTTCTGACCTAGCAATTCTGTTTCTGATAATGTATTTTAGGAAAATAATATTCTAAATAATAAGACAAAATAATGAGAAAAAGTAATACAGAAGTATCTTATAAACACTATCATATATGATCAGGAAAATCTATTAATAAAAGAAGCGTTCAACAATAGTTGAGTCATGGCAAATTAGATTAAATGTTACGAAAATCTCTACTTTACAATGCCAATATAAAAAACAGGATACAAATTACATATACAGAATAGTCTTATTTATGAAATAATACACATAGGAAGAAAAATAGCATATCCTATAGCAGGATTGTGTGCTTTTAATTTCCTTTTAAAACTTCTGTAAATCTAAACTTTGTTCTATGAATCCTAATTGTTATGTGACCAGAAAAAAATCTATTTGAAATATCAATTAAAAAGTTATAAATGTGTTTATCTCATCTAGTGCCAGAATATATTTTAGGTATAGTGTTTAGTCAGTGAGTTTTTCCTCACAATGATAGTATCTTTTTTCATGTATTTCAAGATGGTGGCAGGGAATATGGAACCAATTGGTTTCAGCTTGCTTTATCAGAACAGTTGTAGGCTTTCTTCCTGGATTTGTTCTGGAGTATTCTGTGCCTTGTTTGGGGCCTTGTTTGGCGAGAATAAGGAATACTCTGAGCATTGTAATCCTACTGGTCATCTCTATTGTACCCCAGATATGCAATTGCAATCATTCTTTCTCTGTGCTGCTACAGCATTTACATTTCCCTGTTATCAACCAAGACAATGGAATGTAGTATATGTCTATGCTGCGTGCCTCCCTAACCTCTGAATTCCGTTAGGACAACCAGCCACATTTTTTTGTTTTCATATGGTCATCACCATTTAGCATAGTAACCAATCTATCATAGGACCTCAAAAAAGTCTTCAAAGAATAAATGAATGAATCAAGAGCACCAATTTTATCACATATTGTATCAATTGAAACTCTAGGTAGGGCAACAAATCTCTTCAAATCATCATTTACTTCTTCCTAGAAATGCAGGTTTACAGAGCCTACCAGAAAGGACTCACAAGAAAGAAACAAAACCAGATAGATGAAGATTCTTTGTAAACTGAAAATTGCTACAAAAATATTCCAATATTTTTACTGGATAATTTCTTTTACTGGGTGATGATTGTAGAAGAGATATAGAGCTTAAGTCATTGACCATGAGAAAATATATGTGAAAGCATTTTAAACACAAAAATAATTTCTTACTAATACTACTACTACTACTAATAAAACAATAATATTTAATAGTAGTAGTATATTCCATCCTATAAAATAATCTCCCAGCTTCAGAAGGAATCTGAGGCATAGATGACTCCCCGAAGAGTAATGTACCACTTAGTTAAATAGGAAAAACTCTCAAAAAAAGTGCTGAACACGCTTCATTTATTGCTGTTTCTCTAGCATTAATGGTGACCTAGGGTTCTTAAAGATTTCTGTACCTCCCCAAGTACCCAACTCACTTACTAGACTTCTCTTCCCTCTCTCCTCCCTCTTTTCTCATTTTTGATGGCCAGCCATTTGCTATGGGAATGTTTTATAAAGACCTAAATTGAATAGATAAGGTGTTTGACACATTTAATGGGTAACTAAGTTTAACTGAGTTTCTCTCAGTGAACCTGATAGTAATGCATCTGGCGAAGATAGGGCTGCTTTTAATTGGGGATGAAGAAGGATTGGTGTTTCACTGGTAAGTATAAGACACTGATATATGCAACCTGTCATTTTATTTTCAATAAAATTATACTTAATGATTGTATAACAATTTAGCGATTGTATAACAATTTAGCAATTGTATAAACTTTTTTTTGTTGCTACTTTGGGGTTAAAATCCATTATCCTTAAAGCTGCCATGACCAAATTTGGGCTGAATTTTCTTTGGAAATATCTTAGAATATGAAATAAAGTTTTTCTAAGCAAAATGAATAGTTTAAACAAATGACTATGCAGTTTTAGCCACCTCCAAAGCTAGTAATTATATACAAGTAAGCATATGAACTTATATCTCTAGTATAGTTTCAGCAAGAGTCTTACTTGCAATACTTCTGTAGTGTTTAGGAAAACTTTTGTTAAGCACTAGGTGGAATATAACTATATTTGTTTTAAAGTATTTTATAATTCAGGGCACCTGAATTACAGCCACCTGTAATTCAGGTGGCTCAGCCAGTTAAGCGTCTGCCTTCAGCTCATGTCATGAGATGGAGCCCCACGTCGGGCTCCCTGCTCAGCAAGGAGCCTGCTTATCTCTCTTGTCCTCATCCCATTCATGTTCTCTTTCAAATAAATAAACAAAATCTTTTAAAAAGAGTATTTTATAATTCAAACTTATTCACTAATCTGCTCAAGTTATCCAAAATAAACGGTACTACCCAATATAAAAAAGTTATGCATTCTAATAGAAAGATGGGTAATAACACACATAGAATCTCAAAAGAAGAAATACAAAGATCCATTAAACATGATAATATACTCAGGAAAGGCAAATAAAAATGAAACATATTTTTGCCTTTCACATTTGCAAAGATATGGTAAGAATAATAAATTTAGTAGGTTGAAAGTTCCACATACAGTATTATTTATATTACCAAAAAAAGAATAAATGCTTATCAATAACAGTGTTTTAAAATAAATTATAGTGTGTCATACAACGGTACACTTAATGGTCACTAAAAGTAGTGAGGTTACTCGTGTTTTCATTTTGTCGTGAATCCTCAAGATCACCCTTAGTTTCAGTGACTTTCTAGGACTCACCAAACTCAGAACAGCTCTTCTACTCATTCTTACAGTTTATTATCTCAAGAGGATTCAGATTAAAATCAACAGAAAGAGAGAGAGCACAGAGTGGGGTCTGGAGAAACCAGGCACAGGTTATCAGTTTTTCTTTCCCAGTGGAGTCACCTAGCACTTCATCTCCCAGCAATGACGTGACATCATCATGAAGTGTTGCTAACCCAAGGAAGCTCACCCAAACCATTGACACCTGTGGTTTTTTTTTTCCTGGGGGTAAGTCACATGGAATACCTCCAGGGCTACCTTAGCTACTCAGTTTCCAGCTTCCCAGAGGTCAAACTGATGCCACCCAATTCTTAGGAATGCAAATACAGACATTCACCATAAATCATGTCATTAGCCTAAACTCTGTAGCATGGCCCATGGTCTCAGATATACAAAGATATTCTTGTCAGGCAGGAAATTCCAAGCTCAGAAGTTATTCCATGCTAGGAGCCAACTGAGGACCAGTTCTGAAGACTTTTTGTTGTTGTTGTTGTTCCTGAAGACTTAAAACGGGGCAACTCCTAAACCTGCTGAGTTAATTTTATATTGCACAACGTTTGTTTCTTTTTTGGTCTGCTAAAATATACCAAAGGACACAAAACACTCTCATCAATACCAGTGATTTACCATCACAGAAATTAGCAATAATTGTCATGAAGGGAGCTGTGTATATGGCTAGGGGTGTGGGGGGTGTTGAAATGAGGTGGGTTCACCTTGCAGAAATTATCTCTGCATCATTGGATGTAGAGATATTTGGTTTGTAAAAGTTTACTGGCCCACCGTCTATTTGGATGTGCCTTAAACTTTATTTTTACTGCTATCCAAAGTATGAGATGTATTTTGCTCTGTGATACTGCATGCCCCCACTAAGCAAATGCAAACAATTGAAGCAAATTTTGTGGAAAAAAATGGTCTTTACTACACGTGGTGCACTCTGATGTTTCCCATACTATTCCAGTCCACTCTATCCTATATTATTTATAAAAATGCTAGATAAATTTTATCAAATTGATTTCATGGCTCAGTAATAGGTCATAGCCTTCAGTTTGAGAAATATTGCCCATCTAATTCTAAATCGTGGACATACATTTTTGACATAGAAAGATTTCATAAAATATTATGGATAAAAAATCAAGTTGGAAAGTAACACAAATACCCTTTTATGATTCATTTTATGTGAATTATTATAAACAAGTGTGTGTGTGTGTGTGTGTGTAGAGGGAGAGAGAGAGAGAGACATGAGAAAAGAGTCTAAAAAGTTGTCCATCAAAATGTTAACACCATGAAAGTAACCTTTAGTTAATTTGGAAATAACTCAAGGATGTGGAATTTTGAGTATCATAGTTGTTACTGAGCTTTACTAGTTCTGAATTTGGTTTTTGGCATAAGCATTTTTTTCCTTTATGAAAATTAGAAAACTCTTTTTTTAAATTAAAAGAAATATTGTGGTGCCTGGGTGGCACAGTCGGTTAAGTGTTTGACCCTTGGTTTCCATTTGGGTTATGATCTCAGGATCATGAGACTGAGCCCCACTGAATCCTGGGCTTCACACTTTGCTCGGAGTCTGCTTAGGACTCTGTCTCACTCCCTCTGCCACTTCCCCTGTATGCACACTCTCTCTCTCAAATAAATAAATACATAAATCTTTAAAATAAAATAAGTATCAAGTTATCAAAGATAGAAAACGTAAGAGATAATCATCATGCATGCTACCAGGATCAATCAGACAGGATTACCAAGATTTAAGATCAGTATCATTTTCCAAATACTTCACATCATTACTTCAGAAAATGCATTGAGGGTAAGTGAGAAGCAAGTTGGGTGGGTTTTTAAAATTTTGCTTGTTTTTATCATCAAATCTTTAAAAAAGTTCTACTCTTAGAACTTATATGAGTTCTATAAGAATAATATTGAGTTATTATTCTTGGCATAGTGTTAACGATATTTAAGACCTAAATAAAATAAAATAATTTGGTATATGATTAAATAAATAAATAAATAAAACTAGTAGTTTTTTCAAAAGATACATAACTAAATCAACCTTCTTTCTTTGTTATCTGACAAAGGGAACTTTTTATTAGTCAGGAACAATAAACTCTGGCAGTGATCATTTATCACCACTCTAACTCCCAAACACTGACAGAGTCTTAATCCCTTCATGTGTCAGGCACTGGTGTTAAAAAATGCAGTTCACTCTTGTGGAACTCAAAGAATATAATTTCAAATGATAATACCATCCTATTTGGGATAACTCAGTGTTGAGTGCATTGCATTTTCTTTTGTAAAAGATTAAAATTCATACGTGGCCTAAATTGTGATTTTCCATTCGTTTACCTGAAATAAGTCACTTTGTATCCAGAACAGAGCTTGGGCACAAGCAAAGGAGCACATCTCTTATCAGGGCAAACTGGTTATCTCTGCCACTGGTGCTGCTCTCCCCATCCCACCCTGTCATACACTGGCGTAGGCCATATGTATGAAATGGAGTGATGAAACAATTATCAAGCCTTCCTGAATAAGCAGCTCCTGATCCACCTATGATCACATTCACATTCCTGAAAAGTGTCTCCACTTTTTCCTGATCCATTGTCAGAGATCTCCAATTGGATGAGGACATGCTAGAGGAGCTTTATACTTTGATTTGCACAGCTACTTTCCACCAGGATTGCTTTCTTCTGGAAACACAATGCAGTGGACACAAAAACAAACAAACAAAAAACCCAAAAAACAACTCATATCCTTGTATAAAATTTCCCCTTTCTTCATTTCCCCTCATATTTAACTTCTGTGACTGAAAAAGTGTCTGTGGTTGTTATATTCAGGTCCACCCTCATTTGTGTGGCTTCAAAGACCAATATTCTCTCAAAAAATATTTGAATTTCTCTTCATCTTGTGAGGATATTCTTTTGTTGTGTAATTAAGGCGGCCTATAGCCAAACAAACATCTAACTGAATCTCATGGGAATTAATAAGCATGATTTTCCAATGACTTGGGATTAGTGGTAGTTTTTGAAGAATTGGTCTTAAGCTTAATAATGAAAATGTTGGAGTGTAACTGGATTACAATTTTAAATGACCCAAGAGAATTAAGAAAGACCACATAACCCTAAGCGATATGCCACTGAAGGGTTATGATACCTATCATGTAAAATATAAAAATCGCATTGCAATTTTCATGATAAAATGTGTTTTAGTGAGTCATTAACATTACTGCAAAATTTCTTACTTCATCTTTGCACTTAAGATAATAAATATGCCAAAATTGAATGGGACAAATTTCACAGACTTGTTAGATTACAGTGAAAGGATTTCAAATGATATTGTGAAGACAGGTTGTATAGTTTTACCTGAAGTTGACGTCCAAACAGCACTCCTCCACTGCTTTTTTAAAGATATAACATCTTGCATTAAAATATAACAGTGTATGTGTACGTACTCTATAATTCTGAATATTTAATGACCTACTCACAAGTCTGCTGTTTATGGAAGAAAATGTAATAAACACATGTTTTAAAAAACTACAGATTAGCCCTACCAAAGAAGAGTATTTTTTAAAGTACAATCAAAGCTCTAAAAATGATAATAAAGTTATGAGCCATATGCCTGGAACAAATGGATTTTTTTCTCACCTTTGACTTCAAACAAAAAAATAAAAAGAGAGAGAAAGGAGGTCTCAGTCACACAGTATTTAATCCAATTTGCTTTGGGTTTAATCTCCAAAACAAGGCTGGTCTGCTAATTCCCAATTATAATGGCACATGTAATCAGAGTCCTCATTAACAAAGACTGACTATATTGTCTATTAGGAATGAAAATTTGAAATGCAAATTCAGCAAATCAAAACGTTAAATGAGCTCCTACCCAGGATGCTTAGAGCTCCCGCCAGGGCAGACCACGCTGGCCGCCACCTGCCCTGGATTTTCCCTCCAGCTGAATGTTTCCTTCGGTTCCAGTCTTTGCCTCCTAATTGACCTGCTTATGATCTCTGCTACAATTAACATATGCTTATTAGTAATGGCTGGTTAAAGATTTCAACTGCTGCAGTTTACAAAGTCTAATAGAGATGGCACACCACGGGAAAGACGAAGCCACCATTTCCCTCATCGGCAAAGTGACAACAGTTACAGTGCCTGTGGTAGATTTTTCACTGTCTGACAGACTGGAATTGTTTCTAATTGATACTGGAAATCAATGCATACATGACTCCAGGCCTCATATACACTGAGGAAGGTACAAGTACTTGGTGAGTCCTTTTCCCTTTGGAGCAAGTGATTTCTAATTTGGTTTCTGGAAGAAGAGAAAGTGAGAGAACTTCTTTAACTGGATGAATGGCTAATGGCCTTGGGTTTGTTTTGAATTTGAAATCCTAACTTTTGCTCTGCAGAGTAATTTCATATGATAGAATGGGAAATTTTGCAATTGACAAAATCCCTTGCTAAGTCTTAATAGGGTGATAATGCTTTTAAAAGATTATGTTTAGGGGATCCCTGGGTGGCTCAGTGGTTTGGTGCCTGCCTTTGGCCCAGGGCGTGATCCTGGAATCCCGGGATCGAGTCCCACGTCAGGCTCCGGCATGGAACCTGCTTCTCCCTCTACCTGTGTCTCTGCCTCTCTCTCTCTCTATCATAAGTAAATAAACAAATAAATAAATAAATCTTTAAAAAATGATTAAAAAAGATTATGTTTAGAGTTTACATTCTGACCCTTAAGTGCCCTTCCTTAGTTAGTGTCTAGCCAATACCCCACACCCGGAATGTTAGAGTAGCTGCCGTTCTTGGTTCTAGTCGTGTAATTTGATGGAAGAGGGAATCCCTATCCTCCAAAATAGTTTTTTATCCAAAGTTAATTTTTGACCAATCTTAAACAGTGATGAGGAAATAGTAATTTGGGTCTGTCTAACTAACCCAAGGGGCGGCTACACACCTTGGTAATATATGCCTTACTGCTGGTTGATCAAATTCATTCTTGAATCATGGTTTCTAGTGATCAACATTGTCTCCCAGGGAGGCAAAAGACTGTCCTGAGTCTCAGGAGGCCTTGGGCTGTCACTCATCAAAAATGGAATCTTAGACAACCTATTATTTCTCTATTGCTAGGTAACAAAATACCACAAACCCAGCAGTTTAAAGCGACACCAATTTCTGAGCTTACAGTTTTAGAGGGTGGCTGTTGGAGGTCTGCGGACCATATAGCTGAGCTTTCTGCTGAAGTCAAGGGGGCAGAGAGGGCCACGGTGCTCCTCCAGGGCTTGGGGTGCTCTTCCAAACGCACTGGTTGTAGGCAGAGCACATTCCCCTTTAGCTGTAAGATTGAGGTTCCTGTTTCCTTGCTACCCTGCTCCTAGAGGCTGCCCACATCCCTTGCCATGTGATTCCTTCCCTCTTCTAGCCAGTGATAGTTCACTGAATCCTTCTCCTTCAAATCTCTGACTTCTTTTTTTGCAAGAAAACTCTCTGCTTTTAAAGGGTTTATGTGATTAGGTCGTACCCACCCAGACAATCTCTCTAATTTGAGGCCAACGGAGGTGTATAATATAGCTTATCATGAAAGTAAAATCCATAATGTTCAGAGCCCTGGGGATTTAGGCAAATTTGTACCCTAGTGAGGTGAAAAATCTTGGTAGTTTGCCTATCACTGCAAATAACTTGGTCTTTTTGGCCTTGCTTTCATAATGTAAAAGGACAAGGTTGGGCTAGATAATCTCTAGCTTTTTCCTCGCCAAACTTTCATGTCTAGGATCAAATCATTAGAAACACGTAACTCACAGACACAAACCACCAGTTAATTGCTATACTCTCAACTGGACTGTTTTATGTGATTGGTCAGTTGGTGTTTGCTTAAATTAAATGGTGATAGGACACTTTCATTACTAGAATTTCTAGGTAAAATAAGAAAGAATGATACATGGTCTCTAATTTTAATAAACAACACAATGGCCCTAGAGACAAAAACTTATATATGAAGAACAATTATGAGAGGAATTACATCTTTGTTCAGAGACGAAAGCTCACTAGTGGCTAGTGGTAAAGAAAATGTTGCTTGAACCTTTTATTGTCAGTACCTTGTTCTGTCAGTACCATGGAGCTCCAACAAGACAATCAATGCCCATGGATTTTTGATGATCTTCGTTCCCAGTGTTTTTCTGATATATTTCAAAATTTATTAAATTTCCCAACAAAAATTCACTTGTTCAAAAATTCTGTTAAGAGAACTTCTCAACACTTGCTTAATACTAAGTAAAACAGTCACATTTTAATATAGTTGGCTTTTTAAAGAGCAAGTCTGACCTCCAAATGCCATGTAGTCCAACTTTAAAACTTGAGAGACACATGCATTCTTTGGCATTTTTAAATTAAATTTTGTATAGGCTATTCTTTCTGCTTTGGAGCAGTATTCATTGCTTCAGCATTGCTCAACACAGTTGTCAGAGAGCAGGGTGAAATGAGGGTGTGTGATTGGAATTCAGATATGTATAATTTTGAAAAGCAAAGACAAAAACAAAGAAGAAAACATGATTTATTTTTTTCTAGGCTCTGGGGTTAAGTCAAGAAAAAAATGGAAGTACTAAAAAATTTGAAAAGTACTTTGCTTGGTGATGAATTACTTGAAATAATGTGTTAACTTAAGAGTCGGGCATTTCAACTTTATTCTTCTGAGACTTATAATGCCTCAGGAAAAAAAAAGTGCTGCATTTTGGGTGTACAGAGAAAGAGGTAGGAGCATATAATCTTACTTTTGTTTTGAGAATATAATTTTTTTTTCTAGCTGAAATAATGAACAAAATCACTTTGGCCAAAGATGCATTTGCAAAGAACTGCAGTGAAAACACATTTGAAGTGGGTTCATATTCATGATAAAATTATTAGGTACTGAATGCATATCCCTGATCACATATATTGGGCTCTAAAAATATGGAAAGCCCAGGTGAGCATTTGAGTTCCTTAACTTTAATCTCTGAGTATTTAAGTTTAGGTATATTTACATTAACATTCTTTTTATAATCAGTCCACTTTTTGTCTCTCTCAACATGTGGTCTTTTGTTCCATTTGAAAGTTAGACTCTTGAGATTCAATTACTATGCATGGGAGACTAGAAGAGTCGGAGGATGAGTAATAAAAATTACTATGTTAAAGTAATCAAACAATATGGCACTGGCCCCAAAATAGATATAGAGTCAATGGAACAAGATAGGAAGCCCAGAAACAAACCCATGATTTTATGGTCAATTAATCTTCAACAAAGGAGCTAGGAATATGCAATGGGAAAAAGGCAATCTCTTCAACAAATGGTGTTTGGGAAAACTGGAAAGCTACATGCAAAAGAATGAAACTGGGCCACGTTCTTACACCATACACAAAAATAAACTCAAAATGGATTAAAGACCTAAATGTGAGACCTGAAACCATAAAAATCCTACAAGAGAGCACAGGCAGTAATTGATATAGGCTGTAGTGACATTTTTCTAGATGTGTCTCCTGAGGTAAGAGTAATAAAAAGCAAAAGTAAACTTAGGAGTACATCAAAATAAAAAGCTGCACAGCAAAGGAAATAATCAACAAAACTAAGAGGCAACCTACTGAATGGAAGAAGATATTTGCAAATGACATATCCAATAAAATGTTAGTATCCAAAATATATAAAGAACTTTTCCAACTCAATGCCAAAAACCACACAAATATATCAATTCATAAATAGACAGATGACATGAACACACTTTTCTCCAAAGAAGATAGAGAGATAGCTAAGAGACACATGAAAAGTTGCTCAACATTACTCATAATCAGGGAAATGCAAATCAAAATGACAATGAGATATAACTCAACACCTGTCAGAAACTGTTGGTGAGAATGCAAACTGGTGCAGCCACTGTGTAAAGTAGTATAGAGATTCCTCAAAACAATTAAAAATAGAACTACCATATGATCCAGTAGTTGCACTATCAGGTATTTACCCCAAGGAATACAAAAACACTAATCCAAAAGGATATATGTATCCTTTATTACAGCATTATTTATAACCAAATTATAGAAGCATCCCAAATGTCCATTAAAGAAGATGTAGTGTACACACAAACACACACTGGAATATTACTCAGCCATAAAAAAGAATAAAATCTTGCCATTTGCAATGACATGGATAGAACTTGAGAGCATAATGCTAAGTGAAATTAGTCAATCAGAGAAAGACAAACACCATATGATGTCATTCATATGTGGAATTTAAGAAACGAAAAAAGAAACAAAGGAGAAAAAAGAGAGAGATAAACCAAGAACAGAGACTCTTAGCTATAGAGAATAAACTGATGGTTATCAAAAGATATTGGGGATAGCATGAGTGAAATGGATGATGGGATTAAGGAGTGCATTTGTCATGATGAGCACTGAGTGATGGATAGAATTTGAATCACTATATGTACACAAATATAGCACTGTATGTTAGCTATATTAGAATTAAATAAAAATTAATAAGAAGAGAAATTATTGCTTTAAAATTACTATATTCTGCTTTCAGTGAAGTTTTTCTAGGAATCTACACAATCAAATGTATTTATTGGCTTTTCTTTCTCTCTTTTTTTTTAACTGGAGTTCAATTTTCCTTCTCTTTTTAAAAAAGATTTTATTTATCCATTTGAGACAGAGGGATACAGAGAGAGAGAGAGAGAGTACAAGCAGGGGAAGAGGAAGAAGGAGGAGAAGCAGACTCTCCAATGAGCCAGGAATTCGACATGGGGCTTGATCCCAGGACTCTGAGATTATGACCTAAGCCAAAAGCAGACGTTTAACCATCTGAGCCACTCATGTGCCCCTTGGCTTTTCCTTCTTTGATTGCAATTAGTAAAATGTTTGAAACCTAGTTATATAGATGTAGCCATACTTACATAACACTGGATTTGAAGCTCTTCTATAAGTAAGTCACTACTTGAGAGACTACAGTGCTTTCTGTCCTGTCCTTTTTTAAAAAAAGATTTTATTTATTTATTTGAAAGAGAGAGATAGAGAAAAAACAAACAGGGAGAGTGGAAGAGGGAGAAGCGGTCTCCCCACTGAGCAGGGCACCCAAACCGGGATGATCTCAGGACCCTGGGATCATGACCTGAGCTGAAGGCAGATGCTTAACCGACTGATCCACCCAGTTACCCCTGTCCTTTCATTTCTTTTTGAAGATTTTATGTATGTATGTATGTATGATTTATTTATTTATTTATTTATTTATTTATTTATTTATTTATTTTAGAGTGGGGAGAGGTGGAGGGGATGAAGAGGGAGAGACTCAAGCAGACTCTGCACTGAGCACAGATCCTGACCCAGGGCTCAATCTCAGGACTCTGAGATCATGACCTAAGCTGAAACCAAGAGTTGGATGCTTAACTGACTAAGCCACCCAGGTGCCTTTGTCCTTTCATTTTTTTAAAAAAGTTCAGACTTCTTGGATACCTCTATGATGGAGAATAGGGCTCTAGCACTGAAGCATGAAATTCTTTCTATTCTCCTAAATTTGGAAGTCTCTGGAATCAGACTAGGGAAAACATCCTTAATGTAAGACATACTTGTTTTTCACTTATAACATATAGATAATTATAATGTTCACCTTAATAAATTGCTGTGAGAATTTAATGAACTAGTACAAGTAAAACACCTAGAATGGTGCTTTACACACAGGAATGTTAAGAATTGTACTCTTCATGTCTGAATTCAATTTGGTAGTAATTCTAGTTCACCTCAATAATATATTAATTTCACTATTTAAAAAATGGTTTAAGTAGTCAGTATTATTTTTAATTTTACGAGCTCCAAGGAATATTCCCATACCCTGAAAATTGAGGATTAAATGGATAATGTAAGCAAAAGAACAGAATTTGATGGGAACAGAACTCAAAGAGTGCTCAGAATTTTTATTCTTAGAATTACCCAGTGATACCACCCATTCAGAGTTAATCATATAGACAATTGGAAGTATTTTTTCCAGCCTATTTTCTATACATAATGAGATGTGTATTGTATGCTTATTCCATCACTCCATGGTTAGTCACCCACAATAAAATATAAGCAAGTCATGACCACTTTCAGAGACAAAATAAAGCAATAGTTGCAGTTGGTAAATCATGCATATTTCCTTTGTCTCTATGTCTATGTCTATTACCATGTGCCTATTATCGTCCCTTTTACTTTACTGTCTCTAATGCTTATGGCTAAACTTCACTCTCCACTTCTTTCTCTTCTGTTGCTAGGCTCTACTCCAAGCTGCTATCACCTCTCACCTGGCCTACAGAAAGCTGGCCTCCATATCGACATTTCAATATCCATTTTTCCTTTCTTTAATTTGTTCTTCAGACAAAAGCACAGAACATATGTAATCCTGCCCTTAGCTTAAGACCCTCTATTCTACTATTGAATTACAAAGTGGCAGAGAGGGAGAGAAAGACAGAGAGAGAAAAGGAGAAGGAAGAGGAAAAGGAGGAGGAAGAGAAGGAGGAAGGAGGAGGGGGGAGGGAGAGAGGCAGGGAGAGGGACAGGAGGATGGAGATGGGGAAGAAGAAAAGGAAGAAAGGAAATAATTCAGCTTTAATAAACATCCAGAATCTTGCAATCAAATACTTCCAGCATACCCTTAAAGTTTGTGTTATGTTGGAAAATAAACATTTCATTTATTTTGGGGAGGACATCCTAAACTTCAGTTCTTACAGATGTTGAATATTTCAACTCGGTGTTGTCTCAAAGATTTCCTGAAGATTTGGGTTGGGAGACTCATATCTTCCACAGACCCAGCCACTGCCACTAGACTATCCTCAAGGCAGATTGTCAATGGGTCACCATCTCTCCCCATTCTTCTCTTTTCAGTGATTCCCTAGGGCCTACACTTTTAGGTTAAACTCAAGGATCTGCTCTGATTCCACCCCAACCTCCATACCTATACCCTAAAGCCTGAGGGGGAAGTGTGAGTGGGCACTGTTGTGAAGGAAGGTCCCTAAACCAACGACATACTTCATCCTAAGATTTTGGCTTGTTTTGTCTCCCTTAGTTTGGGGAGTGAGAACATTTCTGACATAAGATCAGTACAGTCAGAGGATGTGTGCTCTACATCCAGTTGCTGTAAAGTTAAGTTGCGAATATTCCCTTTGCTTGAGGGTGTATGCAGCTCATGTTTGTGCCCCTCAGATATTCCTCCACTATACCTCAGCAAATAACACATACTCAAATTCAAAGCTACACTTGATGATCATAACAACATTTTTGTATTTTTGGTTCTAGAGGCTCCAACTAATATTTAGACATAGTCTGATGACAATGTCACACAGAAATTCTCAATCTTGGCTGTACAATAGAAACACCTGGTGGACTTTGGGAGCTAGTGACACCTAGGTGCCTCTTGCAAAGATTCTGATATAGTTGTCTGGGATGAGGTATTGTAAAAGCTCCCCAGATGATTCTGATTGCAGCCAAGTTTGAGATCCACTGATGTAAAGAGTCCAAATATACAGACAATGAAATCAAAGGCAGCCAGACCCAGAGATATTTTTCTGGGCTTTCCTCCAGCTATGCTGACCCATGCTTCTGACTGCCTGCACTTCAGCCACTCTGGATTTTTCAGTTCCTCTAATGCCTCTTGCTCTTCTCATTTCAACTCGTTTATATAGTCTGGTCCTTCTACCTGAGTCAGCACACCCTCTCCTGCCTGCATCAATGCCTACTTCATTCTCACTCAGCCTTTAGATCTCACTCCGATTGTAATTCTCTCCTGAAAATCTTCCTTGATCTCCTATGCACCACGTGTGAAGCAAGTTCATCCTATTCACATGCATCTCACAAGGCAGGCACAAAACCAAGGGGCTCAGCACCTACACCTTGATGCCAGATTGCCTGGGTCCACATCCTGGCATCATCACATCCTGGCTGTTGAACTTGGACAAGCTACTTACCTTCCCCGTGCTTCAGTTTCCAGATCTTCAAATGGAGTTTCATGGCTATGTTCACCTTATTAGGTCAGGAGGGGAGTGACAAGAACTAATACATAGAGGATACTTAGAACAGTGGTTACAACACAGTATGCACTGTGAAGTGCTCCTGTTTAATTTTAAATAATTCATTGTTTCAAGTTTTTTCTCTCACCAGCAATCAGGCTTCATGAAGGCAGGCCCTTCCATGTCTGCTTCTTCTTTTCTTTATTCTTAATCTTATTCATATATTGGAAATACACTGCATATATGTTGAATAAATGAATGAGTATGTAATGCAAATAAAGTAAGTATAGACATGTTGCCCATGGTCTTTCTTATAATATCTTGTAAACATTCTCTCATCATTCTCTTATCTCATCTCTCTTCAATTGCTCAAAGATAAGACTTTTAAAGCCTGATTAACTGCAAATGAATAATTTCCCAGTGCGGGGGTTGCTTCTGAGTTTTAATAGAGCTTCCAAAATACAATAATGTGATTTTTCTTCCAACATTTTTTTCCCTTGAAGAGCCAAAATTTAGAATGAAATAAATGACCAAAGGTTTAATTGTAGAATTGGGCAGCCTACATAATTCAAAAACTGGGTAATTGGGCTTGACTCAACAGGAATTGATGGTACCTTGTTAGTGTGTAAGAAATATTAAATAATAATAACACAAGTATAAAGTTTAGTATTCTTTATGTATTTCATAAAACTAATAAACCATTGAACATCTACCTGAGGGCTACTGCCCCTTAACTTTTAATTTAAATTGATTTTATGTTTAATTTATGATTGCTTGAAAATATTATGAAATGTAAAAAAGAAATGCAACCTCATAAATCAATGTGGTCTGGATTGCCAGTTTAATTTCCATATTGATTTAGTGCCCAGACTGGTGGTATCTATAGGAAGGCATAAAACATAGAGACATCATTGGTTAAAGAGTCAGGTAGATCATGTAAGAGATAGAACTTCTTCTCATTAATCTCGATAGTAGGAGAAATAAGCACATTGACAAACCAAATTTTTGATTTGTGTTTATACCTCATTATTACAGTCACTTATATCAGTAGTATCTTTTACATTTATCACAGCTCCTGGCATATGAAAGTGAGTAGTAAATTTGGCCGATGTATAAATATAACACCTGTGAATTTCAATCATTTTTGTGTAATGCTAAATATTATGATTTCTGATTATAAAGTAGACACTTTTGTGTCCACTAGATTTGGGGATTTTCATTAAGCAAGAAACTTCATACACAAATATATTTAAAGGTATTAAAAGGACAAGTTTTTATTGGTAGCATGAATTTATTTCTAACATGTCATCTTACTGTGTTCAATGCATCCTTGAAAGCCAAATTTGAAATTCCTCTTGGAAAAAAATTACCTTTTTGAAAAGGAATTATGTAAATAACAAGTAACAAAAATTCTGGAATCAAAATTTTTTCCTAGCTCTGCTACTTAATAGCTGGGTGATCCTGGTTAAGTTGGAAGTGAAATAATACACATAAAATCCTTCTCCCGGTGCTAGGCACAGAGTAAGTATTCAATAAATGTTAGCTCTACTCACATAATAATAATAATAGCAACAATAATGAAAATAATAACAATAAAACACTCTGTGACATAATTTCAAACCATCATAAACAATAGCATTTATTTTTTATTTTATTTTTTCCTTTTAAGTTTTCAATGCTTACTATGTGCCATGCCTATTTTTCCACATATTGCTTATTTAATGTTAAAATAACCCATTACAGTAGATGTTAATGTAGTTTTCATTTTACAGATGAAGAGAG
Organism: Canis lupus dingo; assembly: GCF_003254725.2. Taxonomy (NCBI): domain Eukaryota; kingdom Metazoa; phylum Chordata; class Mammalia; order Carnivora; family Canidae; genus Canis; species Canis lupus. The sequence goes on along the minus strand of NC_064264.1, from coordinate 31,829,602 downwards.
GGAGGCATGAGGATGAAGTGGCCTGACCAAGGTCTCAGAGGTTGTAATATAGAAGCCCTCTTCACTGGTCTTTACTTAGCCATCCCAGTGGATTAATCCACACTCCCTCTTCCATTGTGAAATGTTCTGACTGGTAGCCACTGCGTGCTGAATGCTCAATCTGGCAAGCTAGTCTCTCTCTGCCTGCACCCTGCTGCACTGACCAGCTGTGGGACAAGCTTTCCAACAGTCAAATGGATTGTTCCCAAATCTATTAATGTGGTGTACTTGTCAGGTTAATACATAAATTATCCATTACTTAAATACTACACAAATAAAAAAATATGTGTGAAAAAAGAGAATTGTTTCTATGAAAACCAAATTGAATTCTTTTTTTGGGGGGAGGGGGAGTAGGTTTCACATCCACCATAGAGCCCCATTGTGAGGCTTGAACTCATGATCTCAGATCATGATCTGAGCTGAGATCAAGAGTTGAATGAATGCTTAACCAACTGAGCCACCCAGGCATCCCCAAACTGAATTCTTTATTAACAAATATTCGGATTATGGGTGGATGAGACAAATGTTTGGGAAAAAAAGTCAGCAAACTCTGGAATGAGTATATACTCAGACCACCTTTGAATCTCCAGCTGCTTTAAAAAATCCAACAGGGAAGTAGACATATGTCCTGTGGGAGTGTTACTGGCAAGACTAGAGTAGTTCTCATCCTAGACCCATTTTTAAACACAGGAAAAGGCCCTAGGTCCAAAAAGGATGAATTAAACTACATGCAGTACTTTATATGTGATCTTACGATTTCCTATTTTAACCAACTTTTCTTTTTTTTATTTATTTTTATTTTTTATTTATTTATGATAGTCACAGAGAAAGAGAGAGAGAGAGGCAGAGACACAGGCAGAGGGAGAAGCAGGCTCCATGCACCGGGAGCCCGACGTGGGATTCGATCCCGGGTCTCCAGGATCGCGCCCTGGGCCAAAGGCAGGCTCCAAATCGCTGCGCCACCCAGGGATCCCTTAACCAACTTTTCTAATTCATAAACCAACCGCCAGTCCTAAATGTGTCTGGTAAGAGTTCTACTGCACATCACAAGACTATAGAAAACTAGATATAACTATCAGAAGAGAAATGCTAAATTACAAAAGTAAACAACTAGACAGTTTTATGTATATTAATTTTTAAAACCTATTTAGTTAACCATAATAAAGGCAATATATAAGAATTAAAATATGCTTGGATTAAATATTTAAGTATCAAAAGAATTAAGGTGAAGAATAGACAAGAGATGACAAATGCTAAAGAGGACGTGGGGAAAAGGACCACCTTATGCACTGTTGGTGGGAATGTAAATTGATGTAGCCTCCGTGGAAAACAGTATGGAGGTTCCTCAAAAAATAAAGAATAGAACTACCCTATGATCCAGCAAACTGACTTCTGAGTATTTATCCAAAAGAAATGAAATCGCCATCTTGAAGACATATTATTCTGTCATGTCCATTGCAGCATTATTCACAATAGCTAAGGTATGGAAACAATCTAAGTGTCCCTTGACAGATGAATGAATCAAGAAAATGTACACACACACACACACACACACACACACACACACACACACATATCCCATATGGAATATTATTCAGCTAAAAAAAAAAAGAAGAAGAAAATCTAGTCATTTGTGACAACATGGATAAACCTGGATGGCTAAGTGAAATAAGAGACAGAGAAAGACAAATACTGCATATAGTATCATATACCTGTGGAATCTAAAAAATTAAAAGTTGAACATATAGAAATAGAGTAGGCAAATGGTTGCCAGGGACTGAGGGTGGGTGGGAAGGAGGAATAAGAAGTGTACAAACTTTCAATTAAAAGATGAATAAGATATGAGAATCTGATGTAAGACATGATGACTATAGTTGATAGCACTATTAAAAAAATGAAATTTGCTTAGAGTAAAACTTAAATGTTCTCACCAAAAAAAGGAAGGAGGAAAGAAAGAAAGAAGCAAACAAATATGTGGGGTGTTGAGTGTGTCAATTCACTTGATGGGGGGAATCCTTTCCCAATGTACAGGCAAATCAAATCATCACACTGTACACTTTAAATATCTCACAATTTTATTATTCCTTGATATGGTCTCCTCCATCTTCAAGCCATCAATGATACATAAAATACTTCTTGTGCTCTGAATCTCTGACTTCTTCTGCTGCCATTGAAAGAAAACTCTGCTTTTTAAGAGCTCCTATGATTAGGTCAGGCCCACCTGGATAATCTCTTTCTTAAAGTCAACTATGTCATAGAACATAGCCTAAGCCCAGGAGTAAAACTTATCAAATTCAAATATTCTAAAAGGTATGGGCCCAGAAATAAAGTGTGGGAGACAGAAAATTGTGACTCCTTTGGCACATTTGGGCATTATATTGCCTACCTATGTTTGAATGTATGTGGCTCATCTCCTGTGTTGCCTGTACTGTGTGTTCTTCACTTTGTATCGTATTACCTATATTCCAGACAAATAAAAGTATACCATGGATATTTCAGACAGGTGATTCTGGCGTTAGGAAGTAGGATGAATTGTAGGTGATGTTTCCCTGGAGGCAGGAAACTGTTGAAAGGTACTTAGTTACCACTTGGATGGGGGCTGGAATGGAGGATAGTGCCCACATTTCTGATCTCTGTAACTGGGTAGGTGGTAGAACATTTCACTGATGATAAAGAATACAGGAGAGAAATAATTTTGGGGGAGGAAAAGGAGGAGTTATTTCTAATTCCATTTTGGGCCTGCTGAGTTTGAGTTGCTTATAGCACATTGCCTTGGAGATGCCTAGAAGATACTTGGATGCATGGGTTTTAGGTTCAGAAAAAAAAAAAATCTGATATTTACAGATTGGAGGAATAGTATAAATACAAGAAGGGTGGACACATATCATTGTAAATGTTTAGAATAAGAAGAGAAGTAGGCCTAGAGCAGAATAGTGGAGGACTTTAGAATTTAACTTAGGAACTGTAGGAGAAGGGAAACAATAAATGAAAAGAAATATAACAGAACAAAATCTCCCAGATAAACCCTAGGGAGGAAGGAATTTAAAGAGGAGGTTGTGAACTTTATCAAATGTAGTAGAGATTTTGATAATAATAATGATGATAATGATTTATAACAAATTCATTGAGTACTCAAAAAGTATAAGATATTTTGCTATCATATTAAAAGCAGATTATTATCTCATGACATTCCTGAATGATAGGCATTTATCATTCCTGTTTTCTACATATGAATAAACTAAGACCCAGGGACCCTAAGTCACTTGCATGGGTTAGAGACAGCCATAAGTCCACGTCCAAAGAAAAGTCTAATACTGAAGCCCATATATTTTTTTTTAAATACAGTATTACTTCCTTAATGTTAAGTCAAATAAGAACTAAAAACAGTGTATTTCACTGACAACTGTAAGATCACTTTTTAAGGAAGAAAGATGGTAATTTTATTTTCCTGGGGCCAACATATTTGCATGTATATGTGTGTTGGTGGTGCTTCAAATATTTGAACATTAATGTGGCTGGAACACAAATGGGAGGTAAATAATTTGAGTATGAGCTGTGTTTTCAAGCAGTTTAGCTGCTTTATGTATGCTCACATACATAAAGAGTATGTGAGAGGTAATAAAGAAAGGAGGGGCAAGATTAAGAGAAAATCACGTTTTAGTTATTATTTGTCATGGTGTATTTTTATTGTAACTTAATATATTATCTTAAGGTCCTATGTTTGGAAAGTCCTTGGGGTTTGAACTGATGCATCCCTAATGCCGACTCAGTCCTAGTATTTGTGAGGCCTTTTGTGAATCTGTTCGGCCTGTAGTTCCTCCTGCAGTAGGGGTAATAATACCTCCCCTACAGTCCTAGAAGACCTAAATAAGACCACTTAAGTAAAGTGCCAAACACAGTGCTCATAATCACTTCAGGGTGTACCAAACTATAAACAGGCAAAGAGTGGTATTATTTATTTCTGTGTTCTTACAGCCCAAAACAGAACAGGTACTCAATGAATGAATGAATGATGGATGATATGTGGCAAGTATTTGCTCACTTATATATCTCTTCTTTTTTTTTATCTCTTCTTTTTATGGTGGAGGATGATGTCTTATCCTCCTCAAAATTGTTTTTTCCAAGTCCTATACTGCTGAGCACAGAATAGAAACTCTATAAAGGTTTTCTGATTGACCTAATAAAAAGCTGAGAGTAAGATTGATGTCAAACATCGAGCATAAGTCATATGTAATGGGTTTATCATTGTGTCAGGAATTAGATATGTATACTGAAAATAGATGAAATAGATACCCAGAACATAAGAATGGGTCCTCATCAGGGTGTAATAGTTTTTGGTTGATGATATGAACATGGAAACAGAGAGGGAGAGAGCTACCATTATTGATTGCTTTCCTATTGTTGGCTTTATAGGTAGAAATTTAGCTGAAAATCTATCTTTATGGTCATGAGCAAATGAGGAGCAGGCTGTGTACTTGGAAGTTCTAATTTAATCCACCCACATAAGCAGCAGCTGTGGGATGCCCTGTGCAACCTGCCCATGGCACACTTGGGGCCCAATTATTGAGCCACAGGGAATTAGACTCATCAGATCTTAGGGTCAAGTTCAATTAAACCACACACAGGAAGATATGGCTGGCTTTCCAAAGGACAGACTAGATGAAAAGCAGTAGAATATTCTATCAGACTCAATGCCACACGTATATACACTCATCTACAGTCTTGTTCATAGTGTCATCTTTGAAAACTGAAGACAATACACAAATATAACTAAAACTGTTGCTTCTGGAAAACTAAAATTTACTTTGGATTTTCATGTTTTCTATTTCATTTCATTTCACTTCATTTCATTTCATTTCATATCTATAAAAGAATGTACTTCTTTCTTGATTTGCTAGTACCTACTGTTTAAATTGCCTAATAGCTGCCTAAAGGTCAAGGTAGTACCTTTTATACCTCTTGGGATTTCTGGGCTTTTCCCTTTCCTTCACTCTTACATTCAATTAGGAATCAGGTCTTTTTACTTAAATCTCTTGAAGATTTTTTACATCTGTCTCTGAGCGGTCTCTTAGTATAGTTTCAAGATAAGTTATATGCCACAATATTCCCAGTACTTGGCATTACTCCTCAGCACCCAGTAAACACCCAATACATATCTATTGTCTGTATGAAGGATCTTTTTCTCTCTAGTCTTTCTGCCACTGCCTGTCCTTATTATAGCTTATTTAGACCAGTGCAATAACCTAATTACTCTGCCTTGCTGTAGCCCATTCATCTTTCATATTGAGGCCACATTAAGGCCAGTAATGATCTTCTTCAAATACTAGCTTGATCCTCTCATCCTTAACATGATCTCTTCAATGGAATCCCATAACCTGTAGGAGAAAATCCAAAGTTTAAGGTCTCCCATGACGAGGTCCTGGGCCATTTCTGTTCATTTATGACCATTTTTCCCCCTTTTTTCCTTGCTCCCCTCTTCCATCTCATGAATTTGGGTTTCAGCTACCCTGAACAAATTGAAGGTCCAGTCTATGGCCACACTACCCTGAACACGATCAATCTCATCTGATCTCAGAAGTGAATTAAAGGTTCAGTGTTTCCAATGGTTTCCATGTTCTACATCCCTTTGGTTATTCCTCTTTATCTTCCTGGACCTCATGACCCAAAGACTGTGCACTTACTGAAGCTTAATTCAGACTTCATTTCTTCTTTGAAGGAGATCCTCATCCTCAATCCCCAGGAAGCTATACACTCCTGTATTTCTTGTTTAATCTTCTATCGGAGCATTTTTAATATTAATTTATTCTTTACTTTTCTTTGTTTTACTTGCTTATAATAATTTTTAAAATTTGTTTACAAGATGACGAGGTGGCCGAGTGGTTAAGGCGATGGACTGCTAAAATTTGTTTACATTCTGCTTCCCCTTACTACTCCTGTGGCCATGCTCCCAGTCGGATATGTCTCAGCATTCACGGTGCCTAATACAGTACCTAAATATTTGGATATATTAAATAAAAGCATTAAATAATTGAAAAAGTTTAGCATTATTTATTGCTATGTTATGACTATTTTGTTGAGCTAAAATTGAAACTTGCAGTCAGGAATCATGCCTTATATTATTTGAGAATTCTCAGACATAGCATTATTTTTGCACAGAGTATGTGCTTAATATTGTTTATCATTGATGATGTTAATTTTCTATAAACTCTGGAAAATATGACATGCATATTTTCCCAAAAGGCACAGATAAATTCAGGATGAGAATCAGCAGTCTTGTGACCAAAAGTCTTAGCATAGTACTAGTACCTAGTAGAATAGCTATCTCATTAATATTTGTGAAGTCATTAAACACCATGGGATGATCCCACATAATAATGAATGGGTATTTTCTATGATTTGGAATTTCATTGGCTCTCACTACTGGTTTTCTCCAGTGCCAATGACAACAGTTCACAGATAAAAGTTTCTGTTGACAGTCTAACAGAGAAACACTTGGCTAAAAGTAAACACCTAGATGTTTGAGTTAATCAGATTAAATACGACCATATATTCCTTGCAATTTCTCCCATAAAGAGATAGAATCTGTTATCCCAACCCTTAAACATCTGGACTGGTCTTATTAGTGACACACTTTGAGCAATGGAATGAGGTGGCATGAGTATGGTGTGAGTTCAGGAACCAAGGCTTCCATAGCTTGCATTTTGCCCCATTGAAAAACTGCCCAGGACCACCACATGGAGAATTAGGGAATAAATGGTCACATGGAGAGAGAGAGGCCCAACCCACACAGCAATCCCAGCTGAGCTCAACTCCAGCCGACCCATCTGCTGATGGCAACCAAATGTATCAGCCTACGTGACACCAGGAGAGGAATCACCTAGTCAACCTACAGAACAGCGAGGAATAATATAGCAGGGTTGCTTTAAGCCACTAAGTGTTAGGGCAGTTTGTTATGCAGCAAGAGATGACTGGTAGAGGTATGAAAACAAATGGCAGCTTCTGGAGTCCTTTTCCTAACAGGTAAAGTGGAGGTATAAACAACCACGGTGTCTTTTTTAGTGGCTACAGAGATCCTGAATAGAGTAAGGTTATGCAGTAAGGTTATGAAAGCATTTCCAGCTCATTATGACAAATGACAGAAATAGAAAAGACTTGAACAAGCACATGTTCACACACATTGATTCGGTAAATCTTCAATTCCTGGCAAACAAGGATGAAACAGAAGAGCAATTAAGCCAATGTGAGAATTATCTGTTATAATGCTTCAATATTAAAACAGTGAAACTTTGCTCAAAAATGTTTTAAAGCTAGCAAAAAGAGCCTAGAATTTTGAAAAAGAAGTGCTGTGAGATAAAAATCCATTAATATTCAATGATCTCCCCTTAGCTTCTCCAAATGTGGAGAAGTCAGTAATGGGGTCAGTTCTTTACTTGAACCAGAATTCTGGTTCATTCAAAAGCCAAAAAGAAATAAACAAACAAAAAAGACTAAAAAACTTAAAGCTAAAGAGCATTTTAACTATGATTAACTGGAAAATTCTTAGAAAAATCTATTTGCCACATTTTCCTCATATATAACACATGCACAAATAAGGTTTAAAAACTCTTCTAGTTCTGTATTAAGCATTGTGCTTCTCTAATTACTTAGAATTAATCATAAAATGCTTTCACAAAGCACAGCCAATTTTTTTATAAATTTATTTTTTATTGGTGTTCAATTTGCCTACATATAGAATAACCCCCAGTGCTCATCCCACCAAGTGTCCACCTCAGTGCCCGTCACCCAGTCACCCCCACCCCCCGCCCACCTTCCCTTCCACCACCCCTAGTTTGTTTCCCAGAGTTAGGAGTCTCTCATGTTCTGTCACCCTCACTGATATTTCCCACTCATTTTTTCTCCTTTCCCCTTTATTCCCTTTCACTATTTTTTATATTCCCCAAATGAATGAGACCATATAATGTTTGTCCTTCTCTGATTGACTTATTTCACTCAGTATAATACCCTCCAGTTCCATCCACATCGAAGCAAATGGTGGGTATTTGTCGTAGCACAGCCAATTTTGCAGACATATTGGAATCAATGTTTACACTTGACATAGGTCCAGGCGCCAACAACCTACAAAGCTTTAGAACACTCACTCCTGATTTCACACAGCATCATGACCTTGGGTATTATCTTTTTATACAGGTAAAGAAAAAAATGGAACTCGGAGAGTTAATTATTTGTGTAAATTTGAAGGTAATTTAACAGGTTAAAAATAGGATTAGCATTCAGACATTTTCTTCTTAATCCCCAAGAAATGAATAATAATAATAATAATATTAATAATAATACAATGTTTACAGCCCTTATGTTCCAGGGACTGCTACACTGTTTCTGTATATGCTAACAAACTCTTCATACAATAATCCTATGAGGTAACTACCTTAAATATCCCCATTTTACAGATAATAAAGCTGAAACAGAGAGAAACTAATTTGCACATGATTACACAGCTGGTGATGATAGAACTTGGATTTAAACCCTTATAATTCATCTTAGAATATATGCTCTTAACCGTTGTGCTATAATTTTTCTCCTCAAAAATGGATGATATTTATTTTAAAATTATAATGACAATAATTTTAGAATTTTTCTGGGCCCACAAATCTACTTTATGCATTTTAGTAGCTCCAACAGTTTCACATTAGTTGAACAGGGACTGACCCTGTACAGACAATAATTATATATATCCAAAGGGAAAAAAAGAGGGTTGGAGTAGATGCTTTTTCAAGAGCATAATGAAAAGGGGGAGGGTATTGATATCATGATGCTGTTATGTTCATACGAATCTCAAGTTGAATTCCAGGGATCCCAAAAGACCAAATGAAATAGCTAAAGATGTATTTATTGATTGCAAAGGAACAATTACTAAGACACTAACACTATAGCTACCCACCTTTGTAACTGAATTGGTTTTGTCTCTTAGAAATGTCTTGAAAAAACACTTGTAAAATAATCAATGTGATTCATCATATCAGCAAGAGAAAAACCAAGAACCATATGATCCTCTCATTAGATGCAGAGAAAGCATTTGACAAAATACAGCATCCATTCCTGATCAAAACTCTTCAGAGTGTAGGGATAGAGGGAACGTTCCTCAACATCTTAAAAGCCATCTACAAAAAGCCCACAGCAAATATCATTCTCAATAGGGAAGCACTGGGAGCCTTTCCCCTAAGATCAGGAACAAGACAGGGATGTCCACGCTCACCACTGCTATTTTACATAGTACTGGAAGTCCTAGCCTCAGCAATCAGACAACAAAAAGACATTAAAGGCATTCAAATTGGTAAAGAAGAAGTCAAACTCTCCCTCTTTGCCGATGACATGATACTCTACATAGAAAACCCAAAAGCCTCCACCCCAAGATTGCTAGAACTCATACAGCAATTCAGTAGCGTGGCAGGATACAAAATCAATGCCCAGAAGTCAGTGGCATTTCTATACACTAACAATGAGACTGAAGAAAGAGAAATTAAGGAGACAATCCCATTTACAATAGCACCCAAAAGCATAAGATACCTAGGAATAAACCTAACCAAGGAGGTAAAGGATCTATACCCTAAAAACTATAGAACACTTCTGAAAGAAATTGAGGAAGACACAAAGAGATGGAAAAATATTCCATGCTCATGGATCGGCAGAATTAATATTGTGAAAATGTCAATGTTACCCAGGGCAATATACACGTTTAATGCAATCCCTATCAAAATACCATGGACTTTCTTCAGAGAGTTAGAACAAATTATTTTAAGATTTGTGTGGAATCAGAAAAGACCTCAAATAGCCAGGGGAATTTTAAAAAAGAAAACCATATCTGAGGGCATCACAATGCCAGAATTCAGGTTGTACTACAAAGCTGTGGTCATCAAGACAGTGTGGTACTGGCACAAAAACAGACACATAGATCAATGGAACAGAATAGAGAACCCAGAAGTGGACCCTGAACTTTATGGTCAACTAATATTTGATAAAGGAGGAAAGACTATCCATTGGAAGAAAGACAGTCTCTTCAATAAATGGTGCTGGGAAAATTGGACATCCACATGCAGAAGAATGAAACTAGACCACTCTCTTTCACCATATACAAAGATAAACTCAAAATGGATGAAAGATCTAAATGTGAGACAAGATTCCATCAAAATCCTAGAGGAGAACACAGGCAACACCTTTTTGAACTCAGCCACAGTAACTTCTTGCAAGATACATCCATGAAGGCAAAAGAAACAAAAGCAAAAATGAACTATTGGGACTTCATCAAGATAAGAAGCTTTTGCACAGCAAAGGATACAGTCAACGAAACTAAAAGACAACCTACAGAATGGGAGAAGATATTTGCAAATGACGTATCAGAAAAAGGGCTAGTTTCCAAGATCTATAAAGAACTTCTTAAACTCAACACCAAAGAAACAAACAATCCAATAATGAAATGGGCAAAAGACATGAACAGAAATCTCACAGAGGAAGACATAGACATGGCCAACATGCACATGAGAAAATGCTCTGAATCACTTGCCATCAGGGAAATACAAATCAAAACCACAATGAGATACCACCTCACACCAGTGAGAATGGGGAAAATTAACAAGGCAGGAAACCACAAATGTTGGAGAGGATGTGGAGAAAGGGGAACCCTCTTACACTGTTGGTGGGAATGTGAACTGGTGCAGCCACTCTGGAAAACTGTGTGGAGGTTCCTCAAAAAGTTAAAAATAGACCTGCCCTATGACCCAGCAATTGCACTGTTGGGGATTTACCCCAAAGATACAGATGCAATGAAACGCCGGGACACCTGCACCCCAATGTTTATAGCAGCAATGGCCACAGTAGCCAAACTGTGGAAGGAGCCTCGGTGTCCATCGAAAGATGAATGGATAAAGAAGCTGTGGTCTATGTAGACAATGGAATATTCCTCAGCCATTAGAAACGACAAATACCCACCATTTGCTTCAACGTGGATGGAACTGGAGGGTATTATGCTGAGTGAAATGAGTCAATCGGAGAAGGACAAACATTATATGTTCTCATTCATTTGGGGAATAGTGAAAGGGAATATAAGGGAAGGGAGAAGAAATGTGTGGAAAATATCAGAAAAGAAGACAGAACATAAAGACTCCTATCTCTGGGAAACGAACTAGGGGTGGTGGAAGGGGAGGAGGGCGGGGGGGTGGGGGTGAATGGGTGACGGGCACTGAGGGGGGCACTTGACGGGATGAGCACTAGGTGTTATTCTGTATGTTGGTAAATTGAACACCAATAAAAAATAAATTTATTAAAAAAAAGAAATGTCTTGAAAAGATTTGTCTCAAGAGAGAGATGAAAAATAGTCATGTTGTGCCATGCATGAACCTATTTTTGCACTCAGCAGACAAAATATGTATATCTGTTATTGATTTTCTTATCTGGTTTTCCATAAGTTTTAAAAAGAGAATTCACGGGATCCCTGGGTGGCACAGCGGTTTGGCGCCTGCCTTTGGCCCAGGGCGCGATCCTGGAGACCCTGGATCGAATCCCACGTGGGGCTCCCGGTGCATGGAGCCTGCTTCTCCCTCTGCCTGTGTCTCTGCCTCTCTCTCTCTCTCTGTGACTATCATAAATAAATAAAAATTAAAAAAAAAGAGAATTCACAAGAGAAGAAATGATTTTAAAATATGTTTGCCTTATGATCACTCTACATCACTTGATAGGTGAAGTGATAACATGAAATTTCATTTTACAGGGATTCCTAGAATTTTGAGGGTCAAGAGCTCTTTTGAGCACCTATTGAAAACCAGTCACCAAAATGCACGTTCATAAAATCTTTTCCAGTTTCTTTCAAGGGGTCAATGAACCCTTGAAAATCTGTTTACAAATCTCCAGATTTAATAGATCATTTTATCCTCATATTGCTGAATTTATCAAATAGGGCTGATAAGATTTACAAATAATAAAAACACTATAGAGTCATGCCAACTGTGACAATATCACAGCAACAACACTAGTAACTGTGACAATATCACAGCAACAACACTAGTAAAACAGTGTTTATTAGATACTTAATATGCCTGGTGATCATATGATACATGTAGTAATATTGCCATCTTTTTAAATATCAGAAAACTGAGACATGGAAGGATTAACTTCCTCCAAGTGATCAAGGATTAGTTCAGGAAGGGCTACTCATTCAGCGAGCAAGGGTTTGAAACTGGGGAGTTTGATTCCACAGATCTCTACCAAGGCAATTAGCATATTGTAAGTGCTCAATAAACATTAGCTATGGTTACTATTGGTATGATTATTTAGAGGTAAAGGTAGAAGGGATAGAAAAATACAGAACACATAGGCAAAAATATTTTTTTCTGAATAACTGAAAAGATTTTTTTAATTTAATAATTGTCTTTTTTTCCTCTAGGTTCTAATAGTTAGATAATGGATCTTGTCAACCATTATATGTCTTCACCTTCAGCTGGGGACACATAACTTTTATTGTGGTCCATTATCTGGCCATTAGAGGCCGCAAGCGTGTCCCCTGACCTTGTACCTCACATTATGCTCAGGAAAAGGGGTTGAAAATGTGGAGGCAGCAGCTTTTCTAGCTTCAGACGTAAAAGGAGCTATAGAGCCTCCTATATTGAGACCATCCATTTTCTCACTGCTGTACAGTCCATCATGCAAGGCCTGTGGATAAGAAGTGGTCTGTTTCCTGATCCAACTTCCCAGCCTTTCCTTCTTGCTCTCTCACTTCATGAAGGTAAATCCAGTGACAGCCAAACTACTCAGAATACTCAGATATTCTTTTTAACAGAGGAGAACTGAAACTGCTCACAAGCTTTCATATATGTGTTTGCTTAGTGGTTTTATCTTCTTATCACAGAAGCCAGTGATCCCCAAACTCAAAGCATTCATGTAATTTTGTGGCAGTCCCTTCATGGACTTCTGTGGCATATTTTTGTTTCCAAAGTGAAAGTGAACCATAAATAATTTTGATTAGAGATTTTGTTGGTAAATTTCATAAACTTGAAATAATTACAAGACTGTGGTATGCTATGGCAGAGAAGTGGAGACTGTTAAAGAGAACCCTCCAGCCCCTCTGCAGTATTGGTATGCACTAATCTCATCGCTTGTCTTTCAGTGTATCCACTCATGGCAAAGTTATAAAGAGATTTAAATATCTATTTATATTTTCTATCTTTGCTCGCCTTCTTCTTCTTCTTCTTCTTTTTTTTTTTTATTAGAATAGGTGTCTCAGGGCACTTGGGTGGCTCAGTGGTTGAGCATCTGCCTTTGGCTCAGGTTGTGATCCCGAAGTCCTGAGATCAAATCTGGTATCAGGCTTCCCACAGGGAACCTGCTTCTCCCTCTGCCTACGTCTCTGCCTCTCTCTCTTTTTTTTTTTAAGATTTTATTTATTTATTCATGAGAGACACACACACACACACACAGAGGCAGAGACACAGGCAGAGGGAGAAGCAGGCTCCATGCAGGGAGCCTGTCGTGGGACTCCATCCTGGGTCTCCAGGATCAGGCCCTGGGCTGAAGGCGGCGCTAAACCGCTGAGCCACCCGGGATGCATTTTTTTTTTTAAGATTTTATTTATTTATAGTCTCTGCCTCTCTGTGTTTCTCATGAATAAATAAATAATATTTTTTTAAAAAAAGAATAGATGTTTCAGGGAGACTAAGACTTTGTATATCAGTATGTGATATAGAAATTTTTCCCAAATGATGAGTATTTTGGAAATCCTAAAGTAATGAACCTTTTCCCCTCTTTCCCAATTTTCTGCTTATCTACTCTTCTCCTCCAGTCCCTCCCTTCCATACACACAGAGTTCTAACTCTGCCTGAAAGTTGACAGAGATTAATATGATTTTTGTTTTTTTTGTTTTGTTTTGTTTTTTTATTTATGATAGTCACACAGAGAGAGAGAGAGAGAGGCAGAGACACAGGCAGAGGGAGAAGCAGGCTCCATGCACCAGGAGCCCGATGTGGGATTCGATCCCGGGTCTCCAGGATCGCGCCCTGGGCCAAAGGCAGGCGCTAAACCGCTGCGCCACCCAGGGATCCCTGATTTTTGTTTTATATCAAACTCACATACTTTGATAACAGAAACATCAGCAGATAGCTGTGTTAAGGTTATTACCTTTGGGACTTTGACAGTTTAAAGAGACCATACTGAGTTGGTAGAGCCAATGGCATGTTCTTGTGAATCACAGTTACAAACACTAACCATTAAAGGTCACTGGAAGTCCTGCCTTATAAGTAGTTACATGTTATGATTGAGAAATCACTATATTTACTTTCTGGACTCAAGAGCTTGTCTTTCAAACCAAGTTTGCAAGGCAATGGCTGAAAGTACATCTCAAAACAGGACAGCTTTCTGTTCCCCTGACCAAGATAAAAGGAATGCTGAGAAGGTAATCTTCTGATGAAGAGAAAATTAAGGGTCTTTACTAATAGACCAGGTATGAGAAAAGAGAAAAGAAAGAAAAAGAGAAAAGCCAAGGATGATTCTAATATTTTTGACCTGAGCAACTGGAAGAATGGAATTCCATTTACTGAGGTGGATAAAATAGGGCAGGGGGTGTGAGGATCTCACTTTTGGACATGTTAAGATTTTGAGAGAGTTACTGGCTATCCCAGAGGTGATGCCAAGTAAGAAGCTTCATATACAAGTTTGGAGTTCAGGAAAGAGATATTAATTTAAGAGATATTAATATTTGAAGGATATTTAAAGAGAATGAGTAAATGAGATCACCGAGAGAATGAGTATAGATGAAAAAGAGAAGAGGTCTGAAGATGAAACCCCTCAGCACTCCAACTTTGAAAAGCTGAAGATAGAGAGACTCAGAAGGTTCCCAGAGAAGACTGTGGTTTGGAATGAAAATGGAGAAGCTTAAATATCCTTGGTTCCCCTCAGAACTGAATTGCTAATTCCTCTAGGAAGCCTTTCACATTCCTCCAAGCATGGGTTCTTTAGCAAACCAGGGCTATATATCACTGGGTATATATCCGAAACAATTGAAGGCAAGGTCTTGAGATATTTGCACACCCATGTTCACATTAGCCAAAAGGTGGAATGTCCAAATGCTATCAATTAGTAAGTGATTAAGCAAAAGGTGGTATATACAGGCAATGAGATGTTATTGGGCTTTAAATAGGAAGGAAAAACACCAGAGATCAACATGGAGGACATTATGTTAAGTGAAGTAAGCCACTCACAAAAAGTCTAAGATCCACTTATATGCAGTATCTAAAATAGTCAAATATGTAGAAATAGAAAGTAGAATGGTGGTTACCAGGGTCTAGGTAAGGAAGAAAAGGGAAGTTTTTTAATGGGCAGAGACTTCTAATTTGCAGGATGAAAAGACTCTGGATATCTGTTTCACAGTATGAATGTGATATACTTTACACCACTGAATTGTACACGTAAAAGTGTTTAAGATGGAAAATTTATGTTACATGGGTTTTTTAACAACATGTAAGAGAAATCACAAAACCTAGCTCACATTCAAGGTTCTACCTTCTGAAAGGAGTGTAAAGAATTTGTAGACATGTTTTCAAGCCAGCAAAACATGTTGGGTTTTTTGTTTTTTGTTTTGTTTTCAAGCATACTCTCAGAAATATGTGCTAACCCTCCTTAAAACTAGACAGAAAAAAATTGTTTAAAATAAATTTTCTAGCTTAAAAAACCCAAACAATTACTTTAAGGAATAGCTTTTTATAGTTAACAAAAGTAAAATTTAAGTGTTAATAAATTTTTAAATGCTTTCATTGAAATTAAAAAGAGACTTAATACAGATCTGCTTTTTTAACCCAATAGATGTATCTTTAAATTAATGCATCTTTTGTGCCAGTACCACACTGTCTTGATGACCACAGCTTTGTAGTACAACCTGAATTCTGGCATTGTGATGCCCCCAGATATGGTTTTCTTTTTTAAAATTCCCCTGGCTATTCGGGGTCTTTTCTGATTCCACACAAATCTTAAAATAATTTGTTCTAACTCTCTGAAGAAAGTCCATGGTATTTTGATAGGGATTGCATTAAACGTGTATATTGCCCTGGGTAACATTGACATTTTCACAATATTAATTCTGCCAATCCATGAGCATGGAATATTTTTCCATCTCTTTGTGTCTTCCTCAATTTCTTTCAGAAGTGTTCTATAGTTTTGAGGGTATAGATCCTTTACATCTTTGGTTAGGTTTATTCCTAGGTATCTTATGCTTTTGGGTGCTATTGTAAATGGGATTGACTCCTTAATTTCTCTTTCTTCAGTCTCATTGCTAGTGTATAGAAATGCCACTGACTTCTGGGCATTGATTTTGTATCCTGCCACGCTACCGAATTGCTGTATGAGTTCTAGCAATCTTGGGGTGGAGACTTTTGGGTTTTCTATGTAGAGTATCATGTCATCGGTGAACAGAATAGAGAATCCAGAAGTGGACCCTGAACTTTATGGGCAACTAATATTCGATAAAGGAGGAAAGACTATCCATTGGAAGAAAGACAGTCTCTTCAATAAATGGTGCTGGGAAAATTGGACATCCACGTGCAGAAGAATGAAACTAGACCACTCTCTTTCACCATACACAAAGATAAACTCAAAATGGATGAAAGATCTAAATGTGAGACAAGATTCCATCAAAATCCTAGAGAAGAACACAGGCAACACCCTTTTTGAACTCGGCCATAGTAACTTCTTGCAAGATACATCCACGAAGGCAAAAGAAACAAAAGCAAAAATGAACTATTGGGACTTCATCAAGATAAGAAGCTTTTGCACAGCAAAGGATACAGTCAACAAAACTCAAAGACAACCTACAGAATGGGAGAAGATATTTGCAAATGACATATCAGATAAAGGGCTAGTTTCCAAGATCTATAAAGAACTTATTAAACTCAACACCAAAGAAACAAACAATCCAATCATGAAATGGGCAAAAGACATGAACAGAAATCTCACAGAGGAAGACATAGACATGGCCAACATGCATATGAGAAAATGCTCTGAATCACTTGCCATCAGGGAAATACAAATCAAAACCACAATGAGATACCACCTCACACCAGTGAGAATGGGGAAAATTAACAAGGCAGGAAACAACAAATGTTGGAGAGGATGCGGAGAAAAGGGAACCCTCTTACACTGTTGGTGGGAATGTGAACTGGTGCAGCCACTCTGGAAAACTGTGTGGAGGTTCCTCAAAGAGTTAAAAATATACCTGCCCTACGACCCAGCAATTGCACTGTTGGGGATTTACCCCAAAGATACAAATGCAATGAAACGCCGGGACACCTGCACCCCGATGTTTCTAGCAGCAATGGCCATGATAGCCAAACTGTGGAAGGAGCCTCGGTGTCCAACGAAAGATGAATGGATAAAGAAGATGTGGTTTATGTATACAATGGAATATTACTCAGCTATTAGAAATGACAAATACCCACCATTTGCTTCAACGTGGATGAAACTGGAGGGTATTATGCTGAGTGAAGTAAGTCAGTCGGAGAAGGACAAACATTATATGTTCTCATTCATTTGGGGAATATAAATAATAGTGAAAGGGAATATAAGGGAAGGGAGAAGAAATGTGTGGGAAATATCAGAAAGGGAGACAGAACGTAAAGACTGCTAACTCTGGGAAACGAACTAGGGATGGTAGAAGGGGAGGAGGGCGGGGGATGGGAGTGAATGGGTGACGGGCACTGGGGGTTATTCTGTATGTTTGTAAATTGAACACCAATAAAAAAATAAATTTAAAAAAAATTAATGCATCTTATTTAAGGCGTTAAGTACAATTACTTTAGATATTTCAGGAAATCACATCCACATATTTGAATTGGATTTGTCAAAAATAAGGTAAAGGAGTTGCTGAAAACAGAAGTAAAATCAGATTACTATGGAGTGGGGAAGAGAGGAGGAACAGCAGTGGCAGAAGCCATTGTAATGAGCATCCTGGAGGCTGGCTTTTGGGGAAGGTGTTGGGGAATGTGTATGTAAAACAGGGGACCCCCTTAGTGTCATGAAAGACATGAAATCCGGATATGAAGCAGATAAGGTGGTAGGTTAAGCATGGAGATGGGGTTTTGGTCTGAAGGCACAGGCAATGTTTAGGCTAACCACGTTGGTCTTGTTTCAGTTGACTTTTTTTTATTAAAGATTTATTTATTTATTTATTTATTTATTTATTTATTTATTTATTTATTTATTTATGATAGACACAGAGAGAGAGAGAGAGAGGCAGAGACACAGGAGGAGGGAGAAGTAGGCTCCATGCAGGGAGCCAGACATGGGACTCGATCCCGGGACCCCAGGATCGCGCCCCAGGCCAAAGCAGGCACTAAACCGCTGAGCCACCCAGGGATCCCCTCAGTTGACTTCTTTTTTTGTTTTTAAGATTTATTTATTTATTTATTATTTATTTATTTATTTATTCATTCATGAATGAATGAGAGACAGAGAGAGAGAGAGAGAGAGAGAGAGGCAGAGACATAGGCAGAGGGAGAAGCAGGCTCCATTCAGGGAGCTCAATGTGGGACTCAATCCTAGGACTCCAAGATCATGCCCTGAGCCAAAGGCAGATGTTTAACCATTGAGCCACCCAGGCCTCTTGACTGACTTCTTTTTTTTAAAAAAAGATTTTATTTATTTATTTGAGAGAGAGAGCACACAGGGTTGAGAGGGTTAGAGAGAGAGAGAGAGAGAGGTCATGTAGGGGTGGAGGAGTTAGAGAGAGAGAGAGAAAGAGAGAGAGAGAGAGAGAGAGAGAGAGAGAGTGTTCACATAGGAGTGGGGAAGGGCAGATGGGGAAGGAGAAGGGGAGAAGCAGACTCCCCACTGAGCTCAAAGCATAATACAAGGATGGACCTCAGGACCCTGAGATCATGATCTGAGCCCAAACCAGGAGTTGGATGCTCAATGGACTGAGCCACCCAGGTGCCCCTCAGTTAGGACTGACTTCTTATCACATTCCCCCATGACCAGTTAAGCTCTGACTCTTCCATTTATTCAGTCAGCAAATTTCTTTTTTTTTAAATTTTATTTATTCATGAGAGAGACAGAGAGAGAGGCAGAGACATAGGCAGAGGGAGAAGCAGCCTCCCTGTGGGAAGCCTGATGCAGGACTCAATCCTAGGACCCTGGGATCATGAGCTAAGCCAAAGGCAGATGGTCAACCACTGAGCCACCCAGGTCTCCCAGCAAATTTCTTTTTGAACATTTAGTTTGTACTAGACATTATATTACACCCTGCAAATACAATGATAAGCCAAATTAACAATCTCTCAAGTAGCTTACAGTTTTGTGGAAGGGGCAGAAACATTATTCTGGGTTAGTGCTATGAGAAATTAGATACAGGGTATTATGTAGTACATAGTTAGCAAATTTAACTTCTTTATCAGGGTTCAAAAAGATATTGCGTATGAGTAAGTTAAGGGAGGACTTAACATAACATGTCTATTATCAAAAGCAAGGGAAAGGATTTTGATATGAGGTAACCAGGAGAGGTAGCCACTGAAAAGTGAATACAACCTTGAGCTCTACTAATAAGAGTGTAGAATTAGACTGAAAGAGGGAAGAAGCACACTTTATCCCATCCTCATATCAAGCTATTTCCCATCATTTCTGTTTTACCTGTACTTCACCTTCAGAGAAATGTGGACCAACTGCAACATATGTATGGAATGAGTGGCCAAGCCATATTAAGAAGAATTAATATTTAATCTGTAGAAGAGATATAATGAACATGTAATTGCTTCAGTACTCTAAATTAGAGAGTTTATTTGGAAGAGGATCAAATTTATTTCACGTTGTTTCAAAAGTTTTAAGCAAGACCCACAGTATATGATTATAGGAAGACCTATTTAGGCTCACATATGAAGAGCTTTGTAATAATGAAAGCACTTCAGTGAACTCCTTATCCCTGGACTTGTTACTGCAAGTGCAAGATGAGCCCCTGCCAGGGATACTTGAGTGAGGCCAGACCAAGACACCACCAAGATTCCTTCCATCTCTAAGAGCTTATGTGAAGTTTTTGATGGTGCCCAACTCATGATAAAGTTCTTTGCAGACTTGAAGGCAGATAGATTTAGGTGAGATTAGCTAGCGCCACACTGATAAATTATCCCCAATCACTGTACCTAGTCCTTTTGGACTTTAATTTAATTTTGGACCTTTAATTTAAGGAAATACCAGCTTGCATTACACTAAACCACTTGCCTGGAAAGGTAACTGTAGGTTATTATTAATTTCAAAAGACTTTGCCTCCTTTTTCTGAGATATA
Organism: Canis lupus dingo; assembly: GCF_003254725.2. NCBI lineage: Eukaryota > Metazoa > Chordata > Mammalia > Carnivora > Canidae > Canis > Canis lupus. Next base: position 31,809,261 of record NC_064264.1, on the reverse strand, counting down.
AATTTTTCTATGTTCTCTCTGTTTATGAAATATGCTAAGTTCAACTCATTGGTATTTGCATGCAAATAAAGTGAAAGTAAGAATAAATGTAGCACTTTTTCTTTGAAATGATCCTTTCACATTTGTGAAATTATTTTTTAAAATAAATTGCTGTTATTTGAGAGTTGAAGTTAGTAGACAAGAGCTTAATATTTTTAAAAGGAAAATTTCAATATTTGTTATTTTCAGAGACTTTTAGCCTGGAAGAACATGGAAATCCACAGAGCATCCCATGATCTGATGAGTAAAGTAAAGTTTTCTGGTTGGAACTAATGGTGTTGAGAAATAGTAAGCTGATTTACAACTCCGTTTCTGATTTAGAAAAAGCCGAAGAGCCAATACTACACCAATGCTTCCTGTTTTAGAATATAGGATTTATCCTGGGATCATCTTTAGAGCATACACAATTCTATCTCTAGTTCTATTGCAATCCATCAGTCTCCCCTCCTCTTTCTGTTTCCATAGTATTTCTAGAATTATCCTCTTGATTTATTAGCATTTCTTTGCTCCAGCCCATGAAACTGTTGTCTTTTTTCCTAGTTTAGTGGCATCTTTGCTCTTGGAATTCTGTCCCATGGGTGGACCCTGGGTATTACATAATATCACAAGGACTCTTTTTCTTCCACTTGTTTTAGCCTAGTAGAAACAGGTGTATTAATTCAGTTGACAGCTATTTATTATATTTTAGATATAATCACATGCATTTCCTCCAAAGCTGCAGGAAATTCTATACAAATCTTCACTAAGTGTCCAATTTTACTGTCTTATTGTCATTCTGATAATGTGCAGAATCAGCCAGCATTTTCTGGATCTTTGAGGATGAAGTGTATTCCTACTGGTCATGCTTTCTGTGAGCTGGTGTCTGAGGAGAGAGGATGGACCATGTTGGCAAAGGACAAACAGTGGTGAGTTTACATTCTCTGGGTGTAAGGCAAGAAAGGATTTCCATGCAGGACTTTGACTTCTCTGTTTGCACTCTGAGTCTAGAGCCCAGCCAAAGCATCTCAGCTAGTAATCAACAACAAAGAGAACACAACACCAATTCTCATACCCTGAAGTCAGAGTTTGCAAGCTTGCTCATCAGGGCTAACCAACTTATTCTCTCTCTCTCTCTTTTTTTTTATGTTCCCAGGCTCTGGACAATTTTCAGTTCTTCTTCTTTTTTTCTTAAGATTTTAATTATTTATTCATGAGAGAGAAAGAAAGAGAGAGAGAGGTAGAGGTAGAGGGAGAAGCAGGCTCCCTGATGAGCAGGGAGCCCCATGCGGGACTCGATCTGAGGACGCCGGGATCACGACCTGACCCAAAGGCAGACTTAACCAACTGAGCCACCGAGGCACCCCCAATTTTCAGTTCTTCTGCAGAAATAATGCTCCTTACATATTCTTTGATTTAAAAATGGTGCTTAGGCAATGCTTTAGAATGTGGTGCTAAAGGAAAAGGGAGAATGTACTTTCTTAGGATGGTACGTTCCCTAAAGCCTTAGTATGAGTCCCATCACCTAGATTATTCTGGGGAATGTTATGTCCTGAGGCCTTGTCTTTTTCCAAATGCCTTCTGTATCAAGAGTAGGATGACACTGAGATGGGTGACTAGCATCCCAGAGGTTCTTACACACCATCTGGGCAATGGCCAGCTGGTTTTCATGGCAGGGTGGTTGGATGCATACTTCAGCCTGCAGAAAAGACAATTTTTCAAAGTCCCTTTGAATGAATCAGGTTCAAGTTTCAAGACTGCATAGGCCAATACCTCAGGATATTCACACTAGGCAAGCAGAAGACTGAAAGACATTCGGAGACTAAGCAGGCCAAGGTATATTCCAAGAGCTTTGCACAAAATGAGATAGCTGTGTGCTGCATCCTAAGTAGGTAGAGTCCAGGAAGATGGATATTTTTCAAAAAACAGCATTAGAAGAGTGGTGACCTCTAGTCTAAGAGAGGCAGTCTGAAAGATAGTGGAAAAGCAACTCAACCAGGAGGCAGAAAACAAAGGAAACTTACAAGTCTGTGATCTTGGACAAGTCACAACAAAAATGGAACATAATCCCCTCCTTTCTTTGCTCAGGCAGTTATTATGAGGATCTGAAGAAACAACTCAAGAGTAATGATAAATCATGCTATAGATCTCAGCTAGCCCAGGGTTTGGTCTTTACTGCTCTTGCATTCAAAAACCACTGTAAATCTTACTGTGCCCAACACCTATGTGTGATGTACTATGGAGAAAGCTTCCTTTTCTGTATATAGCCTATAAAGCAGTCCTAAAGCTTTAGATTTAGATAGTGGTCAGAGGCTAGTCAGAGGCCTACAGATGCAGTGAATCAAGAGCAGTGCTACTAGAATTTTCTCACACTTCTTTGGTGCCCATAGAATACTTTCTTCAACTATTTTCATTCACCTGTTTGGTCTATGACTCTCTCCCCCACCAACCACAGTATGTTTTTTCTTTATCTAATAACATTGGCTCTGAATCTTAATGAGACATTAAACTATCTTCACATTTTCCCAACCAAAAGTTTTGGAACAATGAATTCACTTTTTGAAAGGTTGACATAAATTTTCTGTGGTTAATTTATGTAATGAGCAATATGTCAGTAGCAAGGCAAGGAGCAAGAACTTTAGTTCTGGCACTAAGATGTCACTCTACTAACACTAAACTAGTTCAATAAATCAGAGCTATTTCAGAATGGACAGCTCAGCAAGTTTAGAGATACATCTAGAACAGTGGTATAAATTTGGATTTGCACACTTCATTATAATACCGCCATTTTTCATTCAAAAACCACTGTGAACTTTCTATGTCCAAGGTATCATGCTAGGCACTGTAGAAAAAATAAAGATAAAAAACTCAAATTCCTCATCACCTATGCTTATCAGTGTGTATTAATGTTAACAGCCGGCTCTTAGAGCCACTTTATTTTCTTTTTTTTATATTTTATTTATTTATTAATGAGAGAGAAAAAGAGAGAGAGAGAGAGAGAGAGAGAGAGAGAGAGAGAGAAATGCAGAGACACAGGTAGATGGAGAAGCAGACTCCATGCAGGGAGCCTGATGTGGGACCCAGTCCCAGGACTCCAGGATCATGCCCTGGGCCAAAGGTGGGTGCTAAACAGCTGAGCCACCCAGGGATCCCCAGCCACTTTGTTTTCTAATCTTTGTCCAGAACATTCTGATAATTACCATATTCAGAACTTTTTAAAAAATACTAGAGTGTTACATTAATGAAAGAAAATACAGGAATCATATGATCCTCTCAATAGATGCTGAGAAAGCATTTGACAAAATACAGCATCCTTTCCTGATTAAACCTCTTCCAAGTATAGGGATAGAGGAAACATATCTCAATATCATAAAAGCCATCCATAAAAGACCCACAGCAAATATCATTCTCAATGAGAAAAAACTGAGAGTTTTTCCCCTGAGGTCAGGAACATGACAGGGATGCCCACTCTCCACTGTTGTTCAGTATAATACTGGAAGTCCTAGTCTCCGCAACCAGACAACAAAAAGAAATAAAAGGCATTCAAGTTGGCAAAGAAGTCAAATTCTCACTTTCCACAGATAGCATGATACTGTATACAGAAAACCCAAAAGACTCCACCCCAAAATTGCTGGAACTCATACATCAATTTAACAATGTGACAGGACACAAAATGAATGCACAGAAATCAGCTGCATTTCTCTATACTAACAATGAGACTAAAGAAAGAGAAATTAAGGAATGAATCCTATTCGTAATTGCACCCAAAACCATAGGAAAAAATCTAACCAAAAAAGTAAAGGGTCTAACTCTGAAAACTACAGAACACTTATGAAAGAAATTAAGGAAGACAAAAAGGGATGGAAAAATATTCCATGCTAATGGACTGGAAGAATAAATATTGTGAAAATGCCTATGCTACCCAGAGCAATTTACAAATTCAATAAAATCCCTATCAATATACCATGGACTTTCTTCAGAGTTGGAACAAATAATCCTAAGATTTGTATGGAACCAGAAAAGACCCCAAATAGCCAGAGGAAGGTTGAAAAAGAAAACCAAAGATGGGGACATCATAATGCCTGACTTCAAGCTGTATTACAAACCTGTGATCATCAAAATAGTATGGTACTGGCACAAAAAAAAAAAAATCCCACATAGATCAATGGAACAGAATAGAGATCCCAGAAATGGGCCCTCAACCCTGTGGTCAACTAATCTTCAACAAAGCAGGAAAGAATACCCAATGGAAAAAAGACACTCTTCAATAAATGGTGTTAGGAAAACTGGACAGCCACCTGCAGAAGAATGAAACTGGACCATTTTTTACACTGTACACAAAGATAAACTAAAAATGGTTGAAAGATCTAAATGTGAGACAAGATCCATCAAAATAGTAGAGAAGAGCACAGGCAACAACCTTTGTGAACTTGGCCACCACGACTTCTTGCAAGATGTGTCTATGAAGGCAAGGAAAATATAAGCGATATTGAACTATTGGGACTTCGTCAAGATAAAAACTTCTGCACAGCAAAGGAAACAGTCAGCAAAACTAAAAGGTAACCTATAGAATGGGAGAAGATATTTGCAAATGACATATCAGATAAAGGGTTAGTATCCAAGATCTATAAAGAACTTATCAAACTGAACACCCAAGAAACAAACAATCCAGACAAGAAATGGGCAGAAGGCATGAACAGACATTTCTCCTAAGAAGACCAAAAAAAAAAAAAAAAAAAAGAAAAAGAAAAAACAAAAACCAATAAAGTGTTAGTGCATTGTTTTTTTAAAATAATAATGGAAAGTCAAGTTCAATCAACCATATTAAATTGAAGTGAACAATTTGCCTTAAACTAAGGCTTAATCATGTGTATTGGTGCTGATGTATGTGCACGCTTACATGCCTGTACATTGTTTATGTCATACTATAAACTGCATTGCTCTCCTCTTCCATTGCTAGATACTGACATATATCGCCAAGGATATCAAAAGATCAGTTCAACAGAAATATTTGTGAAGCAAATGCAGATTATAAGTGTTCTGTCCATTTTAGTTATGTATTGATTTCATGTATATATGCAATGTTACAAAGTTTGATATTTCTTAAAAGAAAGCAGACTGTTTTGGGTAGCTTCTGAATTTACCAGTGCTTCTCAGATATTCCTGTCCGCCCCCCCCCCCTTATTTTTTACCTTTTTGCTCCTTCAGAGAAAACTCCTTTGATCTGAGAGTGATCTCTGCCTAAGGATTAATAAAATTCAATAGCTGTTAAACTTCCTATATTGTATGCATTTTTTATGAAATTATTGAAGATATCATCCTAGGTTAAAAGTAATCAGGATTTTTGATATATCAATCAGTGCATTGATTCTTAAATGTGAATCATAAATATGAAACAAGTGGGTAAAATTTGTCCTTTGTATCTGTTCATTTTTCTTTGGTAAAACTGAAGGGTATGGGGGCTTTTTGGTTATTGTTTAAGAGAGGTTAGTTTTATTTATGAAGTCATTAATTCTTACTACTAGTAAAGTGCTCTGTTATTGTTGTGGGATAAAAAGTTGGTATTTTTCCTTGTGCTCATGATCAAGAGGGGTGAATGGGTAAATTCATATGCAAATAATTTAAAATTGTGAGGGGAAAGGCAAGGACAGGATGGATGAGAGAAAGGGGACAAGGAGGAAAAAGAGGCAAAGATGAACAAGACAATGTGGAGTGTGCAGTGGAGGAGTACCTGGCATCTGTGACATCCTGCCTATGAAACTCAACTGATTTCCAGATGGAACCACTGGCATCAGACTATGGGGATACTTGTAATTTCCATCACTGATTGATAATATTAGCTCACATCTTCTAAGAACTAACAGTGTCCCAGGTATTATTTCACTCACATTAGCCATTCTAAGAAATGCATGTGTTAATAATATTTTTGAGGTAACTGAGCCCAAAGAGAGAGATCCACCTGTGCATGATCATACAGCCAGCAAATGGAAGGACATGAATGAAACCAGTCAGTTTAGGACTGGAGCCCATGTTTTGAGCTGTTTCCCTCCTGCTCAGAAGTGACAAGTAGCTAAAAAGGCTTTCTGCGTTTGAGATAGGCAATAGGCTGTCCTAGGAAGAGAGTTCCTGTGTCTAGAGCAAGTGGACATGATGGGATAACATAGCACAGTTTCATGATATACTTTCTCTCATGAACCTGCATAGCTCATACTAGTTAAAGGAAATATTTTGTAACAATCCTTTTTTTTTTAAAAGACTTGATTGAAAAAAAAATAAATAAAAGACTTGATTGATTGATTGTGCAAGAGGGGGAGGAGTAGATGGAGAAGGAGAGAGAGAGAGAGAGAGAGAATCTCAAGCAGATCCCCTGCTGAGTACAGAGCTAGAGGCAAGCCTTGATCTCAGGAGCCTGAGATTATGACCCCAGTGGAAATCAAGAGTCGGAGGCTAACCAACTAAACTACCTAGGCACCCCTATTTTGCAATGTTCTTAAAGAAATGTAACATTCTTATCTTTTTGTTCTCAACTAAGTATGGAAATTGGATGCAGGGTGACTTTTGCATTGACAAACAAGATTGACAAACTACTTGAACTCTTTAGCTTCTCTTCTTCAGAAGTGAAATGAGGGAAAATATCCACTTGATAGGTGGTTCTGAGATTTAATCAGATTATGTAGACTGCGTAATAGGTTGTACTTAAAGAAATTGTTTGAGTAAAGGAAGCTAATAGTAGGTATTCAAGCTATAAAAACTGTTATTAATAACTGGTATTATTCTTATATTTGTGGATCTTGAATTTATATTTTAGCTCTTGTTCCCAGTGATATTAGATGAAATTAGGACCCTTCAAAATTTGAACTTTCAGTATTGCACAGAGAAAGACGATTAATTTCCTGGCCACTTATCACATGAAGCTCCCTAAATTCAGGCCAAAACAGCTCTGGCACTATTTACAACCATATCGCATTAAACACAGATCTAATTTGCAAATTATTATCACCCTTACACTCCAGATTTCTTTTATTCCCCTGCCTGGAAAAAAATCATACCATTTCTTCCATATTCAGTCATTTACATTTTTGAAGGCCAAGTTTCTTTTTATGTAGACAGTTCTAACTTCTTTGGATTATATTTCTGGTGTCCCTGGTGTTTGGTTCTCCTCCCAAGCTAGGATCATCTTAAAATTTTATGAATATGTTTTGAGATCTGCATCTTCCCTTAACACATTAATAAAAATATTGAATTAGAAAGAACCTCACACACATCCCTACAGTAACTCACTGCAACTCACCAATTCAACTAGATTTCCACAAGAATTTACTCAATTCACTTTGATAAACATCTGTGAGGACCTTCTGTACATCAGGAGCTAGAGGAGAAAAATTGGAAAAGCCTGCATTGCCTGTTTTCAAAGACCTCACTTGTGAATTATCACTTTGTGTATGAGAAACATTATATAGCTTATTGATCATTGCAAAAGTGACAGATCCAGCACCACTTAAAAAGGTAAAGAATCACTGTTAGTTCACCATATATGGAGATTATTGAGGAATTATTAGGTAACTGTTGTGTATTATTTGTAGACTAATTCAGAGTTGAAGAAGCAGTTTTGAAACAGGATTGAAAGACTATAGAGAACATTTCATATGGTATCTCAAAAGCCCAGTGAGTGTACAGCTGTCTGAATAGCCAGCAGTGCCACATCAGCTCCTCCCACTGCTCTGCCCTGTCTTGCAAATTACATCCGTGTTGTGCATGTCATCCTCCTCCAGAAGGTAAGTTCCTCAAGGACAGGGTTTCTATCTGGAGTAGATTTTGGATAAATCTTATCATATTTTCAGTATTGCATATGAATTGACAAGATAATCACTATTTGATATTTAATAGTATATATCATTACTTCTACCCACGTTCCTGAGGTTACTTATGTCTACCATATCTTTTGGTTGCAAGTACTATACAATACTGTACTACTACTATATCTCTTCCCGACTCTGTGGTTTGTGATACCACATTGGTAGATTGAAATAATCCGTGGTGGGAATATTTATAACATGGGTATTGGCAAAATAGGGCTCCCCCCCCCGCCACCCTGGGGAGCTAGTTGCTATAATACTTGCTCACTGGGTACACACATTGGTTGTGCAGGTTGGTAAGACAAAGCATCAGGCACTTTGAGATCATAGACCCCAGTTTTATTCACAGCCTCACTAAGATGACATGATGGGGAAAGGGATGATGCCCAAAATGAAATCAACACAAAAAAGTTCACTGCCCCAAATCTAAGCAATACTGAGTTCCAGACTCATACGTCCAAGCCGCCTACTTTACTTGTCCACCTGAATATCTAAAAGGAATCTCAAACTTAATATTAACTTAATATTTTAAAAATCAATATGTTCTTGCCATTTTCTTTTTCCCCTCCTAGACTTCCCCATCATCGGTAAATGGAATGATTTGTTTAAACTAAAAACAAGAGAATCACTTTTTTTTTCTTTCCCAGATTCCCAAACTCTCCACACTCAACCAATAGGCAAGTTCCATTGGTCCCACCTAACAGTTCACATCTAGAATTTCTCTACTCCTTCTATACATTCATTGACCTGGACCAAGTCTACAGCATTGCCAGTTCAGCCTACATCAATAGACTGGCAATGAGGGTCTGTTTTCCATAATAACTGCACAAAAAAGCAAAGAAAATTTTCAATAGGGCAATGACAATTACTCAGTACCGTGAAATTCACACGGATATTTCATTTTTGTGACTAAAATAATACATTTACTTTTTCCCAATATTTTCATACAACCCAGAGTGTACATGATTAAAAGAAGAATATATTTAAAATGATCATGTAAGTTTCTTAGTTATATAAATATCTTGATAAATTGACATATATTTAAAAATATTTTTTGTATGTAGTTTTTGATAGGAGATATTTAAAAAATTCCATCAGAACTCTTTTCCATCTGTTTACAATCTCTGATACTATGGACAGGTTTCTTTACTTCATTGCACCCTATAAAATCAACAATCTATTTTTCACTCTTCTGCAAGAATTAGACCATGAATAGCTTCTTCAGCAAAATCTCTATCTTGTGAGATCACAGAGGTAGATGTTTTTAAAAGACTATCTTTTAGTCACTTTGACAAAGGCATAAATATTGTCCAAGTAAAGAGCTAAGCCACAGTCCTCACACATTTGATACATGTGGCAGCTAAACTGTAGGTACAATTGCTGCAGGAGTATCTCTATGCCATTTGGAGTATGTCCCTGATGAATCATGCCCTACATGTAGCCATAGAATTGCCGACTCAAGAGTGCCAGAGAAAATTAGAAGAGGTAGGTAAAAGTTGGAAAGGGAATTAGAAATGTGTGATTTACAAATAGCCACCAAGTACCTTCCTACAGTTTTTAAAAATTCTGCTCACAGTGATAATAGCTTCAGATTTATGTATGATTTTCATAAAGATAAATCTATTCAATTTGACATAAAGTAGGCTTCATTTAGAAATTATGTGCTTCTATACTATTTTATAAAAGTGATTGCACTGATTTCCTAAAGATGACTCACAATTTATAAAGTTCTTCTTAATTTAACATGTCTAGTGTTGTAATTATGACCAGGTTGAGAAATTTTGCAGTGTGTGTATCTATCCATCAAAAGTTAGAGTGTTCCATGAAGCATAATAAACCAAACTAACCTTTCCGTATCAACTAAAATCTTTCCCAACATAAGCTTGCTGTTAGCTTTTGAGTGTTTTTCAAACAAAGCAGTTTTCTCTTTTGCTGGCAACTAACATTGCAACTTTTATTTCTAGGCTCAGCTGCTTCTGCTGGATTCTACAATATTTCAGAAAACTCTGCCCATATCCTTAGTCATCTAAGAAGCTACAAACACACTTATTTCATTGTTGTTATTACATATTACAACACTGCATTAGATTTGACTGTTATAAGCTGCAATCCCTCCCCTTCCACACACATTTTATTTCTCTAAGCATGTTGTCTGTCATGTATTCTGGGTTTGCCTCTCTTAGGTACAATTTTCTCTTGGAGTTTGAAGATCCTGTATCTTTTACAATGCCAGGTTACTCTTATCATTAACAAGTTTTGTTTGGTGTTATACACTAGCATTTAATGTCTATTTTTTTCCTTGTAAGTGGTTTCAAAGATAGTATATTTGTCTTCTGAAAAAGAACAAACTCAATTCTCTAATGCAGTTACCACGCCAGCTCAACGTATCCTGAGGCTGCTCTGGCAAAGGGCTGTAAAAGATTGGTATTGATATTCTGTGGCATTCAAATTGTCAAGCTCCCAACAGGAGGAGAGCATTTAGAAAATCTGGCCATGTGGCAGCTAATTACACTATTATAAACTAAATTTACAACAGGTAACTTGTAGGCTATGAATTGACAACAAGCACCCAAGCTTTCCTTTGATTATTTTCCCATAAATTGAGAGGCAAAAATAGCACTTTCTGTTGGTTATGTCAATGCAGATTTTTTGAATATATTGCACAAGTCCTACACAAATTTCATTATCCCACATACAACTTCTTGGTGCTTATTTATTTTCATTATTTTCTTGCAACTCATATTTAGTGTACTGCTTGTGTTCTTCCACAATTTTAATTTTTATTTATTTTTCTTTTCTTTTTTTTTTACTAATTTTTAAAATTTGAGTTTAGTTGACACAAAATGTTACTCAGTTTCAGGTATACAAGATAGTGATTCAATAAGTTTAAACATTATGTTGTACTCACAAGTGTGGTTACCATCTGTCACCATACAACACTATTACAATATCTCTTCTATGATTTTTAAGCTGGAGACTCTCCATCAAGTCATTAGAATACAATTAAGGGAGATGACACACATGAACACAACACTGAAAGACTCTTGGGGCTTCCTTCAGTGGAACTTCCTATACTTCTAAGTGTGGAGCACAGAACTGGTCTTTAAACCTGAAATCAGTTTTGCATATTTTTGTCTTTTAAAACTTATCAGGCATCTAGGGAAATGTGAGCTTTATATTCAGGCATGATCCATGTGTCATTGACGGCAAAGATCCAGCGTGCTATGGAAATTTTCTGGTGCGTATTATGAGCTGTTGTTTGCCATCTTGGCTAGATAATCCTGCTTCATTTATTGGAGGGCCATTTCAGCTGCACTGTCAACAGCAGAGGAGGATCGGGTCACCTTTGCCTAGAATATTATATAAAAGCTGTCAAATGGTTCAGGATTATAGGCACATTGAATGTTCTATAAGATTTTAGGCACATCAATATTAGTGAAGATTTAATGTCAAGTTTGTCATCATTCTGCCTGAGATTTCTTCACTCATGCTAACATCTTGTAACACTATGACCAAAATTTTATTAGAGCCAGTTCTTTGTGTAAGAGGAGCAGATGTTGGCAGGTTTATCTGGTTACTTTTATAAATGTTGGAACAAGCACATTTAAAAATTAAAAATGGCCTAATCTGTCTTATTATCTTTCAGAGTTAAATATGCACTCCTTTTATTTCCTAGCCACGCAATCCTGGCATATCAACATAGACTTTTCATATTTGGAGAACTAGTTTATTAAAAGTCACAATAAATTTAATAAGGAATTCTTCATTATGATATCCACTATAAAAAGCATAGCTCCTGAGCAAGACTACAACAGCTCATTTTGGAGTGTATTTACTTTTAAGTTATGAACATTTTATTAACACATTAAGAGACAATTGCTCCTACTTATTGTACGTTATGAATGCAGTGGACTTTAGCAGACAAACAGATATTGGCAATCTCTGCACATTTCAAAATAGCAAATTGTATTTTTGAAAGGCATTTTAAGATTAGCATGTCCCTTTGGTGACCAAAGTTGAGTTATTTGCTTAGCAATCTTTCCACACCTCTTGGATCATATCTAAAATTTTTATCACTTTTTCAAAAAGAAAGCAGCTATGATGTAGATTTCTGTCACTGAGAAGTAGTCATGATGAATGCTGCTCTTCATGTTGCAAAATGCGATTGCAATGCAATCATGGCCAGTCCTGCAATTTTTTCCTTGATTCCATCCCCATCCATTATCTGCATCCACACAGTTCTTTGCATTTTTGGCACTGAACACTTCCTATGTTATAGGGAGTATCCAAGACTTAATCTTGATAGTTTTAGATGTCAGATCCTTCACAGCGATATAAAATCCTATGTGTTTGCATTGTTCATTCCAAATTTCACACAACAATGTAGAGAGAAAAATATGTCTGGAGTCAAAGTTTATTTTCTTGCTTACATTTCAGGTTTTAGACTTCAAAGTTTATTAGTTATGTCAATCAGCAGCTCTATGTTACAAAATAAGCTAGAGAGATGGTACAGTGCATGCTGCTCAGACAGGAGTCTTCCTCAGGTGCAAAAGAAGCTCAATGCACATGGAGAACCTGTGATACCCTTGTAATGTCCAGATGTTTTAAATGTTCAAAAATATCAACTGTTAAAAACAAAAATATCAACAATCAATTTTTCTAAATATGGGGATATTTTAAATATTTTATTTACTTTTTTAAAATTAATTTACCTTTAAAAAAAAAAGGAAAGAAATACTGGAACCTTCATTTTAGAGGCAACCTTTAAGGGACTTGGAATGCATTTCTACAGATGGAAGTAGAGCCCTGAAGGGATGGTCGCTTGGCTAATGGGGAAGGGGAGAAGGAAAAATGACTCTGGAACATGTGTCATATCTCAGGCATCACAGGTCAGAATGGGGACCAGGACTGGAGCAATTAGCAGGCTGGGCCCAGGGAGAAGTGGAGGGATCACAGCATGGTCATAAAATTTATTATCCAATCGCATGTTTTTCCTTTCTACTCAGTCCTTGCCTTGGATGTATATTTGGTAACAAGCGAATTTACTGATTTTAATACAATAAGTAAGGGAATAAATGTGTTTGCTTTTTCACACTTCATGTTAAACTTGTAAGATTATCTTTTATTATTAGATTAGATTTAGGTGTTGTATAAACAGTACTGATCTGGAAGTCAGGAGACCTTTATCTGTGCTGTTCTCCTGGGTCTGAGAGAGATGAGACCTGAGTTCCTTGGCCTTCTGTTGCCTCCTAGGGATAATGGAGAAATGGGCCAAAGACCTGGAGATCCTGTCCAGCTCTTAGGATCCATGCTTTATAGTGTCAATCAGCATACTCATTAATTGGCACTAAGTCTAAATACTTTAAAATATTATTTTTATTTTTCATTAAAGATTTTATTTATTTATTCATGACAGACACAGACAGAGAGAGGCAGAGACACAGGGAGAGGGAGAAGTAGGCTCCATGCAGAGAGCCCGATGTGGGACTCCATCCCAGGTCTCCAGGATCACGCCCTGGGCCAAAGGCAAACACTAAACTGCTGAGGCACAGGGATCCTCCAAAAATATTATTTTTAAATTCAAATCTGCTATCCTTTAAACAATACCACCAAAAATCCTTACCCTAATTTCTTTTAAAAAATTCAGTAAACAAAAAAAAAATTCAGTAAACATTTATAGGTACCTAACATCAATTAATGGATCATTGGCCCACTCCAATAAAGAGAAGTCTATACCTGGCAGAGACCCCTAGAGTCCATAGCCCCCCAACTGCCTAGACTAGGGAATTTTATGCTCTCTTTTTGGAAAATGGATCATGACTTAGGAAGCAAAAGAATCCTCAATTCCCCTTCCCCTGGAACCCAAAATATGGGTGAAGAAAAAATTCAATGATAATTTTAACTGTGAAAATTAATAAACCCAGGATCATGGCAAGTGCCTTATGAACAATGGAGAAAGTTAGAAGTTCAGGTTCTTCTCCAGTGCAGTCACTCTTCATCAGAGGGATTCGTGCCTGTACGTTGTTTTTGATAGTTACACAGTTGTCTTCTGTTTCTCCTGGAATGATGTCAGATACGATAATAAAAAAAAGCCTGCTCCCCCGTAGGCGAGAGGCTTTGGGATTCTTGCTGGCTTGAGAGATGTGTGAGGTTTCAGAGAGTGTCTTTTGTAGTTGTTTTTCCACTGCCGGCTGCCAGAAGCCCTCCTGGGAGCTCTGAGGGTCACCTGCCCCTTAGACAGACGGTGGTAACCTCGCAAGGTCGGCCTTGTGAAATTTGAAGGGAATGGTTTCCCTGGCAGTGCCGACAGTTCATTGTGGCCATAAAAAGGCTAAGATCAGAAGAAACTCCCCACATCCAAGTCCACTTAACTGCCCAGCAAGAGAGAAATCAGAGCATTCATAGCAGCACAGAAACGCCTGCTTGATTTTAACACAGGGAGAGTAGCTTTCCTAGGTGGATTTTTTCCACAGGTCTTAGTGAACCTTTGTACCTCGTTTTCTCCTTTGGGCTTCAATTTTTCTTTGTTCGGGTTCACAGTTTCTCTCTCTCTGTTCAAACTATTTTCTGGAACTCCAGATAAACACGATGCATGGGAACACTTGGACATCTTCTGTCTTTTTTCCTGACAAAAGTTAAAAGAATGAGAGGGAGTGCACCCTGAGAAGGAGAAAACAAGTGTCTCCGAACGGCACGCTGCTTCTCATTCTTTTTCTTGTCCTAAATATTATAAGGAAATAAGAAGTTAATTGATATTCTTTATGTCTTATGTAGAAATAGAAAGTGATGGGAGATTTGACATTTGTTGCATAAGCTACTCCTATCATAATTTTATTATCCAGAACGATTGGAAGGGTCCCTTTTCTATGCTGCACCTTAAAAGTTAGGTAATGCTGCTGCTGCTGCTACTACTACTACTATTATTATGATTAATGGCTAATAGATATAGAGCTATGTACAAGGAACTGTTTCAATGCCTTTACTTATTTAACCTTCACAATGGTATGAGGTCAGTGCTATACTTATTCCTATTTTACAGATATGAAAACTGAGGCACAATTAGGCTAAGTGGCTTGCCAGAGCTCGCTCATAAGCTAGCAGAGCCAAGATATTATAAAAAAAAAAAGCATGTTCACTCTTAAATACTATGCTCAGGTTTCACTTGTATGTTCTCATTTTTTTTCTTCTAATGCCCACTAGCCCTTGAATTGAGTATCTAAAAACAATCAAATGAAAGATCTCAAGGAGTGATTCCTGAACTTTTATGATTTAAAATGAAGGTTGGTAGCATTACTCGTAGACTGCTAAGAGTAGGGCAACAAAACACCTACTCTGTGAAAAAGTCCTTGGTTATACCTACTGTCTCAAGCCCTTTTCAGTTTCAGAAGAGGACTGATTCACACAATAAATTAATGGCTAGGTTTAATTGGAAGAAAGATTGCATTTAGAAGAAAGAAGAGTAAATTGCAGCTTGGATAACTGAACTTACTGTTTCTAGAAATGCAACATTTTTGGATTCTGCCAAATGTCTAATTCTGAGTTACGGTTTGGAGCCAGACAGACTTCTATCATGTGGAATGCGTGTATTCTTAAAAGAATGTTGGAGTGCAGGTGATTGTCAAGTTCTCTTTGGGGGAAATGGAGGTTTCCTCCATGCTGGTTTTGATGACTAAAGGGGGCTGAAGTACTTTGTGTGGTTGTGTCTTCTTTCTTAAAGAAAGATGAATTGTTGATTGAGGTGAAGAAATAAGTACCGTGATGGCAAAGAATAGAAAGCCTGCTTCAGGATGAGCAAGGGAACTGAAGCACGGAAAACAAGCATCATCCTCGAAATACATAGGAGAGGGAGGGGGGACAAAACTTGAACCCTCATGTGGACAATTGGGATTTAATAGGAAGAACAAGAAGTTCACAGGAAAATTTGAAGGCAGACAATGGTTGAAACTGAAAGGCCAGATAGTCAGAAATGTGGACATCTTTATGAGTCTATGTGCTGCTAAATTGACTAAATTGTTAATCTCTGAATGCATTGCTAAAGCGAAAACTGCATTAAAAACTAAACTGCAGAATTTGGAGAAAAATGGACATTGATAGTATCCTCAAAAGGTGATAAATAATATGGGCAAAGGGATTAGAGATCATTGACTGTGCTTGAGTGAGAATTTTAAATGTTATTAAGATCAGTGCGGAGTGATGGTATCTCTAGAGTGATGAACTAATGGACTTGTATTATTTTCTCACTTTTAGATTTTCTGTCTCTCCTGATCAAAGTAGTCATTTATAATGGGTAAAAGACTTCTGAGAGCTAAGTATTAAGAAAAGGGGGGCTCATTGCATATTTTAAGTAGACCTCATCTCCCTCTGCAATGTTTATTGATCAATACTTTCCACTCCTCCTACCCTACCCCACTCCCACTCATGTAAATCAAGTTAACTACTATTTTAACCTTGCTTCCCTAAATAGCAGAGACTGAGGTGAGGCAAAATTATCAATGCTTTTGAGGGGAGTAAAATCCTAAGGCTGCAAGAGCGAGGGAAAGGGAACGAGTCATGCAAGTGTGAGAGGCTGACGCATGGTGGTGATACGTTACTGTGCTGGCCCGACACTGCTTCAGTTTCCAGACAGGATGAATGGAAGAGCCATGACTCAGAACAGTCCACTGGAAGGAATGAATTAATCTACTGTATTATTCTGGTGCTGTCTCCCTTTGGTCTGTTTGCCTCATGAAGCATCAACTTCCCATGGTTTGGATTGCATCACTAGATCCCTTTGGAAGTCACTGCAAATGGTGCTTCCTCTAGTCCAGAATTGCTTAGAGGACCCAAAGGCTCTGTGCAAGCAGAAGAATTGCCTTAGGCACCAGAATCTGTAAGCACAGAGGAAGTCTGTGTCCTTGATGTAAGCTGAAATGGGCAGCTGTCCAAGGTCTAGGTGACAGACGGGGTTGAGGGAATCTGAGGAAGCATTTAGGGTATGCAAATACAACTCATATCCCCATTCTCCCACTGTAGTTTCTACCATGCTACATGTAGTGTTTTCTTATGTGTTTGATCTTCTTGCTTATGAGAGCACATACCCTGACTCTCTGTACTTGTAGAAGTTAGCACAACACCTGGCACATATAAATAGCTAATAACAATTTTTATAATACAAGAATAAAAGAATGAGGTTACATACTTCCTCCTCAAAAATCAGAATGCTAAGCCCTCAAATAAGATATCAAATTCTTATACATTCTAGACATAGAAATTTACAGCTGAAGAGTAGCCACTAGGTCTCTATAAATCCTCTGGTAGTTTAAGCTCATTAAAAAAATAAAAAACAAAAACAAAACCACCCCACATTGGTTTCTAAAAAGTCAAACTAGCTCTAGGTATAGACTCTTAAACTACAGACAGGGACTAAAGCAAGCAACTTTGACATGCTATGCTAAAAAAAAAAAAAAAAAAAAAAAAGTTCTCTGATTGTTTTAACTTCTTTACAATAGGGTTTGGAGATAATAACAACCATTATTTTTTAAACTAACTTATTGTCTGTAATGAACTTTCACACTGTTTTCTATAGATGAGCTTTTAAAAAAATAAACGAACCATAATCAAACAGTTTGCCCAGGAGTACAAAAGTAGAGATGGAGAAATTGCCATGGAATGTTTATTAATCAGTATCTTTTCTACAAAAGCACTAGCAGGAGAAGATGTACCTAACCCAATATCATACCTTTGTTGCTTAATACCTCAATATGAATCCATGATGCTCTGTATTAACACAATCATGGGAAATAATAAATGTAGAAAGTGGAGGTAACAAGGCTGGGAGAACAAGCTATAGGGACTGTTTTAAAGAAAAGCTACCACAGCCAGATACATGAAGAAATACTGTAACCCAGGCTGTATAGAAATACAACAGTGAGCAGTACATCCCACACAGAGTATCTTAGCATAGAAGCCTACTATTATGTCTTTGCAGTTTTTCAACATAAATATTGAACTTAAAATTAATTTGTATGTTTTTGAGGCTGTAAGTAATCAAATATGGTAAAACAGTTGATGTGTCCCAAAAGATGGAATCCTGTAATCAATTTTGAAAGAAAATATTTGCTGTGGGTCTGAAATGATACCACAGTGAAAAGATACTCATTTCAGAAATGTCTATACCCCCAACATGGAGAAAGTTGATAATATTAAGATATAAAAAGTAAAACAAAGGCAACTCTTTCTGTTTACTCCTGGAAAGTACATTCAGAAACAGCTGCTGCTGGCCAGCATCTATTCTATGCAGACCAGGGTTTTAGGAAAAAGATGTTAGGCTTTGAAAGACTCAGTTATAATTTGATATAGGTGCTTAGCTGCTGTACGTATGCAGGAATGCATGTTCCTTTTCAGTTCTGAGCAGAACATGATTATCTAGCACAGTGGTAAAACATATGGTGCCTGGAGGACCACAAATGTGTGCACTGAGGGCATTATCAGTTTCCACAGACCAATTTCTTTCTTAAATGTACATGAATTCACATATCATCAGAACTGAAGACTGAAGTGTTCAGGATCTCTGTTCTTTTCTTTCTTGTATCATCAAAAGTGGGGGGAAAAAGTACCACTTTAGTATATGAAAGACTAGGAGGTATAAACACAGATAATTAAAATCTTGCTCTATTTAAGGATAGTTAAACACTGAAGATTCAAATAAAACACCAACCTGCAAGTGAATGAATTTCAAATTTGGGCAAGTTTTTTTGAATTTTATACTATTAGCATGCAGTCACAGTGACACTTTGTGTTCACTGTTAGGGAATGCAGTCTAGTAAAGTACTAGATGAATGGGACCATAAGGCACTGTACGGGTGAACATTGCTACAAAGCCCATCTTTGGGAGAGCCAAGGAGAAAATGAGAAATAGAGTGAATCAAAATGAAACATGTAAGTTCAGTATGATTAAAATAACATAAACAGGATGTGTCATCAACACATGGATAGTGTGCTCTCCAAGTTCACTAATACACTTTTTGTCATCTAACAGAATATTCTCTCCTTTTTAAGTTGACTGATCTAAACACCTCTGTAACTAAAATTTCTATTCTACATCATTTGCAGGTTATTTCGATTGTTTGTTAAAATTGAAATGGTTTATGGGACTTATGCTCTGAAATAGACCAAAACGTATTTGTATTTAAAATGGATTTTTCCCCCAAAATGACACAACTGTACTTTTATCTGATGAAGTAAATGGTAGTAAGTTTCAATGACAGCTGGTGAAAGAGAGAACTTTTTTTTTTTTTGGTAAATTTATTTTTTTATTGGTTCAATTTGCCAACGTATAGAATAACACCCAGTGCTCATCCCATCAAGTGCCCCCCTCAGTGCCCGTCACCAGTCACCCCCCCCCACCTCCCCTTCCCCCACCCCTAGTTCGTTTCCCAGAGTTAGGGAGAACTTTTTGAATCTAAATATATAAATGTGGAATTACACAGCATCTGGTTAAGGATATTTAATTTTTTTAATGTAAAAAGGATATTTTATTTGGATACTGCCAGTATCTTTATAAGGTATGTATAATATAGATTTAAAGAAAAAAATAGTTTTTAAACCAAAAAGCAAAAGTTGAACTTGTTAGTATATTGTAATATCTTGAAAAGAAATGTTAAAACCTTTCAACAATTGAATACATCACTGAACTAGGTTTTAATGCAAAGCATTAATTGATATACCTAGATACCAAATACTTAACTAATATGTGCCAAAAAAGGAACATATAAATGACTTGGGATAAAAGTCCAAAAGCTAAATGTCAGCTGGGGTTTCTGAAGCATCACTCCCAGGTGCCTTGTACAATCTTGTCTAAATAAAATTTGGAAATAGTTGGAAAATAAGAACCATCTAGATAGCTAACTAGCAACATTTGATAGCTCTTGATAGAAACTTTGAACTCATATGGACATATACATATATGTGTATACATATACATGTATAAACAAATGTAAGTACAATACTTGTATATAAAATGGATTTTAAATTAATCTGTGTCTACATAGATTGAGTCAATTGTGGAGTTGAGCAGAAATGGCATATTAGAAACAAAAGCATTTTGATATATTAAAAATGTCAATTGACCCTTTGTAGTCATTAAAATAATTAGTTGACTACTTTCTCACTTTAAGCTACTTTAAGATAGCTTAAATCTGCATCAATTTTTAAAGATTTTAATTGAAGCTAGATAATTTAGAAAACTTATCCCCAGTCTGGGAACTGATAAGGGGCAGAGTAAGGATTCAAACCAAGAGTCTGTATGGGCATAATCTTTTCCAGGACACTATTACTGGTGTACTTTCTAATGTACACCAGTAATTATGTCTAAGAAATTGTGTACAGTTAATGTTTTGTAAGATTAGGATCTCCTTGTCAGTGAATTCACTTGAATTTGGAAGGATCCTTATGTAGTCCCCTAAATTGTGTTGTTTTCAACCATAAATATTAATGGTATCACAGCAATTTACCAAAGAAAGAGATAATTATTATTATATGAATGTGTTCCTTTGCACCAAGTAATCAGTAAGTTTAAGGTTACTGAACAAAAATAAGATAATAAAACAAACAAAACAAATGGCTAAAAACCCATTGTCGGCAAAGCTATATAGTTAGATGTTCTTAAGCTCAGCAAAAACTCACTTCATATTAAGAAGTGAAAAGTTTGGGAGGATCTATTATTGGTTCAAACTGTCTGTCACATTTGAGGGCAAAGGGGATTCTATCAACAATTATATCACAGCAACTGGAGTAAATGGGACAGTCCCAGGCAAACTGGTCTCATTATGCCTTGTGAGGGCAACTCTAATGATGTAAATTTCATTCTACACATTACTGGATGCAAACAATTTATATTGCATATTTTTGAAGAATGAAGTAGAATCATGGAAGTACAATTGCTGTAATTTTGTGAACAAAACAGAAATGGATCAAGCATACAACAAAAACACCCAAGATACTCCAATATTGTAAGATAAGAGAAAGTGGTAAGAATGAAAATGACAGATGTGTTTTAAAGCATTTTTGTTAGTAAGAGAAGGAAGGAACTACTAAATAAATACAAACAAGCTTAGCAAAAATAGGCCCTTTGATCATTGCTACTAGTACCACTACACCCTCACCGTCACCTCTGCTATTGAATACTTACCATGTGCTAGAAACTGTTTCATGCTTCACAAATATTATTTCATGTAATTATTAGAAAAATTATACA
The DNA here is from genome assembly GCF_003254725.2 of Canis lupus dingo. Lineage (NCBI taxonomy): Eukaryota > Metazoa > Chordata > Mammalia > Carnivora > Canidae > Canis > Canis lupus. The sequence continues at coordinate 31,788,156 of NC_064264.1, read as the reverse complement.
ATGATCTGCAATGTCCATAATTACATAAGGGGAAACTGAGGCTCACAAAGATTAAGTAATTTTCCAGTATCAGCTTGTAAATGGCTCAATTGAGATTGGAGCCTAGGTAATTTTTTCTCTAAAGCTTTTTACTGAAATGTAAATGGAAAATAAATAAAATAAAATAAAAATATCCAAAGACAATCTTGGTATTGTAAGTAGTGGTTGAGTCATGTACTCAAATCAATTGTTTTTAATGTTATGAAATATGATATTTGATCTGTAATTAATTTTTTTATTAAAAATTGCAAATTCTGGACATCAAATTCTAACTTATAGAGTACTAACATTTTTTGAGTTCTTAAAATCTGTCCTATATCATATAAGTAAATCATCTTAAGTACTGTGTGAGAGAGGTATTATTAACTCTATTTTATAGATGAAGGGACCAAAGCTCAGAGATTTATAGTTGACGCTGGAACAACACGGTTTCGAATGGCACAGGTCCACTAATATGCATATTTTTTTGGATACAGTACAGAACTATAAATGTATTTTCTCTTCCTTATGACCTTCTTAATGACATGTTCTTTTAAGGAATACAGTATACATAATATAGGAATATAGGAATACAGTATATATAATATAGGAATACAGTGTATATAATATAAATAACACAAAAAATACATGTTAGTCAACTCTTTATCAGTAAGACTTCTGGCCAACAGTAAAATCAGGAATCAAATTTAGATCTATTTTAATCCCAGACCTAGGTTTTCTATGCATTCATTTATTTGTTTATTAAAACAATAGTTGTTGAGTGCATAATAATGTGCCAAGTTTTGTGCTAAAAGCTCAGAGAAGAGATCGATCTTTGCCCAGATGGAACTTGCATCTTATTGGACAAATCAGGCATTAAAACAAATACATATAAAAAATAGAGTGATATAATTTGCTAAAAGTTTGTGAAGGAAAATTGCAGAGTACTCAGAGAATGAATAAGAAGAGTAACTTAGACAAATGGCCAAGACATGAACCACGAGGAAGAGCTTAAACTCTGAGATAATCTAGATGTCAGTTCTAGCTTTATTTCCGCCTTAAGACCGTGCCCATTAATTCAAACAAAGCTCTGTACAGTACAGTCAATTCAATAATATTAGGCCAATGGTTAGGTTCAAGAAATGTGGTTACATTTACATTAGCATGGACTCTCCTACCTGTGCAATGACAGGTAGCCTAATTGATATGTGAAAATGCTTTGGATGATATGGGTGTGTGGGGGAAAGGGTAGAGAGGAGAGAAGAAGGCATAATTCAAGGTCATGAATCCACCAGTTGACATTCCCTGCTCTCTATACCTTTTCAGCCAGAAATTGCCATCTTCACCTTGTGTGATGAATTGTTATTTTCCACATGTGGGATTTAGTTTTCTCCTTCTTCTCCCATCATCTTTGCAAATCTGCTTCCCTCATAGCAGGGTTCTGTGGGTTAATCATTTATTTAGTGTGTAGAAAGTACTTTGGGCATCTCAGAAGAAATATCTTATATAGAGAATAAATAATACAACAATAACAAGCTGGTGAATTGTAGTTAGTGTGCATCTCTCATCTCAAGTCCTGCCTGGACCCTACTAGTTATTCATCCATGGGTGGGCAGGGTGAATTACTGGACTGAAAACACACACATTATTCCTGGCTCAGAGAGTAAGTCCAATGGATAACAGGAGAAGAGCTCATAAGAGTCGAGCTGAAAAGGGGAAGATAAACAGAAAAGCAAGATAATCCAAAAGATGAATTTTTCATTTTCTTATTGCTCAAGATCTTTCTAGAAACTTCATAGGCATATTGCAAGGCTCTATTTCTTTTTTTATGGGTTCTGAACCTCCATCCTCAGTTTACCTTTGAAAATGACCTATCGAATGCCTTCCAAAAGATAGCGTGTAAGCACTCTTCTTCCCAAATGGATATACATTGGTGATGCCCAAATACAGATCTATACACCAAAGAGACAATCTCCACCTGTGTAGGTGACACAAAACAAATTGATCTCTTCCCCATCACACAGTCATGACTCCTGGTACCTCCAATCTTTCTTCAACTGTGAGCACGAAATCCTGTGGCATGAGCATATAAGCATACAGAATGGGTAAGCCATCCATGAAGACCAAGCAGATGTGAAGGAAGTTCAGTGAGGGGCTTTGAAAGCGTCTGCTCCACTCAGAGCCAGCTTTGTGATTGTGTCCAGATTCTTCAGAGACAAAGGCTGTGGTTAGGTCAACTCATATGGCAGCGAAACCGGCGTGAACCCAGAGTCACTTACAACCACTCTTCTTGTGGAGATGCCAGTTAAGCCGTCAATAGTTAGGGAACGTTGTTCATATTCATGCAGGAGTTAGTGCAATCAGTTTGCTTGCTGCTTAATTCTATCTCAGTTCATCCTCACTGGGAAAGTAGGGATTTTTAGGAAAGAAAGAGGGAGAAAAGTGAAAGGTAATTTTTGGAGCAGAGGCAACTTAAGAAAGGGAGTAGAAGGTTTGACTTTTTTGAATGTCTTTTGATATAGATTTTCACAAAAAAGAATTAGAGTCTGACCCAAAGGCAACCTAATTATTGGCCTTCTCCAGGCAAGGAAGAAGTTATATTTTAAGTGCTAGAGAGGGCAGGGCAAAGCCCCCAAAAGAAATAGTGCTAACATTGAAATTGTGTCTAGGCTCAGCATTGACCAGTAACCCAGACCAAATGAGAGGGCTTTTCAAAAAAACCAAAACAAAACTTTAATTTATTTATTTATTTATTTATTTATTTATTTATTTATTTATGAGAGAGAGAGAGAGAAAGACAAGGGTGTCGGATGGGAGAGGGGTGCTAGGGAGAATGAGACAAGCGGAATCCCTGCTGAGCAGCGAACCCAATGCAGGGCTCAATCTCAGGATGCTGAGCCAAAACCAAGAGTCAAATGCTTGAATGACCGAGCCGCCCAGGCGCCCCAAAATGGGAGGGCTTTACTCAAAACTCCTCATTTCTCTACCTCCAAATAAATAAATGCTGCTCCACTTCTTCTATACTGAACTTTTCCTAACCTTTTTTTTTTCAACTCTTGCCACATACCTTAGCATGGTCCCTCCAGCATCTTGCTGCGCAGAAAAACAGTGGAGGCTAGTGGCCAAGGAGAGGGGGAGGGACCCATTCTCTAACGCCCTGGAACCTGAGCTTTCTGTGCTCAGAGGAGCAAACCAACTGTCACTCTATTCTTGCTGTCTGCTAACCAGGCCGCTCAGGGCAGCAGCAAAGAGCAATTCTAAGGATTCAGATGCCACGGGGTGAGTAGTGTAGGGATGCTCCTTCTAGGGGGGCCAGCTGGGTAGAATCTTGGAGATGCAGCAGAAGACAGTTCTGATGGAGGACAGTTCTGAGGGTACGTTTTTATGGCCAGTCTTTTGGAATGCTTTGGGGGCATTCCAGGTGGGAAGAAGAGGAAGTGCACCCCTTTCCCTGTGTGCCTGGGAAGGTGGTATTGCATGTCCCTGAGCACTGGGAGGCACTGTTTCCTAAGAAGGTTGACTGCTGCTGGCTAAGTCCATTCAGCAGTGAGGAGACTGTGGCCCTCTGGAGTGCCCAGGGACAGGTAGCACACAGGTGTGTGGCAACGTGCTTTTGGGATCTGTTGTATGTCCTTCAGGACAGCAGCATTCTCCTCGCCTGTCCCTCTGGGGCCGGAGTAAGCTCCGAAAGAAGCTTGGCCTTGGAAGTCCAGCTGCTCCTCTATCCATCACCTTCAACTTTTCGAAAGCCTACTTCTTTTTGTGTATCCTAGCCATCCCTAAAGTCACAGGATCAGATTCGCAGATAGAAAATAAAGCAGCTAGCTGTTCAATAGATTAAGTAAATGTGTATTTGTGGAAAGGGGGGTGGTGGATCATAACATTTTCAGTTGAGAAATCAATAATCCAAATATTAGCAGGCCTCATCTCCTCTTAATAGCTTTGTGTTCAATACTCCTTACTCCAGAAAAACTTTCATTTCCTTTGGTGAGAAATCTCCACATGTCAGGAATATAGATCCCAGGCCAGCAGCAAGGGCTAGATGATTCTGTAAGCTGGACAGCTTGCAGTTGTATGAAATAGCTTGTTTAATTCCCAATATCGAAAAATATTGGTTTTTAATAGTGCCGTTAAGCTTTTACCATCAAACATAGTTGCTTATTTATTTATTTAATAATTTGAATCACTGGATTGGTGGGTGAGCAACTATCATATTTCAGTACAATATAATGACTGATGTTTTCACTCATGCGGATTCCAGCCACATATTGGGAATGGAGTATCCAGTCAAATGAGATCAAAACTTCACAAAGGTATAATGGGAAAGGACTTAATTCTTGGTTCTGTGGACATCTCCTTCAAATCACTGAAGCAAGGGATCCCTGGATGGCTCAGCAGTTTAGCGCCTGCCTTTGGCCCAGGGCGGGATCCTGGAGTCCCGAGATCGAGTCCCACATCAGGCTCCCTGCATGGAGCCTGCTTCTGCCTCTGCCTGTGTCTCTGTTTCTCTCTCTCTCTCTCTGTATCCCTCATGAAGAAATAAATAAAATCTTTAAAAAAATCACTGAAGCATATTCAGTGACTGAGTTCTGTAAATCAGTTGCACAAACTATAATTCTTATAGTACCAATCATAAGTTTGCTGTCGTTTTCTGCTCCTGGTTTGAGTGACTTGTAGAAAAAAAAAAAACAACAGGATAAATGCACCCCTCCATGTGTTTGTCTGTCATTTTAGAGTTCTCAAAGTGCTTTCATAGATCTAATCTTTGGGGTCTTCAGAAGAATCCTGTTAGGTAAATAGAACATTTCAGCAAAGCAATTGCGATCATTCCCATTCTACAGCTGAGCAAACTGAGATCCAGGGATGAGAAGGGAGGCAGACCAAAGAAAAGACAGGCCTTTCCCAAATTCTTCTGAGCATAATTCAAATGTCTTTTCTCCTTCTTCTCACCTCCACTCCTTTCCTCCTCGTCAGTGGTTAATAGGTACCAATTAAAACAAAGTTTGCCTTTGTCATCATTAAAAACAAGCCTTTTTGACACATCTGACCTATTCAGATCCCAGCTTGGACCATTTCCAGCCTGGCCCTGCTCTCCCTGACTGCTCTCTCTTCTCTCCAAGTAACATGATTCTAATCAATTGGTCCTTCGGTAGCTGTCACGTGTTCCCCTGTGAGGCATCAACACTCTGACCACGAATTTCAAAATAACTTCAGAAAACAATGACAAAAAGTAGATTTTTCTACTGTAACTAATAGGTATTCCTGGGCAATTCCTTCCATACTTTTGCACAGCGTATACTGTTCATAAATAATGTCAGAAGTGGGCCTTCGCCCCTTCAGGAGGGTGGTCATTTAATGTAAGTAAATCCACATTAAATATTGAAGATCAGAAAAAAAGCAGCCTCTTCAAAGAGGTCACATTTAAGAGAAGAGAGAGAGAGAGGAAAAAAAAAAAAAAACACAACACAACAATGTGTGAGAAGACCAGCCTGGTGCTGGATGGCACAGAGTTAATGGCTCATGGAGAGCATATACATGTTTTTTAAAGATGTTTTATTGCTTACAAAAGGAAGTAGTCTTGAGAGACTGGATACATAAACTGGCTCCAGCCAGCTGTGGCTGTCGGACCAGGAAGGCTCCTGTTCAATTAGTGTTGTAGAAGAAAAGACTGTGTAAAGGAAATAAACACGATGCGAGCTAAGATTCATGCTTTCAAATATACACAAGGTTTGAATTTTTAATTAGGGCTGCTAATTACAGTCATCAGAAAGCAGAACGGAATAGATTTTACCTTACATTTAGCAGACAAGCCTTCAACCCCAGTGTATTTTTCAATCTCATTAATATTTTATGAAAATGGCCCTTGCAGCTTCAGCCTCTTCTAGTCTCCTACAAAACTGCCCCACGTTATGGATGCCAATGCCTTTAAGCCATGTGCATTAGCGTGATGACAAAATGCAAAACAGCGTCTTGTCAACCATTGCATCAATTGATTCCATTAGATAGTGTAAAAACAGTTGGGTGTGAGTTATCATCTCAGTGACACTAATGATGAAGCAAGACACTGGCTGAGAACAGCCATTAGCTATAAGCCAGAAATTAATGATTCTAATATTTTTGAACAAATTAACCTTAATGAACTGGTCTTGCAAATACCATACTATGTACAGATAAGCCAGCGAGTGGAACAACACTGATGTGTGTATGTGGGGTAAACGTATACAAATGTGGACATTAAACACACACGAAATCCAGATGGAAGTGTTTTATATGTTTACTCATCTCATGTCTGCTTGTATCTGAGATAGAATATAGATCCAACTAGTCACTCCCCCGATTATAAAGTAATTGGTGGTGATTTAATATTTTATAAAATTGCCTGTAACATGGTAGAAGTATCAATAAAATATTCCCCCAAAGTTAGAGGAAAACGGATTGTCAGAACATAAAATTGTTATATGTTATATGCAAAGAACTTTCCTAAGTGTAAAGTGAACCTTTCTGTAAAATAATCACTTTTTCTGTTATTCTGAAGAACATCATCTCTCCTCTGTGTTTGTTCATCTGAGTTGTTAGGGTTGGAGTTCTGTAAATTACTTTTTTCATAAATATGTCACACCTGTGGAACTTAAAATGAAGCATAAATCTATCCTCTATAACTACTTTGGAAAAGTTTATTAGTGATCCCAAACTGCACATTGACGAGATAGATGTGAAAAGTAAAATAAAATAAAGACAGAGCACCTTTGTTAACAATTTCTACACAAGAGAACAATGCTGTACAATACAATTTTGACCCCTTCTTGCATTCTTCGTAATTATTCCTGTGCCAAAGTTAACGGAATTCAGTTTGCTGTAATAAATTTGACAGACAACTCAACTGGCATAGACTACCCCAAGATAGTTCACTGCCAAATTCAACTGTAGCTCAAAAAAAATTGTAATGGTCTTTTAACGGTGGTTTTGGAGAGATCGTTTCCTGTATGTTTCCTCCACGCACTATCATTGCTGTTTTCTTTCTTCATCCCAAATGCTGCACTCAGGCAACTCCACTTTTCATCACAAAGGGTCTGTACTTTTTTTTTTTTTTCCCAAGTATTTAGTACCAACTCCAATCTGTGGTCCCAAATCCTGGAAACCCATTCAAGAGTACTCTACACAACTCTAATGCCTAATTTAAAGAAGAGGAAACAAAAGTACGGTACCTGCCAACAACAGTTTGTTGGTTTAACTTTGACTTGCTTTCCTGGGAAGGAAGAAAACAGAATTTTCAATGTGAACTGTCAACCCTAGTTATGACAGAAGCTCACTAGTGAGAGATCCAATGTCTCCCTTCCATTGGCAGAGAGAAGCAAAGAAACCTTCCAAACAGAACTCTTTCAAGGTTCCTCTATAACTCCACTTAAATAATTTACTTTTTATTTTTTTCTCAGACTATTCTTTTTAAAGTTGGCTGACATGTGTGTTGACAAGCATGCTTTACTGCACAAGATGACTTGTGTATTTGGAAAGGAGAAAAAAATTCACAAATACTTCCTCCAACTCTGAAAATAAAAGAACCACTGTATTTACTTTGGGGAAATACAATTCATCTTGATTCTGTCTTAAGCTCAGGGGGAGTAAACATAAATTAATATAAGTAAAATACCTTCTTTTCTTTTTTTTTCAATAATTAAGGAACCAAACCAGTGGCTGCCTACCTAATTCGGCAAACTGTCAGTACAACTATTAGATTGAGGCAGAAAGGTCTTAAATGCATTCATTAGAAAATAATATGTTAAGTTATTTAATTCGTGAAAACTCAATTTTAACATGCATCTTTTTAAAGTCCTGATAGTTACTGCAGAGAGTAGTGGATGAACAAAATGATGTGGAAATAATGGCTTAAGCATAACTGCTGATTTTCTAGACCCTGGGTTTCACATTTCAGTATTTATGATGATGGATAGTGACTCAGCAAGAAGGGGGAAAGACGGCAGTCTGTTTGGGTAACTCATATACATTTGGGTTGTAAATAGAACGAGTGACCAGCGCTAGGGAGACCCTTTATGTTGATACAATACATAAGACTCTTTCCTATGTATCTTACTGTGAGAGAATTACATTCAGCTTCTTTTCAGAGAAAAATACGTTCTGGATCACTAAAAAAGTTTGTGTTTTCTGAATAATAATTAAATATTGTTTCCATAAAAAGTCATTTCTTTCCCTCTACCCCTGACATGCTTTTATATAATGCCTCTTGAAATGATTCATCCAATTCTACCTCATATGCAATTTTGTGTTATATAAACTTTACTTTGTGAAATAACATATTATTAAAGATGTTTTTAAATGTCTCCTTCATAACACCTTCTCCCTTTATAAATCTTTCAGTTGTTATTCGGCGGGCAGAGGGGTGGAAACCTGACATAGATGTTGCTTGGCCATAGGTATTTAACATTAACCTCTTTATCCATAAGGTCTTCACCACTGAATGGGAGGATAGAACATACTCGTTTTTTTACTACTAGACCTGAAGTTATATTCACTTTAGAGCAACAAGCTACATAATTGCTTTAAAATAAATCACCTTGAGCTGTATTTCCAACTTACAATGAAAAATGTTTCTAGAATTGAGATTATAATAAAAAACCTAGGCAAATCCATATTTTCCTGAAACCCTATAAAAGCAATGTTTTCAAATGTATAATTAATAAAGATTTCAGAATCTAGGTGCAAACAGTTGGTGGGAAAGTCATTTGATTAACTGATAATCCAAATAAAAGGTATCGTGAAATTTTGAATACGTGATTCAAAATTTAATGTACACTGGTCCTCAACATCCCACTCATCCAACATACACTTTTTTAAAAGAACCTTCGTGGTTGACAATTTCCACTTATGCAATAAAGTCAAAGTGATTGCTTTTTATGTCTACCTCCATATTCATTCATTCATTCATTCATTTCTTCTTTCATGTATTCTTTATCATAGACATGAACTGAAAAACTAAAGGTGTGCTGTCCTATAGCCAGAGATCTCCTGAGCACCTGAATTGTGCTTGTCTAAACTAAGATGTGCTATAACTGAAAATAAATACCAGATTTCTCATTAATTTTAAATTTAATTTCTTTTTTTTTAAGATTTATTTATTTATTCATGATAGACATAGAGAGAGAGAGGCAGAGACACAGGGAGAGGGAGAAGCAGGCTCCATGCAGAGAGGCCGATGTGGGACTTGATCTCAGGTCTCCAGGATCACGCCCTGGGCCGAGGGCAAGCACCAAACCACTGAGCCACCCAGGAATCCCCTAAATTTAATTTTCAATTGGCTATAAGTCAAAATGATAATAATTGAGATTGATTGTGTTAAATCATATCTATTCTTAAAATTACTTGCTTCTTTTTTATGTGTGACTACCAGAAAATTTACAGTTACATACCTGTCATATGTGCTAACCAACAAGATGGTAAGCAATGTGGCAAGCTTTGGAGATTCTAAGATGAAAACAACAATGATCTGGCTTCAAAGAATTCAGTTTAATGCTACCATGAAAAGTCTGCAGTAAATATTCCAACCGTATTGTTTTCCTTTGCCTTGACATTCAAAGCAAATTCCTTTCTATTTTTCCTCCTGTAGAATCAGTATTTCTCATTATGTAATAGTCATTTCATACTCATAGTATTTTACAAAACTGCCTGGTTTTGTCATATGACCCAAACACTGAGTTTGAATGCTAAGTCAAGTTGGCCTGCCAACCTCGTAGTTTAGGAAAACATTAGTCACTGTTAAGGACAGTAGACTCTTGAAGAGGCTCAACCTGCTGCTGAAACTTTTGGGCATGAATCTAGAGCTAGTTGCCTAGTGATGGTTGCTCTTGCAGTTGGCATTTAACATCCTCATTCTGCTTAGGATGGATGACAAGGCTGTTTAGGAGCAGAGGTACAGTCAGTGGTCTGGGCATAGAGTTTTCCTTTGTGCAAGCCTAATTGTCCTGTACAGAGAGTGTAGCTGTAACTTTGGCTTCATTAGCATTACCCTTCCTCCATTATTGACCTGGCTCAAATAACTAATAAAATAGCATACTGTTTTTGGGAGAAAACACATATAAAGAACTCTACTCCATGAAAATAAAAACACCTGACTCATATCACAGCATTGCTGAATCGCATTAATTATTTTCTGGAATCATGAATGCTAATTTAGCTTCCTAAGAAACAACTTTATTTTTGCCATAGTCAGATGCTCTCCTTGTCCCCATAATGAAACAGTTCAATTATTACAAGTGTTTCTTTACTATTTTACATTTTCCTCAAAATACCTTTTATTAAAGTCAACTAACTTATGCATGTACATACACAAACTTAATTTTGAAGAGGGATAAATAAAATTTAGATATGCCAATAGTGGCATTGTCCTTATGACAGTTTGTTGCCATACACTTGGTAGTCATTAAAGCCCAGTGCAGTCTTGTTAGTATAGACAAGTTCATTTGCTCAGTGTTTTACCCTCTGATCTATGCTCCCCTGCTTACCACTTGATTGACAATGGTAGGGATTGACTGACAAGTGTGACAGAGGCCACAAGGCCATCTCTTTGTGATGGGAATTGATGGCTCTGTAAATATAGTCCTTCACCTTCAATACCTTTAAATACCCAATGATTAACTTTAAGTAGCTCAGATTTGCTTCTATTCTTATTTATTTTCCATTTACAACTGACTTAGAGCCCCCAAAGACAAGAGTACTGATTGCAAACATTTTCAACGTTCAAATGGTCAACTAAAATATTTACTTTGTGTAAACTTTTGATTAAGGATGCTAATATATTTTTACTGAAATGTATACTTGGGTATTTGACTTTAAAATAGTCAATTGTCTCACACTTCTGACATACAATCAACTTGATATGGTTTGTTTTATACAAATATAATAATTCAGAATCATTGTTATAATATTAACAAGAAGGAAATAATATTATGCCCACAATTTATTTTTCCTCCCTTAGTTTATGTAATAATATGTTATTTATCCTGGATCACTTCCTAGTGAACTCAAATAAACTCCTTGAAGGAAATTTACCACAGTGCTAGATAGGATGAGATTTAATTTTTCAGGATGAAATTTTATATCAATATGTCTAATGTCAAATGTCTAAAAATTAAACTTTGTATCTTCATTTTTATGTATTGTTCCATTATAATTAAAAGAATGGTAGAGCTAGCCACTTTTCAGAGATAGATAAAGCAAAGTATTAACTGAAAGCTTTAGTTGAAACATGCAAAATCTCCTTTAAGTATCTTTTATATTCCAGGGGAAATAACATGTATATGACAATTATTTTAGAAAAATTGCTCGTCTAAAAATTCTACAGTTGTCTTCAATCGAATGAAAGCCAATACTAAATTAAAGATCTCTTTAGTTACTAGGAAATGAAAACTAAAATTTTTTATGTATGTATAAAAATTAACGGGTTATATGAAAGCTGTATCAGATTGCATCTTAGGAATATTTTACCATTTAAATAAACTTACGTTTGTATAGAATAGCACTTTAATAATAAACAAAACATGAAGATAATAAGGTTAGGTTGAAAAATCATGGAAACCACCATGCTATTTAGGTGGCTAATAGAATCAAAATTCTAATAACTTAATTACAACTATATTAAAACTTAATTGGAAATAAGTTAAATAGTTAATTAATTACATGAATCCACAAGCACTTAATATTGTAGTTATCATTAGGTACATTAAAAATGAATTACTAATATTTTTTACTATTAATACATGGTTAATTAATGATTAAACAGTGTTTAACTACTCACTCATTAATGATTTATTACAGTTACTTAAACAGTTTCACAGATTTGAGAGCTTTAAAGAGACATCTTAAGATTACTTTCCGGGTTTCCCTTATTTCTGATGTGTTGGCTACTGTGTTTTCTATTATATTCTTCTGATCTCCTATCAACAGTGAATATTGAGTATCCCGATGACCTGGTATGTAAGAGCTAATAAATTGGCTGTGTGACTCTGACCACCAGAACTGAACCTGAAAAGAAGCATGGATCTTCTTGTGTCAGTTCAGCTCTGCTCTCCTCTCCATGGACATGTGTTCTTAGGCTGTGAGTGGGAGAAGGGACAAGGGACCGTGGGACATTAAATCCAACTAACCCAACTGACAACCCATTTTAGAATCTGCATCCTGGCTCAGTACCTAAATTATCCTCAAACTGGTTGCAACTTGGCCTGAGAAGAACATGCTGAGTAGATTTGTTTGTGTTGGAGCCCTTCTGTCATGGTGGCCAGTTATGGGATGATAAAGCCCTTCCCTTGATCATGTGGCCCATGGCGCTGGTCAAGGTGGTCTGTGCATTGCCAGGCATTCTGCTGGCAAGAGAGGGACTTCTCACTGTGCAGTTCACTTGGAGATGTCCCGTACTGCGAGCTATAATAGCAGTGGAGCTTATACTTGGTAGGAACTGATTCTTTATCACAGATGTGCTTGTCATTGCTTCTGGATTTGCCTAGAGTCGCCCAGAATGCATTTATAGTCTCTGATTTGTACCTGACAACCAGATTGAGGTATTTTTCTCCCATTTTGAGAAACTACATGGAAATAGCTTCTGGGGTGTGACATTGCAATCTTAATGCTTGTCTTTATGTATCTATTTGTCCTTATCAGGGGACTCTGTGGCTGCTAGGAGACTGTGTTTAGTTGGTTTAGAAATGACAGTAATGCTCTGGAAATGGCTTTTCTTTTCTAAAAATTGACAGGTATGTGATGGGGTGAAACCACTAAAATTAAGTCTCTTTCCTTTCCACCTTTCAAACAATAGGGCTTTAAAATATAGACTGTCAGAGGGAATGCACTTGTTTTACATTTGCTGAGAAAAGACAGAGAAATCAAATTCTTAACATCAGAAATATTGATAAGCCTTATCCAATAGAGACTTGACTACATTCCTACAACAGGAGCCACTTTGCAATTAGCTGCTAAATATCTAACTCTGATTAAAATCCATGTCATTTTCAAAATTATTTATTTTATGACTGTCTTTTTAAAAAAAATCATTTACTATAAAGTCCAAGTAACTTTACATTACTATAAAATAATGTGACATTTCTAGATCTCCAGGGATAGAAAAGAGACAAAACTTATGTATGCCAAATTTGAATGGAGAAGCCAGTATATTGTAAAATGGCTTCTGTCCTTCATGCACAGAAATGTGATAAAGATAGAACTGAAAAAAAAAAAAAAAAGATAGAACTGAAGATAGTCCAAAATAGAAGAGGAAAATCAGGTCGAATATTGCTGACTAATGCTGCTTGTTAATTGCAATTTCAATTTATGAAGGCTGATCCTTCATACATATTTGGGTCAAGGGATAACAGGTTTGTAATTACAAAATGTTGTATATTATATATAATAATGCATATTTTATTATATATAAATTAATGAGTAAGAATTATATACTTAGTTATATGTGATGAAACAAAACAGTTTTGCTGTACATTTCTAGAAACTGTTCAGAAAGAGTCACATTTATCTTTATAATTCAAGTGGTTTTGGAAATTAGGATTTCAAAATCATCTGGCCAGTACCCATCGCCAGCAAAGTTTTGTCAGAAGTAAATTTTATATATGCATATATGTGTGTGTGTGTGTGTTTAAGCATATATATATGCATCTCATTAACTATCAAATTCTGATGGAGCAGGAATCAAACATTTGGAAACTCAAAGAAATATCTTGGAGGAAATAGAAGAACAGAAGTAAAAACAAGGGCTGCTTAAGTGTTTTGCAAATTTTGTACTTGCCGAAAGCAAATCGATATTAGTCTATGATCACTTTTGGAGGTCAATTTAGGTATCTTTATTTTGTTGCCTCAGTGAACAAATTTTTATTATCCATTGAGATGGCCTCCTTAGTTGTAGAACCATTTTTCCTTCATTCATGCACTCATCAACTGCTTTTGTTGGATATCTGCTATGTGACAGGCATTGAACTGAGCAAGGACAGGGACATCAATCTGGAAATGAAATCAACAGTCTCAAGAGAAGTGGCAATATTGTAGCATTCTAGACAAAGTCGGTATGATTTGGTAGCAAAACAAAAGACCAGTTTTGTAAGAAAATATCTATCGGTAGCTAAATGTCTCTTTATATTTTTCTTCTTTTATTATTATAATAATCTTTGAGGGAACTAATCAAAGTTATCTTTGATATAGGCAAGCTCATCATCCAAAACTATTTACGTGGCGACCTTCTCCACCATCTTCGGGCTAGCCAAGAATAAATCCCCTTATAGTAACCTCAGGGAGATGAAGTTCTAGGTGGTTCAAACATAGCAATTGGCTTGAGTTCCAGGAGAGGCAAGTTTCCATTTTAGAAACAAATAAATTTCAAATATCCAGATTTTTTGTGCTGTTCAGAGAACTAAACTATGTGTGTGTTGTGTGAGGGCCATCTTCTTTGGGAAGAAACAACTCTCTTGACTGTCATCTTTAGGTAGATAGATCATGATGGAATGACCAGGTATGATCAAAGAAAAAGGACTGAAAAGCCATGCTGCCTAATCTCTTGTTTAGTCTAAGGGAGAAAAAAAAAAAAAAGGCTGCTTTCTAAGGTGAGTTTGGGCCTTATATTCTCAGTACTAACAAGGTGGATGAAAATGGAGACATTTTTAACTTGTAATTCTTGGAGCCACATAGATAGGTGTTAAGTGGTCCATGGATGCCCTTTAACTATACATAATGTTTTAGTACCTATGAGTTTTTCAATAAAGAGTCTATAGTTTTCATTAGATATTAAAGGATCCATCTCTCCACAATTAATAGCAATTGCCTTCAATAAATTATTTGATAATATTATTGCATCAAGATAATAGATAAATTCTTCTAATTATGGAATTTCAAGCTTTGTGTTTGAAATTGTTTCCTTCAAGTCAAGACTAACTGCAAAATCTAGTCAAGTCCTCCTATTATCTGATGAAGCTGAACATAGCTGACTTTCATGACTCTGCTTTACACAAGTTTATTTCTATTCTCTGCTCTAGCCTTGGTATGTAGACAAGACCAGAAAGTATTTCCCACTAAGGGACAAGAAAGTTTGAAAAGGAATCCTGTTTCAGGGACTCCTGGGTGGCTCAGTCAGTTAAGCATCTGCCTTCAGCTCAGGTCACGATCCCAACATCCAGGGATTGAGCCCTGCATTGGGCTCCCTGCTCAGTAGGGATCTTGTTTCTCCCTCTCCCTCTGCTGTTTCCCCTGCTTGTGCTCTCTTGCTTTCTGTCAAATAAATAAATAAATAAAATCTTTTTAAAAAGGATCCTGTTTTGGTATGCTGATAAGCTCCATAACTCAAAATAATTCTCTGGTTTTATTTATGTCCTCATTATAGCCCTTTATAAGACTTTCTAAACTTAGCATCTTTCTAATTTTTCTTGGGCAACTCACCATGAAAGAGTTTCCTTCTGCAAGTAGGGGTAAAATAACTATTTCTATACCTCTCAATTATAGATAACTATACTTTGTTCTTCTATCAGTATATTTTTGTGACCTCACCCCCACTACTTGAAAACTTCACACAGTAATATTTTATTCCATCCCAAAGGTACCATATGTCACCTTCCTCCTTCCTAAGATAGACACACCAGGTGTCAGAAAATGGCAGGCTCCCAGTAGCTTAAGTTGAAGGTAATAGTCCTTGGCATGTCTAAATGCATTTTAAGAAAAAAAAGTTTTTCTATGAATAAAAGATGTGAAAAAGTCAGTCATGCTAAGATATCATTTTTAACATAAAATCGTTAGGATAAATGAAAGTTTGCCTATAAGAGCAAGCAAGGTAATTTGATTGTTATTTAATAATAGATCTTACACATAAATTAGTTAACCCAATCATGTTAAAATCATATATAATGCATACAAAACAACATACAAAATAAAAACACCTCACAACCAAAACATATTATCTTTTCTTGGACCAGATATGATGGAATGTATTCATTTTCGCTTTGAGCTTTCACAAGTATGGTTATATGTAAGCATTCTAGTGAAGAAAGGAGAAAGTCTGTTTGTTCCCATCTAAATTCTGTCCTGTCCTCAGATAACACAATGTTGACCAAATTTATACCATCCATCTATGATATTTCCATTAAAGATACCAGATATAGGCAAAAAGCTCAAGTTGTTTAAAGATATTAGCATGAGAAGTCCAGATGGAACTTTTACAGGTTTATAAACAGCATGGCTCTCTGTACTGGAATGCTGAGTCCAAACTACAGATCCCTTTTGAGGTTTACAGTTTAGAGTAAAACAGATTTATTAATAATCAATGTGCTCATATGACCAAGAATGTTATCAGCTCATCCAAGATGGAGAACAACAGGAAACTTAAGCCTAGACTCATTTTATTTTTGCCCTTCTTACTACATGCATTGGAAAAGAACCCCATTGGCCCTTTTTTAGCTAGTAATGTCTAATGCAGGAAGACAGGAATAAGCAGAGTAGAAAGCACCTGTCAGCTCTATTTCCCACTCTCCTTGATTAGCATGAAACATTAATAGGGCTTTCAGAAATTCTGGCCTGAAATGGGCTTTGCCTGAGAACGTGTCTGTCTTTACTGCACAAAAGCCACTGTCATTAAAAAAGGGCAGATTACTAAAGAAGACTCTTTCTTGAAATTTATACCTTTTTTTCATACAATGACAAATTATTTTAATAATGGGAATCACACACACTGCCATTTGTATAATGTTTCCCATAAAATCCCCCCATTAAATTTGCTCCTTTACTTGACTCATCTCTTTTTTTTTAAAGAATGACACACACAAAATGATACATCATGATTTCTTATAAAGAATTGAAAATGAGCATACAGTAATGGGTTAACATACATTTTAATAAAATTTTCATTGTTGTGCATTTCACTTTTCGATACTGAAAACCAGGGATGTTCCAGTAACCTGAGGCAATGCCTAGGGATAAAACAAATCATATGGTGGTGAACTATTTTCACCTATTTATTTTTCTACAGAAAAAATTTATAAATACCAAAGAAAATCAAATGTGCACCAAAAAAATTATATTCAGTCCTAATACCCTTTGCCACATACTATATATAACTCTGTACTAAAAATAAAACCAAAAGATGCTATTGAAATTTCTAGAGTGTTTTTGATGGCTTGGCATGTTGTTCATTTTCATTAACGATGGGAGTCAGATTGATTTTGGTTCTTCAAAATGGCCACAAAAATAAAAAAAACTGAACAGAGTTCAAGTAAGAAGGTCACAGATCACAAAACACAGCTCTCTGTCTCTTAAAACAAACAAACAAACAAACAAACAAACAAACAAACAAACAAACAAACTGTACCCAGATTCAGAATTTGATGTTTGAGTTTTTCAGGTCTGGAAACTTTTGATTTGAGTTGAGCACTTGTTATATTTATGTACTCAGTTCGTTTACAAAGAAATATGCATGTTGTCAAATCTGTCCTAACGTTATGTGAGTGTGTCAGCCAGCACACTCGATGTGGTCGTATAGGATTTCCTGAGAGAGCAAACACAGCAGATAACTGCCCTAGGTGAAATGAGGTGTCTGCCACAGTTTTATTAAAAAAACACGTTTTGTGGAAAAATCATGCCAACTGCCTTCCTTTCACTGCTCAGCTATCATGAGGTGGCCCAAATTAAATGAGGTCCAAATTAGGTGTGTTTCCAATTTCTTTCTGGAGATTCTGTAAGTGTGGAACTCCTGCAGCATTTTATAGGAAGATTCAGTAAGTGCAAATTATAAGGGAAGTTAAAAGAATGAATTTGTGTATGTTTATTGTATATTTAGTTAAGAAAAGCTGATAGTTAAAATACTGTGAGCACTTCTTGGCCCATTAGGAAACATTTTTTTTATCAGTTCTCAGAGGGATGCTGCTGACATCATTCCTCTCAAAACAGGACGAGAAGCAGGATAAAGAAGCAAGGAGAAGGCATTCAAAACAAACAAACAAACAAACAAACAACAAAAACCCCCAAATACTGAAAAAGTCAAATCTTATCAAATGAAATTGTACAGAAAGTCACAGTGAACTGCCAGATGGTAGCAAACTATGGATACTATAGACACACCCTGAAAGGTAGTTTCAAGCCTATAATATTTTTCTCTTTCCAATAAATGTTTTGCTTCATGAATTAAAAACAAAGTATGTAAAGGATACATATCTGATCTCTGCGTATTCTTTTAAAGCAAGTCTATGCTCAAAACACATAAAACACAGTCTATAAAGCAAGACACACCCTTCATTGGCGCTGACAACTGAAATTGACTTTCAGAGCTGGGACCCCAGGAGGAACTATTCCAGTCATATGTCCTGATGAGTCCCTCAGTGACATTACCTGGTGCCCTAATTGTCAGGAAGGCAAGTTAAGATTTTTCAATATAGCATTAAACCCTTTCCCAGTCCTAAGGAGGCAAATGAACACCTCATGTATTTGAAATACTAACATGAAAACAGGCTGTGAATAATGGCCGAGGGATTTCAAATTATTATTGCAGAGAGGGAGGGAACCGTGCACAGGCACAGGTACATTTCCAGCTAAATGCTAATCAATAGGTCTATAGAAACATAAAGCTTAATTTCAGAACTATTAATGTGGAGCAATAGAATAAAAGGAATAATGCATATTCACTGCCCAGGCTGCATTTTCTAGTAAAAATGCGTTGCACTCTGCTAGCTTGTCAATCTTTAATAGAAACTCATCAATTATTTGTGGGCAGGAGATTGAAATGGCTAATAGCTCAAATATATTCCTCCATTTCATTGCATCAGTAGCTCTAAATTAATGCCCGTATTTTTTCCTTAAATTAAGTTTAAAAAATATAAAATGGAAATGTGTGCTTTATTTTAGCATACATTTAGCATACAGGTAAATGAGCAAACACTTGTTATTGTGCCTTGACAATTAAAAAAGAGAAGCAGATTTTTTTTTCAAGCAGAAGAATGTCCAAAAAAGAAAGAAAACTACCTTTACACTTTTTGACATTAAAATCCTTACAGTAATCCAACTTAACTAAAATTTCATGAAATAAACACAGCATAGACAATGCTCAAAACTTACTTTGCTTCTTTCATATATGACTGACATCATCTGATAACCTATACTACACAAAGTATATATCAAAATATCATGTAGTTGGAACGCAGAGCGTTCTCCATAAAACAAAGTCTACTCGCTTCTACCTAATTAAAAATGAAGCTTCTCTGACATTAATAGGCAGTAAAGCAAATTTATAGGCAGACACAGAACATTTCAGTCAAAAAAGTTAGCCTACAACTTGAGAGAAGGCAGGTTTTGCCAATCACATGCCAAGAATCTACCCTCTCTGACCCCAGTCATCTCTCAGATAGCGGATACTGGCATTCTTTGCACATCAGAAATACGCCAGCAGAGACCATTCATGAGGGAAATAGGAAAGCAAGTCACATTTGAGCAGACAACAAATGCTCCCAAACCTTGACCCACTACATGCAACAGTGAGTGAGCCGCGCACCCAGCACCCAGCGCTGTGAGAAAGAACAGGCAATGCAGGTACTCTAACCTACTCCCTGTCCTGATGCAGGATGCTCTATTCCCTGCACACAGCAGGTTTAAAAAATAAATAAAAGGAGATTTGCATTATCATTATAAGCTAGCACCCGCACAAGAGCACAGAACAGATGACACACTTACTGTAATGTCCCATGAAGCAAAGTTCCCAGCTAGAGAGAGGCACTGTTTGCATAATTCCACTCCCTGCAAAAGGGTTAACCATTATGAAGAAACATTATGCCAGACATTAGCAGACAGCCTACTTAGAGATTACATTTTTCCATACATGATAAATCCTGGGTAAACCTGTTTTTCTTTTTAAACACCTTGCAGAGTGAAGCCTAGCACTGCATCTAGTTGCCAAAGCACAATCAATATGGAAGGAGCGGTATTTTATGATTGGAGAAGTTGTTGTGTTTTTGGTGGTGAAATTCATTATTTAGTATCTGAACCCTCAGCATTTCAGTATCATTTATTCATAAAGTCCCTTTTTGCCAGGAGGAAATGGATACAGCTGTAGAGAGAGAGAGAGAGTGCGTGAGAGAGGGAGAGAGAGAGAGAGAGAGGGAGAGGGAGGGAGTCGGATTGATGATATTGATCAGTACCATCTTGAAACAAAGGCTAGGTGCTCTATTTTAGTTGACAAGTGTGACACATAAAAAACAAGCAAGAGAGGGGGAAGGCTAGGGCCTTGAACACCACAGGCTTTAAAAAGCGTTTGAAGAAACCATTATGACAAGCAGGTCTAGGGAAGCTGCTGCAAAAATGTATTCAGAAGAGTCATTAAAAAATGATGCTTTGTTTGCCTTGTGAATATGAGGCTTCCAGCTCACTGCAGTGCTTGCTGCTACAGAGAAAATGAGGAGATCTGCACACTGCAGTTACTTTGCCTTCTTTCTTGGGGGGTAGGAGATGGGAAGGGGGCAGGAAGGGGTTATGCAGGGAGGATCCAACATTTTCTTTCCCTCACGCCCAAGTCTATTCCTCTGGATGATGGTTCCCTTGGATTTTTCCATCGCCAATGGCTGTCAAAAAAGTTGGCCATTTTTATATCAGAATTACTTATTTCTCATGAAATAGTTGAATAATTTAAACACCTTCGAAAGAGTTAACCAACATTAGGGCTTCCTTGTATGTTTTCTCATACAGAGACTGTAAGAAAGAAACATTATTGGAGCAGCGTGATGCTCCTGGCAACAGATCACAGACAGTCTTTCCTCCTGTCCAATCATCCACATGGATGTATGCCATAGGGGCTAATCGAAATTAGGCAGAGATTCATTATTTGCTCAATCTGAAGAGAAGCCTGGAGATCTGACTGACTTCTAAGCTCCAGGAGGGTATGTTCTGCAGGTTTTGTGGGTATCTGAGTGTATTTTTAAAAAGAAAACATACCAGAGGCTCTCCAAGTCAGGCCAGGGAGGGCCTTCTTTGGAAATCAGGTAGAAATGGTCTCATGGTAGAGAAGATCATGCTAGGACTCATCGCTGCTGGATGAGTGGACAGAAAGAAGGCACTCTCAGTTCTCTTCTGATGACTTCCTGTGCCAGGAGGACCGAAGAGTGGAGGCAAACTACACTTGGTTATCGGGGATCTGAAATAGTTTTGCACAGTGTGGTTATCCCTGTGATCATGGTGATCAGAAAGAAGCATAGAGGTCTTTTCTTCACCCTCCTCTTCAGCCCCTTAGCGGGTATTTGCCAAAGTCAAAATGCAACTCTTGTGTGCAAGCTGAGTTTATAAACTGGCATCTCTGTGTGACCTTGGGAAAGTGCCTTAACCTCTCTGAAGTTAAGAGAGGTTCCTCATATCTAAACTGAGAAATAATATCTTGGACTTGGTTATTAGAACTAAATGAGATGTGTATAAAGTCGAGGATGGTGCTCTTTTTGATTGTTATTCTTAAAAGGCAACTCCCTCCATATTGCTCTTCTATTTAAATAAAACCGTGTAGCAGAGATGGTTTATCTGGCATTTAGTTCAGCGGCAGTGGGGAGAACAGGTCCCATGAGGAGAATTTACAATAAATAACGACAATAAGATGGTGTCTAAACACACAAACAGTTTTTCTGGATTCTATTGTTTCTTCTTAAGCTAGACTCAGTAAAATAACAGTGACATTAAATAATCAGTTTGTCTAATTTCTGTCTGTTGTAATTTTTTTTCTAAAACCAAAGCAGAGTTTGAATGAAATCTACAACATCATCACATCCATTTGTATATCTTTTCAAAGTTCCCAAAGTATATTTCGTTTGTTAGAGCCAGTCAACAGTGGACAGGGATGCAATTTTTACCATCATTTTTGAAATAAAAAAACAATTTCAGTGCATGATTTTCTTAAGGTAAAAATTAATTAAGCTTAAAGCTCATATGTTTAGTGCTTTTATGTCAGAATATTCACCCATCCATCTATCCACTCAATCCATGAAATAATTATGTATTCTATCTTCTTGTGAGCTAGGCACTGAGTTATATAAATTTTGGCATTATGGAAGCTCATTGTAATTTTTGAGAATGCCATTAAATCCTAGAGATAGATGTTATCTCAAATAATTATTCAATACAGTTAGGTCTGAGACACTAAAGTGTTTGTTACATTTGTGTTCTTTCGATATCCAAAAGAGAAATACTATCAGTCACAGATATTTTTGAAGATTCTGAAGAGCTCTCTAAATAGCACCCTCTTTCCTATGCAGGTCTCAACCAGGGCTTATTCCATAAAATAAGTAAGATTTACAACTAAAGGACCAGAAGAGAAATCATGCTCTCTGGTTGTAAACTTACTTCTAAGCAGAATGGAAGCACAAATGCAAATTTTACCAGTCAGCGAGTCACTGTGATTCCCCTGATGCAGAATAAGTAAAGGGTGGCCAGGAGAGTTTAAGGAAAATTTAGTGAGAAATATAAGTGGGGAAATGGGATTCCCCTTAAATTATAGTCAGGATCTGAGACTCCTAAAAACCAAATTCTAGAGATTCCTAATGAAAAGTTACTGTCTACCAAATTTTAACACCCGTGAAACTCCTAGTTTTAGATAGCTTGCTTGAGTACATGGTAAAGTCAGTCTATTCTCCAGGTCATATAACATGTATTTAAAATTGAAATAAAAACCATACAGCTAGACTGAAAACCATAACAAGAATGCTTGCTGAAGAACTGAAAGGTTAATATATTCTTGTAAGAAGGAAGCAGATACAAAAAGCGATCACAATAAGCTAAGGTTGCTACCATAGACAAAGTCCTTCCCCATATAAATATGTGTTAGAGAGGCTCAATGGACATATTTTGCTGTGGAAGGTCTGTGTGTAAAAAGGATTCAATCAGCCTTTCAGGAGTGCCAATACTGTCAAAGAGTGATAAAAATCCCAACAAATGACAGAACTAGCATGTATGTCGTGGCATTAGTAGAATAATGGCAATGAGGGCAGAACTTTGGAAACCAGTTGGAAGTTCTTCAAATGTTAAACCTGGATTTATTGTATCATCCAACAATTGTACTCCCAGATATCTTAAGAAAATTAAAACACATGTCCAAGCAAAAATGTGTGCACAAATGTCAATATACTCATGGTAGCCAAATAGGACACCCCAGATGTCCATCAACTAATCAATGGGTAAATAAAAGGAGATATAACTATAAGATGGAATTTAATTTGACAACAAAGTCCTGACATATGCTACAATATGGATGAACAGTGTAAACATTGCAGTAACTGAAAGAAGCGGGCACAGAGGCTCTTATATTATATGATATGATTTATATGAAATTTTCAGAATAGGAAAGTCTACAGAGACAGAAACTAGATTACTTGTAGCCTAGGGCTGAGTGGGGAGCAGAGAGTGGATTGAAGGAGATGGAGAATGCTGCCAATAGGCACAAAGTTTCTTTCTTGTGTGTTGAAAAAGTTCCAAGTGAGTTATGGTTATGGATGCATAACTGCAATATGTTAAAAACCATTGAATTAGACACTTCAAATGAATGAACTCAATGGTTTAGATATTATATATCAATGAAGATATAATAAGTGATGGAATATTTTAATAAGGAGCTGAAGCAATAATTTAAATAGTAGTGACTGGGAATTTTCCAAAATTAAAGAAAGACACCAAAGTTAGATCTTAAAATGTTAAGGAATCCCAAGCAGGGTGAATATGTTTGTAAAAATCCACATATTAAAATGCATCAAAAGCAAAGGGTAGAACGTGAATGTCTATCAACTTGGTTCATGGTGCTTTTCTTCATGATCAGAGGAAACATGACAGAAGTTATCGAATGCTATCCTCCCCACAATGCTATCCATCAGGTGGTACACCATATCCATCTGTCCCATCACCGGTGATGCAAATTTTGATCACTTGAGTAGAATAGGCTCTTCCTAGTTTCTCCACTAAGAAGTTACTAGTTTTCTACTGGTGGTAAGTACTGTGTAAGGAGGTAGTTTGAGTAAATATCCCATTGTTCATCCAAATCTCACCACTAGTTTTAGCCCAATGATGACTTTCTAATTCCATCATTTCTTTCTATATTTTTTGGTAGTATTCTGCTATAAGGAAGAATTTTA
Source organism: Canis lupus dingo (assembly GCF_003254725.2). NCBI lineage: Eukaryota > Metazoa > Chordata > Mammalia > Carnivora > Canidae > Canis > Canis lupus. The sequence continues at coordinate 31,764,010 of NC_064264.1, read as the reverse complement.
TTTTTTCCTAATTTATTTGTTCTTTCATTTGTCAATTTATCCTAGTATGAAATCATGCTTTTTTTCACTTGATGAGATACAACCCATTACTATCATTATTAATTTTGATTCTCACATTGTCCCATATTTGTCCAGTGGAAGTTCTTTTAAGCTTTAGACATACCATCATCATTCTTTGATTACTTTTTTACTTCCTTTCAAAGAAGGAATGATAAGTTCATTTTACACATTTTCTACCCAGCTCTGAATTCAGGCATTTTCCAAAGATCCATAGGTCCTTTATTAAAGAATGGTATTTAGAAACCAAGATCTGGGTACCATGACTATTTATTGCCACTGGGGTTTTACTAGGGTTTTCTCAGGTCCATTCAGTGCACAGAGTCAAGAAATATATGTATGTATATACACACATGCACAAAATCACATCTATGCTTTTTCTACATCTATCTGTATATTGAAGACATCACTGCATACTATTACCCACAATCCAACCAAACACCATAAGACTCATGTTAGTTTTCTGTTTTCATATTTGTAACTCCCTTCTTTGAGAATGAGAAGTCTGGCTCCCTCAATAGATGTATATATTTTCCTCAATCTCAGCATCCATAAATATAGCCTATCTCCTGATCCCAGCAGACCTATAGTTCTGTTGAATCATCCTCCTCTGAAAGACATTGATTCCCAAGCTGCTGCCTTACTTAGCTGGCTTCCTCTTGCAGGCTGTGTCTCTTGAGCCTTGACAGGAGACCACCGCACTCTGTCAGTTTCCTTGCATTGGTCCGGATTTATCTGGCTACCTTTCTCAGGCTTGTCTGCTGCTTTTTAAAGTTATTTTTCTGCTTTAATAGAATAACACTGGAATTTTACAGATATCCAATTAAAAGGGTAAAGTGATATGAGCTATTGAGAACAATAATGCCCCCTTAATTTGGCTCTTAAGGTTCACAATTCCAACTGTAATTGTGATATATAAGGGATACACACTCCCCTATGTTTATAACAGCATTATCAATAATAGTCAAATTATGGAAACATCCCAAGTGTCTGTCAACTGATGAATGGATAAAGAAGACGTGGTATATACATACAATGGACTATTACTCAGCCATAAAAAAGAATGAAATCTTGCCATTTGCAATGACATGGATGCAGCTAGACAGTATTATGCTAAGTAAAATATGTCAGTCAAAGAAAGACAAATACCATATGATTGTACTCTATGTGGAATTTTAAGAAACAAAAGAAATGAGCAAAGGGTAAAAAGAGAGAGAGAGAGAGAGAGAGAGAGGCAAACCAAGAAAGAGACTCTTAACTATAGAGAACAGACAGTTACCAGAATGGCTAGGTTAAATTGGTGATGGGAATTAAGGAGGGCCCTTGTGATGAGCACTGGGTGTTGTTATGGAAGTGTGGACTCTCTGTATTGTACACATTGCATGTCAACTCACTGGGATTTAAATAAAAACTTAAAGAAAAAACTGCTCACTAGCTATTCCAATGCATGAAATTCTATGGGAAACTACTTTACACTGTAAATGTGTCAAGTACCTCTTCTTTAGATCTATTGTGTGTTACATCTTGATTTTTTTTTAAAGGGCATATCCGTAATTCGCAATGTGTCAGCTATCTAATGATATAAAGAGTATGAATTATTACCTTTCCATTTGTTTCTTAAATTGAATTTTTTAAAAAGGGTGTAATTTGTTCTTTAAAGCAATATTATAGACATAAGACATTTACGAAATTTCATAATTAATTTAATTTAATATGATAGAAAGGCAATGTGGATATTTTCCAGAACAGTTGGGGTAACAGCATTAAAGTATCAACTCACATCCTTTGTAAGAAAAAAGAACTTTGAGAAAAAGTGATGTACACTTAAGCTTCATTTTCAGATATTTTTAATTCCTATAAAACTTTTTATTAAGATTAAAAACATTTAGCTATAAATTATAAAAATTAATCATTTAGCTATAGATTATAAAAATACTAAATACATAGCCAGGTGCCAATTGGGGAAACCCCTCTTTTGCATAACAAAATTCTCTTTTGCTCCATTTTTCCCTATGCTCTGTCATAGTCTAAGGGAAGATTCCCTTTCAGAGGCTTAAAGTTGTAAAAAATGTCATTTACATCTAACGATGGTATCCTGGTCCAATTTAGGTCCTGTTTCAGCACCTGATTCCGAATAGTCTTTTGAAAGAAAGAAGGTATCATACAGATTCTGGAACCTTTTCTCTGGAAATGGTCAGTTCTTAGAGGAAAGATCCTTTCTGGATTTTCATTGAGGCAGGATAAACAATGTCCCTTTTACTTCAGTGAAGTTTGCAGAATAACCATCTGGACTATAGCAAATTCATTGGTACTTGGCTCTCCATCTAGCACAATCTTGTACTGAAGATTCCAAAAACAGGATAAGGGACAATGTCAATTCTGCAGCATTTGTGCAGTCTTTGCATTATGGGTAGTGGAATCTAGATTTTAGCCTTCTGCATAATCACCTCACAGCTAGGATAATACCAGAATGATTTCCGGTCTCTTTTAGAAAATATTTCCAAACCTGAGACTGAACCCAGGACACATACAACAACCTCTTTGATTTTTGTGCTTTTTTGGTCTTGAATAGGCTGGGATTTGAGACCAAGTGTTGGTTCTCCTCGTTGGACTACCAGACCTCGGAAACTACGTCAACCACTGCCCACTTCCCTTTGGCTACTGCTCCCATCTGGCCCAGGCTGCTCTGCCAAGGTGCTGAGCTGAGGAAGTTTCAGGTTTGCTTGGGTCCTGTCCTCCTGAAGGCAGAGGTTGTCTTCCTCAGGGACTGGACAAAGTAAATATTAGGTAAATTAACTCTTTTGCCTACCAGAGGGCCTCAATGCCAGCAGACAACCTGGTACAACAGAGAGGTTGGGAAAAGACAATTCAAATTCACAAGACCCAAAAGAGGCAGGAGAGTCCCTTAGTGACCCTTCAACCACAGGTTCTTTATATTTCCCATTTGGACAGTCTAGAGTGCTCTTGGGCCAGCTAGCTCCTTTCCTCCTTTGAGACTTTTTTTAAATGTCACCTTTTTATTGAGGCTGCCCTAATGTTTTTTTTTTTAAATCATCTTTACCCCTATTTTCCCTCTCTTCCTTCAACTGCTTTACTCTTCTGTATAGTATGAACAATAATTATTTATATATGATTTTATTCTTCCCTCTCTTCAATTGTTTCTTTTAGTCCTCCTATTACTCACATTTCCACAGCCTTTTACTGTGCTGATCATTCTTATTTTATTGTAATTGTCCTCTCTGGAACTTGTGACATTTCTCTTCACCCCTGACTCTTTTCTTTCTTCTTTCCTGTGATTGGTTTCTGCATCTTTGAATACCTCTTAAATTTCCACTACGCCATCTTCAATTCTCTCACTCTTCACTCTAAAAGCTCTAGTTGGGTGATCTCAATAAATCCTTAGCTTCAATCACCAACTATAATACACAATTCTTAAATTTATGTCCCTATCTGGAGCTTTTTCCTGAATTCAAGTGTTATATTTCTCAACAGCGTGCAATTGAATTGAGGAAGAAGATGTGGTGAAGAAGACAGACACAGACACTGATCACTTTATTAAAATGTGATTAGGACCATTTCAGGATGAAAACGGGCTGTTATGTTCCTTCCACTTATTAGAGAGTAATAGCAGCATCTACCTGATAGGGCCGTTAACAAGTTTAGATTAAATAATCCAAGTACAGCATTTAGAATAATGCCTCAAACTAAATGCCCAATAAATGTTATATGCTGTTATTATTATTTAATTTTTTTTATCACACAGAAGAGTCCTTGATCTCATATGAGGTTTCCTGAAGAAGGTTTTCTATGTTCTAAAATTTAAAGAATCACAAAGAGATGAATCATTTGAAGAAGAGTAGGAAGGGCATTTCAGGCACTGAAAACAACATAAATAATATCACAAAAGATTGAAGCAGATGCTATGTGGGAGAGAATAAAAGTAGATAAATGTTCTAGAGTGCAAATTCCAAGGTGAGTAATGGTTAGAAATAAAACTAAAAAAATAGTTAGAGGCCAGGTCATGGAGAGCCCTAAATGCTGTACTAAGAAGTGTGGTTGTACTCTATGGGTGTTCCACAATTTGAATTTTAAACATGGAAGTCATAAAATTATTATTTTTTCATTGTAGATGAAATCACTTTGGTAGCAAATGGTAGGATGTCATTCAGAGTGATAAATAAAAAAATAGTGCATCCAGTAATAAAAAAAATTAAAAGGACTGTGCCCATAATAATATGTGAGACATCACTCTGGAGCTCCCCAAAATAGCTGGATGTATTGAAGGATAATGGAGATTCCATGCTGGTTATCTGGGAGAAAGTCGGAAGAATACTGCATAAGACTATTCCCATGACTGCATCAAGCACAGCTTACCAGTTAGCTCTACTGTGTTGAATAGCAGAAAGCACAATCATAGAGATGTAAATAAAGTACAACGGGATCAAAAAAAAAAAAGGAATTACCTTAGAAAGATGGATACAGAATATCACAGAGATATACAATTTTAAACTGCACACAAAGAACATCCATTGTGGTTAAGCATAGAGAGAAATATGGAGGAAATGGGAGAAGATGTAGCTTAAAATCCTGCTTTGGATAGATTGTGAAAAGCATCTACTCTTTCGCCAACAATTTAGTTTTCTTCTACGTAGTTATCAGGAATTGATATTTTATCATATTTATTGGTTTCTGCATGTGTTTTATTTATTGTATGGAATCATGGAATGAAAGAAACAAAACTACTATGGAAATACATAAAATTAAATGGGAGACAATATATTTAAATTCTGATTTTCTGATTATATGTATTAGGTAGTGGATTTAAAATCTCCTTCACTTCAGGAAAGAGGAGAAAGAATACCAATCAGATGAGAACTGAGATCTTAATGTTAAAATATATTTTACAATATATTCATTACATTTGTAACTGACCCATATAATAGGTTGACCATGTTTATTGCAGTTATTAATTCAGAATGCCTACAGGATTAGGGTGAAGTAAGATGTCAAAACCATTTAGTGAAGGCTATATTCTGATTAAGAATATGTGTGCTGAGTTGCTCATTCATTCAAAGTAATCACAGGTAATAATAATCCATCTTATGTTTATATACCATATTTAATCATGAGAGAGTCTAGAGCATTTGGTAAACTGAAATTATTCCAATGTTCAGCTGTAACAATAATTGTACTGAGGAAATAGCATAATTTGAAAGACAGGAACCTGAAAAAAATCTTAAATGTGCACATGAGAAATACATGTTTCAAAATAGTGTGAGTTCAAATTAATGATCTTGTTTATATACAGAACAGAATCTTAGAATCTAAGCATTGTAATAAAGCAAGAAGGGACCTTGGCGATCACCTTCTCCAACCATTTCATTTTACAGATGAGGAAACTAATTTCTACAATTTTGATTTCCTGCTATCTCTTACTAAGTTACAACATTATCTCCACACCATTGTCTACAAAAATGATATCATATTATTTACTAAAGTGATATAAAATGTATTACTGAATCTGTATTACTGCTTCACTACCAGCACCCAATTCAGAAATTCAAATCCTAAAAGCTCTGCTTATAAACTACTCAAAATAGTGCCAAATTCATTTCTGGGAGGAACTTCTAAGAGCCAGAAATGCGTTAAGGTCAGAAGTGATGCTAGTAATATAAAATTGGAGCCTCCCTCTACCCCATTCCTTTGTTGCCTCTCTAAATATGCAAATATGCTTGTCACTCTTTAGAGAAAGAGCTGATAACAAGCTCTTTGTTATCGCTTGAAGGGTTCAGAGACCTCCAAAATACACAATACCCCATAGATTGTCCCAGTGTTTGAATTGGGGCTATTTTTCACCCTGGTTTCATCTGCCAATTCCGCCCTGTTAAGAGTAGGCTATGAAGTTCGAAGAACTTTCCAACTACACCAGCTAGTTTTAGACCACTTCCTCCCCCTGCTTTCTGCCATATTACTTTTTTCAGTAAAAGTGTTGATTCAAAGTTTTTCTATGAGCTGCTAGCTATGTTTGGAGCTTCTCTCCTTCTCTTCTTTATTTCTTTTGCACATCTAGATCCTTACTGTTCTAAAAGTTCCAGCCCACAATTTCTCTCATGTCTTCCACCCCAGCCATCACTTGTGGATATAGACTTTCTGTAAGCTCAGGGTTTGTTGTTGTGGTGGTTTTTAAATTTTTATATCACTTAATTTTCATGCTATCTAATTGTTTATTGGGAATGTGTATTCTGTTTAAATTATATTGTAAGCTTCTAATGGGCAAAAAAATATACGTTTTTTTGTATTTCCTCAATGCCAACCAGCAACCTAGGACATTTTCTGCTCTTAATAAGTAAATTTTGATGCTAAACTATGCATTTTGTTTAAACTGTTTAGCTAAAGTCTGTCCATATAGTGATATGTTCATAAAAATCAATATTCCAACATTGTAGATGGTATAAAAATGACTATAAGTAATCATTTTGATTACAAAGTTGTGACTGTTCTTTAATAATTTTTCTATACATGCGATTAAAGCCAGAGATTCACAATGCTTGACAATTATTCAAAAAGAGCTGCCCTAAAAATAAATGAAAAGACAATTTCCTTTTTTAAAGATTTTATTTATTTATTTATTTATTTATTTATTTATTTATTTATTTTAAAATTTTATTTTTATTTATTCATGAGAGGCAGAGAGAGAGGGATGCAGGGACACAGGCAGAGGGAGAAGCAGGCTCCATGCAGGGAGCCCAATGTGGGACTCAATCCCAGGACCCCAGGATTACGACCTAAGCCAGAGGCAGATGCCCAACCACTGAGCTACCCAAGTGCTCAAAATGTTTCCTTTAAAAAAAAAGTCAACAAACATTTCACAAATGAAGTAAGATCCATTTTATTAATTATTACAATGAGCGTGAAAAGAGGCAGTAAAGTGCAATGTCATTAATTTAGGCTTTGGGTTTAGATGGACAATGGATGAGATTGCAGATCACTTATTTATCAGTTGTGTGACTTTGGGAATGTTACCAGGCTGTATCTGTGTCCTTATATAAAAGAAGAAGAAAAAATGCCTATAACTGAGTTTAAGAAACTTAAATGAGAAATGTAAATTACTCATCTGTTGAGCCAGAACTCAGATTGGTAGTAGTTTGAACATGTGGTAGTTTATAATGCCACTACAACAATCATGTCTGCATCAAATACACATGTACTAACAATCTCTTAGATATATTGATGTGCATGGAAAAAGAGAACTTGTGAAAGAGTTTGTCCAAGTTCTCCATGGAATGTGAGAGGAGGGAAAGGGGATGGAGAAGTCAGCATGCTGTCTGTTTATTACAGTGGTGGTCTCCACATATGACCGTCAACCATTCTTCCCACTCCTCACATTTAAGAGGTGGAGTTTTACCCCCATCTTTTGAAACTGAGCTGGCCTTGTGACCTTCTCTGGCCAATAGATTGTGGGGGCAGATATATTCTGTGATTTCTAGGTCCAGTTCTTAAAAGGTATATCAGAATGCTTATGCATTCTCCTTCTTGAAAAAGTCTGGCTTGGAGATCAGCTGCTATGATGTGAGGAAGCCCAACCTACTATAATAAATAAGTAGAGGCCACTTGGTGAGAGGCCTAGAGAATAAAAAGACCATCTTCAATATTCCACTCCCATCTGAATGGATTCACATGAGTGGTCCCAGCCAACATCATATGGAGCAAAAAAACAGCCCATTAAGGCATCTGTCTTGCCTTAATTCCTGACCCACAGAATCTTAGGAAATGATAATTATGGTTTTAAACCATTAAGTTTGTAGATGATTTGTTACAATACAGTCAGTACTCACAAAAACTATGCACATCAAGGAATTATATCTAACCTCTATGGAAAAGAGGCATTTCCCCAATCTATTCAGAACTCAATATTGCTTTGGCTCAGGGAGGCATGGAGGACATGTGGCATGTTGTGCAATGTGAGGATATAGAGGCTTGAGGACCATAGGGCACTGTATCCCAAAAGTGGAAACAGCATTTCTGGATGCAAGAATAGCAGTGAGCTCTCCAGGGTGACCTTCCTGACAGCAGCTTCCACAATGGGGGCTATGCAGAGTTGCAAAAGCACACCTGAGCACACATAAACCTTCCTTGGTGAGAGGGGTTTGGAGTCACAGAGTTCTTGTAGGGCAACAAATCAGTAGTTCTTGTGAATATGAACTTAGGACGAGTAGATCTACGAAAATCAAAAGACACATTTCAAGGAAGGGACCCTAACTGGTTCAGTTAGAAGAGGTCCTCCCTCACATTTGGACCAACCAACTTGAGGGCAGGGGTGGGTGGTGAGTGTGTTGTGTGCATGTGGCCACTGTTAGCTAGGCTATTGTCCTGTGTGGATACCTGAAGTGGAGGGAGGACATACCTCAGCTAATGCTAGTTCCATTGTTTGTATCTGTTAGAGCTTATTTTCTGCACTGCTATTATTTATTAACTTACCTCTTACTGAAGACTCTCATTGGGCCGCTCTCAACCCTCAGAATCTGGAAAGCCCCTGGTACAGGAAACACTCAGTGAATAGTAGTTGCCTTTCTCCTATACTTATTGATACATTCCATACCTGTTACTACTCTTGTTTACAGCAATATTGGCATGTCATTGGGCTTATTAATGATAATAAGTAAGGTGTGTTTGTACTTTACCATTTTTCAAAGTGCTTTGATGCAGCTACAGAATTTATCTCTACTCAGTGATTTAGGCAGTATAATTTTAACCTCTAAACAGAAAAGGAAGAGATTAAATATCTTGTATGTGGGTTTTCTAAGGGTCCGAGAAAGCTGGATAAGTTGTAACATCTTTGTCCATTGGGTCAAGAGTTACCGGCAAGGGTACAGTCCAAGACAAAATCATATTTACAGAGAAACTAACTTGAAACTGAGATGTTACTTAGGTGAAGTAGGAGATAAATAAGCAGTAGCTAGAGTGATTCTGAGAGTGAGGAGCAGAAATAGGCCACAAGCATCATGGTGGCTGCCTAGAGTAGATGCAGGATTTTGATTTTAGTGGGGCTGCCCATTTAAGTGGTTCCCAGAATTGTAAAGGCAGAAAAGGCAGACATGTAAGGCAACTGAACAAAGTCTGACAGCATATAAGGGGCTAGCACATTGCTTGAGACTCTGGAGGATCTCACACCCATGAAATTCCTCCAAATCCTTGTGATTTGTATTTATCCCAATTCATGTCATGCTACTACTGCTGCGGGCATGCTTTGACTCTGAATCCCAGACTGCCCCTTGTTAACTGAGAAACATTGGGTCACTTTATTAACTCCTCAAATGCCCAGCTTATTTTGCTGTAAAATGGGATTATGCTATCTGTCTCATGTGGGGAAGAGTGAATAAGGACTTTTAAAGCATTGATCCTAATGATTGGTGGGAGAAGGTCTTCCTACACTGTAGCTCCCCTGATCTCTTCAACGGCAGCATGAAAAGACTCTCAATCCTCCTTAATCCTGTTATGTTATTAATAATGGAAATCTTAAAGTAGAAAATGGATTTTCCCCCTCCAATTTACACACAGCCCTTAAGACTCTGGGCCTCTTGGAATATTAACTATAGAATGAAGCTATTGTAGTAAGACATTTCACACACCACAGCTTAACTTAGGCAAGTTATTAAATTTATTTAAGCCACAGTTTCTTCATCTTTAAATTGAGTATAATAAGGGCACTTGGGTGGCTCAGTTGGTTAAGCAAAGGACTTTTGAATTCATCTCAGGTCATGATCTCAAGTTGTGAGATCAAACCCTGCATCAGGCTCCCCGCTCAGCATGGAGTCCGCTTGAGATTCTCCCTCTCCATCTCCCTCTGTCCCGCGCACCCACTTGCACATGGTCTCTAAACAAACAAACAAACAAACAAACAAATAAACAAATTCTTTAAAATCTTTAAAATGAAAAATAAAATGGTTATAATAATAATAGCTCCTTCCTAGATTTGTAAAGATTCAGTGTGCACTTAGCATAGCACCCATTGCATAGTAAATACTCAGTAATAAACTAGTGTAGTGTTATGATTATTGAAGTCTCAGTTTACTGACTTACAAATTGGGCATAGTAATATTTACTTCAATGGATATTTTGAGGAATAAGATGGATATTATTTACATAAATATGTGTAGATTAATAGCTGGCACATAGCACACACCCAATGCTGCTCCTCATAAACCATCATTTAATTAAGATAGGTACCCAAACAAATTCTGGTGTTCATAACTACTTGATATTCATTTCTAATGGAAGATATTCCTGATAATCTAGAAATTAGGAGACATAGATTTCTGGCTATTTGGGGGTATATGAATGCAGGTGATTTAAGAAAAGTTAAGGTCGTTTAATGTACAAGATTATATCTTCAACTGCAAAAATAAGCTTAAAATTATTGACAATAAAGATGAAGTCGGATTTAAGGTGACACTGATAAACAACTCTCATAGACTATGGCCATATGGAAGAGCTGTACATGTGTGAGTGTACATCAGCAAAGCCAACTCGCACCATGTTTTCCACATCCCAAAGGAGTTGATGGAGATTTTGTCTCAATCCTCTACATCTTTGAGAACAAAGGAATTATTAAATGTTGTTCACTATATAATACTTCACTATATGTAAATGAGGCTGTGTAATAAATTTTGGTGTAGGTTCAAAGATTGATGAAAATAAAATTCCAAATTAGCTTAAGATGCTTTTTATTTGTTTTTCTAGCAGATGAACAATGTAGGAACTATATGAGAGAATAACAGAAATCAATGAGAAGACATACATTCTGCTTCTTTCCAGAAGTTAGATGGTCAATCTTGTGGTCTAAGAGCTGAGTTCTCTTCATTAGGCTATACAATGGGCTTGTCAATATTCAAGGGTCTTGCTTTATCATATGTGCTGGTGCTTACTATGACAAATTACACATTTCTGTGTTCTTATCATATTATCTAGATTGCAAAGAGAATGGACCATGCATGGTCTGCCAAAATATGTCATTATCCACTTTGTAGCGCAACAGCGTATATTAGACTTTGATCATCAGCTTGTAATCATTTTTGAGTAGTTATTCACCTTTATATAAAGAATTGCAGAATAAGCGTTGTTCTTGTTGTGGATCTTCTATACAGAAAGTACTGAGAGGTAAAATATTGGCATTTAAAATTAAAGGAATAAAAGATGTATAAGCTGTTTAATGTATAGATGAAAGGAGAATTCAAAGTTTTTTTTATAAGGAATTCATTTTCTAAGAAACAGCTTCAATTAAAAATATCTGACAAATAAAAAAGAGAATTTTAAAGCATTTTGACAAAAGATTTAATAATTTAACATTTTTCTTCTTTTCCTTTGAAAGAATGTAAAAATGTAAATCTCATTTACTCAAATGTGATGATATAGCCCTATAGAATTGTTTTTAAAATGAAAAAGATTCCTAGTTATTTTATTGAACAAGATTAGAGACTTTAAATATAACAAAGGAAACTAAAATCTAAGGAATTGTGGAATGAAGTCAGGTATATGAATGACAGGTAAATTCATTAGAAGATATCTTAACGCTAATGAAGAATTCAGACAAAAAATACTTCTATAATCCTAGAAGTTTTAGAATTTTGTGGAGATTTAGAGAAATACTAAAAATGTTACGCCTTAAACTAAGTAGTAAAGGTTTAGACAAACTAAAAGCAATTCAAAGACATTTTTAAAAACATGTTTAATTTGAAAGAAACATGATGTCAGCTTCACATTACCAGCTGACATCTTGGTAGGTGGTAAAGTTGTACAAATGTAGTTGTGTGTTCCATTTGAACCATTAAGACTCCACAGGTAAATGGGCCAGGCTCACTTTTGTATCATCTCTGATGAAAAAAAAGTTTGCAGTCACTATGTACTGGTTACCAGTTTGTTACATACCATATGCTCTCATCTCTCCTTGAAATAGGGAAAGAGAAGAGAAAAAAAGCCTTTGGCTCTTTTTTTTTCTATTGCCAGTACTCTTCATTCTGTCTCTGATTATGTCTTACACAGAACAAGTGCTCTAGTAGATCAGAAAAGAGGATGGAGCAACATATGAGCATTTGAAATGGTTGTGAATAAACATCTACGAGCATATTTGTCATGTACCTTGATCTATTAAGATCAAGGGATTTCTAAGAGACAGTTCTGGCTTCCCAAAGCTGCTTAATTACAAATACTTTCTTTAGCCACAGGAATGAATGAGAATAATAATAATAGTAATAAGCAACAGGCAATAACCAAAAAAAAAAAAACATTGCATAGATATTTACTTATCAACTTTTGCATCAAGAATCCAGTTTCTACTGTAATCCCATTTACTGGGGTGAAAATTATCCTAAACTAATAAAACATAAATTATATAAAATGTTTATTTGTTGGGAAACCCTTGCTGCTTTAGTATAAAATCACTTCATCATTAGGTATTTTTGCAAGCAATCTGAAGAAAACAAAAGGTTAAAACAAGAGAATTTATATATATATAAAATATATATATATAATGTATATATTTCTTATGATTTTATCATTCTTGTTCATTCTTTACATGTAGAATAACTCTTGAAAATGGAGCAAGTAGTACATTAGTTGTATAGACAAAATCCTATTCTTAGATCAACCTCAAAACAGCCAGGACAATTGCTCCAAATTTCTTGGATATTCTCAGAGGAAATCATATTCATGCTTCAAGGGACCCAAACCAGTTTTGCCAGTATAGGCTACTACCAGAAAGGAAGACAAATTCAAACTAGTGGCAAACAGCTCGATCTCTAAATACTATTTCCCATAAAAAAGATGAAGCATTCTAGGAGAAATCGCTGATTCCAGGTTTGGGAAAGGAAAGATAAAAGGTGCATGTGGAACATTTTGTCATGTCAGAAAGGGAGAAAGCTATCATGTTACTGGGGTCATGTCAAAGAGAGAGAGAGAGAGATCTCCTTGAAGGGCTCCACTAGCTATAGGTTTGACTAATGCAGTATCAGATAAAATAATGAACTGCAGTGGGTTAAAATGTATCAAATATTTTAAAAGTCTGAGTTTATAGTTAACTAAAACAATCTTTTTAGACATTATTTATTATTATTACTTTTTAAACTATGAAAAAAGTTTAAATCCTTATTGACCCCCACTAGAGGATGCTAGAGCACCAACTCATTATTCTAAAAAGTGTTTTTTAAAAAAGAAATTGGAGTAGGAGGAAGAGCTGAGTGTTTATACCAACTTTCCGGTGTGAGCTACATTTTTTGATCAACAAAGAGCTGATGGAAGACAATTCTTCTGTAGTGAAGAATTCTAGTTCATAAAAACAGAAGGAATGGTAGAATCAGATTCTCATCATTTTGCAATTTCCAACGAGATAATCTATATTAGGTCAGTAATAATCAATGACTGCTAAAACTCTTATTTGAAAGGCTAATGAGGAATCTTGAAATGGACGAATCAGGCTGATGATACCCAAAGCTATTGTAGCAGTACCACAAGTGGGACAACCGTACATGATCTGTGTCCTGATATGACATAAAGGAAATTTACCCTTTATGAAGCTTTCTTGCCAAGAACTTAACCTAAATCTCATCTAGCCCCTAAATCCAAAACCAGTTCATACAATAATTCCGGGCTAGAGGAATATGGCACAGAAGCTCATGAGGAGGCCTTCAGCCAAATTCCCCATGTGGGTGACTATACAAGGCAAATGATCCCATACTTTGACAAATCAATAGCATGAAGAAATGGAGAGAGGAAGACATATGCTGAGTTAAGAGGCTTTTATCACAGTAGCAAACAAGTACAAACTTTGCATGTATCTCAGTTTGAACAAAATAAACTGTTAACAAAAGCATCTTCAAGAAATTTGAACATGAGCTGAGCATTAAATAATTTTAAAAAAATATTGATTTTGTCAGGTGTGATAATGGTGCTGAGGTTATATTCTTTTAAACAAGTCTTTGTCTTTAGACTTCAACAGTGAAGTATTTATGAGTGTAATGGGGGGATTTGGATTAAACTGTTTTTCTGTTGACTGTTCTCCACCACTTTCTCATCAGTACTTTCTATAATAGAGCAATTTTCTAGCTACTAAATAGATTTATGAAAAGAAGAAGCAGTAGAGATAAGTAGAAGGACAGGGGTTTTAAAATTTTTGCCTAAATCTTAGATGTCACTCTGTTATTCCATTCCCAGCTAGGCTTATAATTACAAGTTGACCTATTTTTCTGGGATGCCCATGGAAAGGAGACCATTCATTTCCCACAGTAAAGAGTGTCACTGCCTTCTGAGTAACATTTTTACCAGGTGCTGGATTACCTAATTGGGTGAAATCACAGGGAGCGCAGACCTAAGTGCTGGTCTCTCCCACACGCTGTCCCTAGCAAGGGTAGAAAATCAGAAGAAGAAAATGGAGGAAAAGAGAAACACCACGTTTATAATAAAGGCCAGGAATCTGAATAACCCCCCCTCTGTAACCAACTTCATATAATCCCACAAAATCAAAATGAAACAACAATCTGAATTAAGGTAAAAAATAAGGAGGTATTTTCTCCTCTGTAGTTCTATACTTAGCGGTGAAGTGGAAATGTCATAATTATCTGGTAAATTGGTTCCCTCTATTCCAGCAAATTGAACCATTCAAGGATAGGATGGCTTCTGAATTATCTGGACTGCTTACCCATACTAATCATGAATATTTATGAAATCTGAACCTCACTTTGTGCTCTGTAAACACAGCCTGAATTATTCAGATTGTTTGTCTATACTGTAATAAATGGAAAATTCTCCTTGTACCTTATTTTTAGTATTTAAAAATGGGCACCATAATGTTTTGGATATAAGGACAAAGTAAGACAAAGGCATTTGCCTCTCCTTATTATAGCACCCCATTAGCCGTGTTTGTATCTGTGAAATGATTTGTTTGTGGTAAACATATATTTTGTATTTGATAGTTCAACAGTGTTTAACCTATGGTTATGCTTCGAATTAGTTAAGCCTTTAAAACATTTCAGTGATTGTGTAGTTCAGTCAAATAGCCTGGCAGGAGATTAATTGGAAACATAAGTGACACAGCGGCATCATAAGCACCTGCTACAGAAGAGGAAGTGATTTGTTCCATGCTGCTCCAAAGCTGCATGGCCAGAGCAATGGTCAGTTCCAGTAAGGCAGCTAACACAATCCGATAGCAGGAAACCCAGAAATATGCTTTAAATTAACATTTTACAAAAGAGGCATAATGATACATTATTTTATAATTAAAGAACAGGAAGAGCAGACCAAATGATCTTTGCTATTTTATTCCAAAGCCTATGTATATTTGTGTACAAGTGTGTACATTTGTGCATATGTCCTATACATACAATTTATATATCTGTAATATATACATATTTCTTTTTCTTCGCACAGTACCTGCAAGATGGCTTTAGCATACCAGTAAAATAAACCTGTTTTATTTTGCAGATTTTGCACATTTCTGTTGGTGGTTGAATGGCAGTTCATCTGATGTGTATTGTTTTGCTTCAAGTTTTATTGTGCAGTGAGATTAAATGTTTCTTGATGATATACATAGACAGAACACCCACTTCTCAAGTTGCTTGTGGACTATACTGCATTGTAAGACTAAGTGGGGAATAGAGAAAGTGGATTCTTTGGGCTCCTAACAGTAACAATACTTAAACCCTGGGACTTGAGTTTTAAATACAGAGAGAGTAGAGATAGAGATAGGTCTATTAAAAAGAAATGGCATATTCAAATTCAAAAGTTATATGCTCCAGATCTTTTGTCATGCTATATTTGGGGTTGTTTGGTTATGGTATTTTTGTTATAAAATAATTATATTATTTATACAAAATGGGGCTTAAGAGAAGAAAAAATTTAATGTAATTAGCTGCAGAATTTTCATAGATATCCATCAGCACATGGTATTTCTGTCGGTCCTAGAGGATCTAGGCTGGAAACGGTGACCCTAACTGGCTATGAAAACAAGAGGCTCTGCCAATCACAAGGTGATAGGCTTTAAAGACAGCATCTGGGTAAGATCTAGCTCTATCTCCTCTAAACTCCAATGAATGATGTGACTGTCACAGTAATAAGTGAGAAACTTATTTGGAAAGAGAAAAACACAGTGAAAATGCAGAAAAATGCACCCAGGTTATTTTGAATTGGAAATAGATTGTCAATATATCCATTCCCCTCCCCCCAAAGCATGAAAATATTCAATAGAGTAAAAAAATGCATGATAATATTCTCTGTTCCCCTTGGTTTAATTCTCAGCTAAAGTGGTACCTTTATTGAAATGCCTAGTTCCAACAGCAGGGTGCATCATCAAATCTGGATCAAGGAGAATTTAACAGTGGTTCAATTGAGTTTGGTGAGCATTTGTTGAAGGCACTACTATGCCCAGCTGTCTGGCCCCCGAAACATTCCACCAATGGAAGGTGGCTCAAACTCCCCCTTCTTTTTGTTTCCTCAGTGTCGTGGTCACCTCGAGCTGCCAGAGCGAAATACTATAGCTGGGTAAAACACCAGAAGTGTATTTCTCACAGTTCTGCAGGCTGCAAGTCTGAGATCAGGATGCCAGCATGGTTGGATTCTGAGGAGAGCTTCTTAATGCTTTACAGATGGTTTCTTTCCCTGTGTTTTCACATGATCCATAAAAAACAAACTGATCTTTTCCTCTCCTTACAGAGATGCTAATCCAACATGAAGCCCTCACTCACATGACCTAATCTAAACCTAATTACTTCTTAAAGACCCCACCTTCCAATACTATCACGCTGGAACAAGAGTGTCAACATATGAATTTGGGGGCCATAAACTATTCAGTCTATCACACTCACTTGAGCAGCGAGATTGAAGAGATACTTAGGACAAGATATGTGGGAAGGGCTTGAAGCTTCCGTACTTTCTCCAAGGGCACTTCTCTGACCCAAATCTTCATATGTTCACCAACCCAGAAACTCTCTAAACGTTGTCTTTTGGGGGTTTATGGAAACTTCATTTATACACATTCAGAAAATCACTGGTCATTGTCAATTGATTCAACTTCCAGCTCCTCTCCCCTCTCCAGAGGTCAGAGGCTAGGATTGAAAGTCACTGTCTCCAGGCAAACTATCTGAAGAGCTCTCCAAAAGTACATAACAGAATAATTCATTATTGCTCTCATCACTTAGGAAATTCCAAGAGTTTTAGGAACTCTGTGCAAGAAACAAGGACAAAGACCAAATATGTATTTCTTACTGTAAATCACAATATCACAGTGGGGGTGGGATGGCTAGTGTGCTAGTCTTGAGACTCAGCCAGAATGTTCTGTCTTAAGCCCTGGGCCCACATGGGTCTCCATGAAACCATGCAGGAGGTCAGTTTTGCAAGAGGCCAGTTTCTTCCTCTTTGGGAGTACAGCCTGAGGGGATCAATTTTGGAGTTCACTTTAACCCCTCAAAAGCTTGTTCATGATGTATGAGATTTTTTAAATGTATTCCTAGACTTAAGTTGCTTATATTTGAGGATTTTTACATGCATATTAAAGAGTGTGATAACCCTGGAAGTTTTTTTTTCCCCCTTATTGTTCTTGTCAGGTTTCAGAGTGAAGACCTTGCAGGTGTCTTTTATAAATTTCCCCTTCCAGGCAGTTTCATTTACCTGTGGTCAACTACCCTCCAGAAGCAGATGATCCTCCTTCCAACATATCATCAGAAGGTTAACAGCAGCCTGACGCTACCTACGTCACACTGCCAACATCATTCACTTCACTTCATCTCACATCATCACCATCATCACAGGGAGAAGGGTGAGCACAGTACAATAAGATATTTTGAGAGAGAGAGAGGCCACATTCATATAACTTTAATTACAGTATATAGTTATATAATACATACATATAGTATTAACAACTATCTTATTGGTTGTTATACCAACTATCTTATTAGTTGTTATCATATTAATCTCTTATTGTGCCTAACTTATAAATTAAACTTTATTTTAAGTATGTATGTATAGAAAAAACAGTATATATGTGGTTTGGTATTCTCCTTAGTTTCAGGCACCCACGGGGACTTGGAAGGTATCTCCCACAGATTAGGGGAAACCGCTGTATTTGCGATAGTTGGTATAAAGCTAAAATTATTTGTTCCTTGAATAATAATATTCATTTGTTTCTTTTATAGTGAAAAAATGTTTCTTACAGTGAAAAAATGGTAAGTACTGATTTTAGTTCATTTAGCGCTTCTAGAATTATTTAAATGTGTTGTTTCTTCTCATGAAAGCTTTGGTAAATATATTTTTTAAATGTGCCAATTTCTTCCAAGTTTTAAAATGTGGTAGGAAAAAAATTATTTTTCCTATCCTTCAATTTAAAAAAATATGTGACATCTTTAAATTACTATTATTGTTTATTTGCGCCTTCTTTCTTTTTGTTTAGTCTTGCCAATGGATTATCTCTATTTCTAATTATATCTGTGAAGTATATTTGGTTTGGTTGAGCCTCTCTTTTATATATCTACTTTATGTTTCAATAATTTTTATTATCTTCTTTATTTCTTTTCTTCTCTTATTTGGTTTTATTAGTAGCTTTGCCTTTTAAAATTCACTACTTACCTCATTAACTTCCACTCTTTTATTTTCTAAGGTAAACATTTAAGATTACAGATATAACCAAAAAACCACTTTTGCTGCATTCAACAGTTTTGATATGTCGCATTTTATCTAAGTTTTATTTATGGGCATTGAGTGATTTGTAATGTTTTCTAATTAGCTTTTTAATATCTTCAGGGTCTGAATGATGTCTCTTATTTCATTCCTGGTATTAGTAATTTGCATCTCCTCTCTTATTTTATTGGCCAATTTCTTTAAAGTTTTGTTAAATTTATTGTATTTGTTTTATATTTCATTGATTTCTGATCTCATCTTAATGTTTTACTTCAGCTTGTTATTGAGATAACTTGTTAGTTTGTTAACATATTCTAGAACATGTAGTATACATTTTACTTATTCATTTGGGCTGTTTTCACCAGAATTAGTAAAGTTATCCAATCAAGCCTAGTAGTGTCATTTAGACTTTGAAAGGAAACCAAAGGATAATCTTTAGGAGAAAGGGTGTTTAAGAAAGAAGTTTTGATTTTCTAATAAAATCTGAAATAATAAAAGAGGAACAAAAAAAAAAAAGGCAGGGATCTGACCCACCAGATGACCTTGGGGAAGGCAGAGCATGAGGACAAGCTAACAGGGTGCTGAAATTTTACAGACTCTGCTCTGTGAAAGCAAGAGGTTATGCTCTTTTGGCCAGACAGGCAACCACTGCTCCTGCTGAGGTGAGTTCTTGGTTCTGCCATGGGTGTCTGGCATGCTCTTCCACCTGGACACCCAAGGGGTCAGGCTGGACCCCAGCGCAATCCGGAGAGGGGCTGCCTTGCTGAGCCTGTGTTTGCAGCACCTGCTGAGGGGCCTGGTTACAACCAACACATTCACAGTGATGATGCTCTGCAGTCATATGTCACCCAGTGCCCTGCAGGCCACACATTATAGCCTCCTGGCCACCCTTGAGCTGCTGGGGAAGCTGATCCTGGGCACATTGGCTGGAGCCCTGGCTGACAGCCAGGGGCTGCATCTCTGCCTCTCCCTCTTCCTTGCTTTCTCAGGCATGCCTGTTCTGTACTTGGACCTGGTACCCAGCACCGTGGCCTGAGCTTGGGAGGCTAGCCTGCCTAATAAAGCTGAGGACACCAATGGGAAAAAAAGGAAGAAGGTAACACTCATGTTTCAGTTTTACTGCTGTAAGAAATTAGATGATGGGGAAAAACTTATTTTACTCTTGTAATAGCAAATGTTCTCAAGCCCTGGAAAATTCAAAAGCTCTGAGAAGGCTAAGGTTTGGGAAAAGAGAACCTAGAAGAGACCACAATGTTTCCAACAGGTCCCAAGGGTCCAGGCTCAGAAAGCTACTATGCAGATACACAAAGTATGGGAAACTGTGATGTTCTACTAGAGTTGGGTAAATCCAGAGAGGAGTGTGAGTTTGGGATAGCAGGAAATGTAAGGTCACACATGTGACTCCAAGAATGTTCATTAGAAAGATAGCCTTTTCTCTCAAGAGAGAGCAATGAAATCTCAGAAAAACATGACTGAACACCTCAACCCTAAGGCTGAAGTCCCTGG
Organism: Canis lupus dingo; assembly: GCF_003254725.2. NCBI lineage: Eukaryota > Metazoa > Chordata > Mammalia > Carnivora > Canidae > Canis > Canis lupus. The sequence goes on along the minus strand of NC_064264.1, from coordinate 31,743,790 downwards.
AAGGCTTCAGACTAAACCCTACCCACATATGAGTAAGAATAGAACAGAAGCCTTGAACTCTTCCTGGTGACTGGTCTACAACCAAAAAGAATTCCTGGTTAGAATAAATAAAAAATACATTTTTAAAAATCACAAAGTCTATTATTGAAGGCCTGCATACACTTTTCTACTACAAAGGCAATTTTGACTTTTTCAATATGGAAATCAGTCTATAACTTTGTTTTTTTATGTTAAGAAACTGTTATGTGTGTGAATATATATATGACTTTTTTCCAAGGGTCTTTAGTTGCAAATGTCAGGTGAATAGAATGGCTACTCTTTACAATGGAACTTCAAACTCGTAATTCACTTCCCACTTCCGAGAGAAGCTACAGTTGTTTTATGGTATGGTATGCTATAACTACCCCCACCCTCTTTTTTAATCAGTTGCAATTTCTTATAGACTGTTTAAGTGTGTAGATATTTCAAATTGTGACCTTAAGACATAAGGTCATTTTAAATCAATTTAAGTGATTCCTTAAAAAGTTATTTTTAAATAAATCTTTAAAACTTTTATTTAATAATCAAAATAAAATAAAACTCTTAATGTATACATTTCTACCAGTTTAAGAACTATGCAGTGACTTATTTGAGGAATGATTCTTTCTTATTTAAAATGTGGCCTTGAGAATAGTAAACCCTTTTTATGGCTCTGTTTAAAGGCAGCCTTATCAAAGGCAACTCCTATTTTTCATTTCTTTGGGGTGGGTGGAGACCATAAATATATTTGAAAATAAATAACTGGGCCAGGCATCAATTACACAGGTCACCAGATCTGGATCTAAAGTAAATATGAATCTATTAGGAACTTCATCACATCTTCAATAACCACCTCAGAGAAGTCTTTTGAACTGGGGCTCATGGACTAGCGAGGTGGGGCAGGCATGACTCCCCTGGGGTGTGCACAGATGCAGACAGTTGTAGAAGAGATCTCTTTGGGTACTCCATGTATATGAATAGAGGCAAAAACTTCCTCATCATTACAGGCCTTCCTCTCTGCGCACAGACTTCCTGCAGAGACCACAAACACACTTCTGACAAATTCCCAACAGTTTATTTGTCAGATATTTTATTCAAATTGCTTCCTTCTCCTTGCAGAGTACGCAAAAGAACAGCAATATCCCGTCCCCTCTGTACCTCCTAACTGCTGTTTCAAGGGATAACGAGCAAATTTAGATCTTCATTACAATGTTAGTTTGTACAGCAGACCCTATTTATTTCCTCCACCTTGCTATTGTAATCACCAGAACAAGAAGACTGACTCTGGATAAAAGTATTTATTTGGGGCCGGTGTTGCAAAAAATATTCCTATGTAGAAATGGCAAGAAATGCCTCGCACTGTTCAGTAGGGAGAGGACCGAAAACTCGTTATGTCTCAGCCACAGAGTGTCTGTGATTATCCATGCTTGGATGGCATCTGAAAGAAGGATATTTTTAATTATACATTTTTTCTTCTTCAATGTTTTCAAACAGGCCACAATTATCCCAGATATTTATCTCCCTTTTTGGAGCTGGAATCTCAGTTGCAAATATCACCTTTCTTCTGACCTCAGCATAAATCTTATTGATATAGTACACGGTAAATATTTAAGGTATAAACTAACAGAAATCCTAGGGTAAGAGATAGTAGGGAGAAAAGGAGACCTGGAATCATTGTGGTTTAATTTGAATCTTGTTAAGAAATGTTGGTTCTGAAGATCTAATTGTATAGCATGGTGACTATAGTTAATAAGACAGTATTGCATACTTGAAAGTTGCTGAGAGTAGACCTTAAGTGTTCTTACCACCGCCCCCCCCACACACAAAGAGTTAACTATGTAAAATAATAGATGTGTTAATTCTTGATCTTGCTAATCATTCCACAATGTAAATGTGTATCAAATCTCCACATCCTATACTTTAGATATGTAAAATTATATTTGTCAATTGTCCATCAATTATTAGAAGTTAGTATTTATGGAATGAATGAAAGCATTCTGAGATAATAGCAATCACATTAATAATCTAAATCTGTATAGCACTTTCTTTTTAATTTTTTTTAAATTTATTTATTTATGATAGTCACAGAGAGAGAGAGAGAGAGAGAGAGAGAGAGAGAGGTAAAAGACATAGGCAGAGGGAGAAGCAGGCTCCATGCACCGGGAGCCCAACGTGGGATTCGATCCCTGGTCTCCAGGATCGCGTCCCGGGCCAAAGGCAGGCGCTAAGCCACTGCGCCACCCAGGGATCCCCTGTATAGCACTTTGTAGTTCACAACACAGTTTCAAATTATGCAATGTTGGGAAACGTCTTTTTTAGCCAATCAGGAAAATTTCTGTAACTCTCAAAAATGAAATAGAATTTATAATTCAGTGGGAGATTTGGGGGATTTTAGGGGAAAGAATTTCACCAGAGGCAATGTCTTACTTCATGTTGCCATTCTGCAAAATAATTGGCCCTTACTTCCTTTTCCTGAGCTTAACTTTACATGTAAGTATCTTCTTGGTTTCTTCTTCTGGCTTCTTTTTTTAGTAACATATACACATTCTCAGTTTCCTTATGCTCTTGACAGCCAAATCTATATGCTCAGCCTAAATATCTCTCATTCACACAAATATTGACTAACATTTACAAATATTTATTAATATTTGGGCATGGACCTAATGGTGGATATGAAAAGTAGAATGAAATCATTCATTCAAAAAATTCTAGAAGAAAAATTTCTTTACCTAAAGATAGACATGACAAGTCATATTGCTGGTACCTTCGTTGACAAAGGGAAATATTTAACAAAGTGGACAACTAGACATCTGGGCTGTCAGGATTTTTTTTTAAGATTTTATTTATTTATTCATGAGAAACACAGAGAGAGAGAGAGGCAGAGACTTAGGCAGAAGGAGAAGCAGGCTCCATGCAGGGAGCCCAATGTGGGACTGGATCCTGGGACCCCAGGATCACGACCTGAGCTGAAGGCAGATGCCCAACCACTGAGCCATCCAGGTGTCCCTGGGCTGTCAAGATTATAAGGATGAAGATAACCTCCTAAATCTTCCAGAGAGATAAGAAGTTATCAACAAGGGGACCTGGATGGCTCAGTTGGTTAAGCGGCTAGCTGTTGATTCCTTCAGGTCATGATCTCAGGGTCCTGGGATAGAGCCTTGCAGTAGGCTCCATGCTTGGTGGGGAGTCTGCTTGAGGATTCTTTTTCCTGCTCCCTCTCCCTCAGTCTCTTCCTCTGCTCACATGCATGCATGCATGCATGCACGCATGCACATTCTCTCTTTCTCTAAAATAAATAAATAAATCTTAAAAAAGAAGTTACCAACAGAGGAATAAAGATAAAATTGCCATAAAATTCCTTATCAATAATACTTGCAAATGGAAAGTAAAAAGAATAATGATTCTAAATTTCTTTTTTTTTTAAGATTTTATTTATTTATTCATGAGAGATGCAGAGAGAGAGAGAGAGAGGGAGAGAGAGAGAGAGAGGCAGAGGCAGAGGGAGAAGTAGGCTCTACGCAGAGAGCCTGATGTGGGACTCAATCCGGGACCCCGGGATCATGCCCTGAGCCAAAGGCAGATGCTCAACTGCAGAGCCACCCAGGTGTCCCATGATTCTAAATTTCTGAGAGAAAATGCTTTTGAACCTAGGCAGAATAATGACTCCTAAAGATATTTATAACCTAATTCCCCAAGCCTGTGAGTATGTTACCTTATATGGCAACAGGGATTTTGCAAAGGTGATTAAGTTTTTTGACCTTGAGAGGGAGAGATTTTGCTGAAATATCCACATGGGCTTTATTCTTTTAGGTGGACCTTTTCCGGTTGGGTCAGAGAGAGATGCGTCAATAGGGGAAGGGTCAGAGAGGTGTGACATGATTATTGCTGGCTTTGAAGACGGAGGCAGGAGACTAAGAGCCAAGGGAGGCAGTAATTTCTGGAAACCAAGAATGGCCCTCAGCTTAAAATCAGCAAGAACATGGGGATCTTGATCCTCTAAGCACAAAGAACTGAATCCTGCCAACAACCTGAATGAGCAGTAAATAATTCTTCCACAGAGCCTCCAGAAACAAACTCAGCCCTGCTGACACCTTGACTTTAGTTCAACAAGACCTGTGTAGACTTCTTAACTACAGAACTGTAAGATAAATCATTTGTGTCATTGTAAGCCAAGTTTGCTCATTTGCTACAGTTACAAATTAATACAAAGTTTGTGCCCAAAGTGTTAATCAGTGTGGACAAGTAAAGTGTTTTCAAGCATGTACAGAGTTAGAATATTTACTTTCAAATTACCCTTTCTGAAATATTCATTCTATAGGTGTTTCAGAAAAAAAAAAAGTCCAAAAAGATAAATAATAGGATTTGATAACCAGTTGGTGGAACCAACCCAGCAGATATAAAAATATAAAATCCCAGGATGACAACTGTGTATCAAACTTGGAAAGCCTTTATCAGTCCACATGAAAACATTGACAATTGGGCAGCCCAGGTGGCTCAGCGGTTTAGCGCCTCTGTCAGCCCAGGGCCTGATCCTGGAGACCTGGGATCGAGTCCCACATCGGGCTCCCTGCATAGAGCCTGCTTCTCCCACTGCCCGTGTCTCTGCCTCTCTCTCTCTCTCTCTCTGTATCTCTCATGAATAAATAAAATAATAAAAAAAACATTGACAATGATGTTCAAGAAAATGGCAAGTAGAGTGTATTTCTTAAAAGAGAGAATAAAGAACAACTGAAATATTCTAACAGAAGTGTGAAGAAATTATATGGTTTTTCCTACAAAAAAGAATATGAGAGGTGATTCAAAACTATAAGAAGAAAACAGCCCATAGGAGATGCCATAACCTATATTAGTAGTTGAACTAAAATGTGACACCATGTTGAGCAATTTACAGTGTGTAAGGAAATCCACTTACCTGTGTTGATGGCATCCTTTATCTTCGAAAGGGTCAAAGATGCTGATGGTGAATTGTAGAGAAATCCTTCCCACCACTTGGCTTTCAAGTAAACACTGTTTAATATAATCTTGATAATGTAAATATCTATAATTGGCTTTCAACTTTTGGAATCAACTATAGACTTAAAGTAAAGTAGACTTAATTATGATCCCGGAATAGCATTTAAACATTATCCATCTTGGAATAAGGCAAATACATATTGTATACAAATAACGTAAGGCAAATATATATCTGACAAAACTAAGAAGGTGAGCATATAGGTGCGGAAAGAGGAAGAAAGGGGGTGGGTTGGTAATGGCCCTCATCTTACATGGTGGGCAGTGCAGGGTCAATAAATACAAATGACTGTATAAATGTAATAGAATAGGACAGTGGAGAAAATAAAGACAGAAACAAACAGTTACATCTGCAAAATGGAACCAAAATAGGAGAAAATGAGGGGAAGTTTTTTAGTTGTTCTTGACAACTTCAGCGTCATTTAATTTAAATTATTATTATTGTTGTTGTTACTATTATTTTCTTGTGTGTGTATAATCTGCATATTTGATAAACCTCCTATTTCATCACTGAAGATCCAGCTTTAGATCATCTCTTGTGTGAAACCTCTCTTACCTGCCAGAATAAATATTTTCACTTCTTTACTCTCTTCGGACTGAATGCAATTATAATCAGACTTACCTATTACTTATTGAAACATGTAGTTTACATAAGTCTTCCCTATAAACTCTAAATTCTTGGAAGTTACTTTTTTTTTTCAATCCTTAGCCCACATCCTGGCACACAATTGTCCTCCTTCCTTCTTTCCTCTCTTCTTCCTTTTTCTTTCTTAATTTCCTTCTGTCTCTTTCTCTTTTTCTTTCAAATAAATAAATACATATCATTGAATGAATAGATGCCAACTGAAGCCCTGATGTCCAGGTCATCTGCACAACTGGATTCCCCAAAGCATATACAATAGGTAAGATAGTAAATTTAAGGATTGCTATTATATTTAGTAATGTTATGCTTAGTCTGAAAATCCTAGCCTTAGAAGATACTCCCAGCAAATCAGGTTAATTGACTCATTTTATTTCCACATTTCAGAGTTTCACTCACTTTCAGATCTGCATGCCTCATTTTTAAATGACCCCAAATATTCACAACTAAAACTCTTATGTTTCATATTGATTAAAGATCCACTTTAATAAAGTGAGTCCACTTATAGTCCTAGAATATTTACTGGGAGTATGTTGATCTGAAAGAAGACTATTTTGGTCTGAAATTGCCCCTAACTACACTTAGTCTGTGTCTCAGTACACAAACAGTAAATTAGAGAATGGCTGAAAAAATGTGGTCGTTCACACACACCAGATCATGCTATGTGCTTTCTACTTTCTGCAAAGTTAATTGATACAGTTCTTAAGCAAAATGCCAAATCAAATTACAATGAGTAACTGCACAATAATGCTCTCATATACCTTTGCAGTGTGTCAAACACGAGGTAACAGTAGACAGACATATTTTCTTTCTGAGTCTAACAGATCAAAAGAGCTCTGGAGACTAACTGGAAAACTGGTAACCCACTAGACATCATACTTTTGAGGTTTCCATCTGACTAATTTTCATTTAGAGATTAAAGTATAATCCCTCAAGGAAGACTCTGACATGATGTCATGTGATTTACCACTTTTTATGAAAATCATCTCTAAATGGGAGAGGTGCCAAGGTACAATCAGTCTCTTGGCATCTGGCTGAGACTTTTTTGTTTACTGAATTTTTCTTTTACACCATCTGATATTGGAAGCAAATTGTATATTTGACTGGAAATAACTCTTTCTTGAGAACATCATTGATTTAATGAAGACACACTTGCAAGTGTTCTACAGCACAGTTGAAATTTCACTTGCCTTTTAGCTTGAGGCCATTGGTGTGAGTCCAAGTTGACAATTTCAGCTTGTCAAGTCCCTGGTGGACAGACATCCACAACATAAACCCATTGTACCTAATCTTATAATTTTGGCAGTCCATGCATTGGAGGAGACTGAAAAGGATACTAATGCAGAATATATTACTCTGAACAAAAGGCACAAGGGTGAATGAGAAGGATTTAAAACTCCTAGGAGAAGCACAGAAACATAATAAACCTAGTCTCTCTCACAATTACAATACTTGCCTTTTCATACTGACATCTTTCCATTGAAAGAAAGAAAACTATTTTAATTCCAGTTTTACACCATAAATATTTACCAAAAAATGGTTATGGGCGAATGACTATAAATAGTCTACATATTGCGTACATTTTTATGAATCCACTGAAGGAAAATCATGTCTACATAAATAAAGTAGCAATTTTTTAAAGATTTATTTATTTATCGAAGGGTGTGGAGGGAAGAGAGAGAGGGTGAAAGAACCTCAAGCAAACTCTCCTCTGAGTTGGAGCCCAAAGGGGGGCTCGATCTCATGACTCTGAGATCATGACCTGAGCCAAAATCAAGATCAGATGCTAAACTGACTGTGCTGCCCAGGTGTCCCCAAAGTATCATTTTTATATTAATAAAAATTGTCAATGAAATATCAAAAAATCACATAAAACCACACAAGCAAACTAAATTACAAATAGGAGGAATTATTAATTTAACTACAAATGCAGTTTTAAAATAAAAATGCTTAAGTAGAAAAATAAGTTTGTTTTGAATAAATTTATCATATATTTATCAATAAACCTATTATCACATTTTTCAGAATTAAAGAGATTAATAAATTTTCTGTTGTAAAAATGAGAAGTCTCATTAAATTAGAGAACTAAAAATTATTTTTATATAGCAAAATATTCAATGGAGAGCCAACTAACATTTTTTATAAATTTGATATATTTGTCATTTTAAAAATCTAGAAATCTCATTAAAATAGAAACATGAAATTAAGAGTAAGTCTATGTAGGTCCTTTAGTACCTTTAGTACAGGACACTTACTGGGTTAGATGATAAAAAATAGCTATTACCAATTATCAGAGAAATTGTTGACATATAATTTCATTTCATACCTGGCACTGAGATTTAAATCAGGGGTGTAATGAAAACAATGCTGAAGTGAAACAACTTACCTCCAAGCATGAACTCTGACATGTGAGTCAGAGCAAATTGCCCAATTCTGAGTGAGTCTCACTCTCTTTATCAAGAATATATAAGTTTCATAGAATATAATGGGAATCAAAGTGCTAGGGTAGGCTGACTGACCATCCCATAAAGGGCAAAGAGCTCCATTGGAACTTCATTGTCCTGCACTCTGTCGGAAGATCCCCCTTCCTAAATGCTTTCGCCTTCCATTCTCTGCTTCCCTTTCAGATTATCCTCTATAACTTTGCTCCAGACATACAGCTTCACCTGCAGAATGATCCAACAAGAGAACCCAAGAATGAAAGCTCATGCTCTCTTATCATCGTGCAGACCTAGAAGACTAAGAAACAAGTGCAAAATCTCCAAATATTGTAGGCTTTATTCTCCTTACATAAATATTTTTCCATCCATTTATCATTCTCCTTGATAGAGGAGATAAAACAAGAAATGGGACAAACAAATAACAAATTTACTGCTCACTTTTTCAGGATGAACCTTTTCCAGGGTCACTATTATTATATATATGATCTTCTTTAAGCCTGTTCATCATTTTTCATTTGGCAGAGACACCTCCAAGGATATAGCTCCAAGCCATAATTTCTATGCCATTTCTTCCTATACTTCCCCAATTGAATAAGCTCATTGAATTGAATGTGCTCGTTGAATGAATATCTGGAATATCCTTCCAACCTTCTCTCTCCTATGAATAGTTTATCATTTATTTTCACTTTTTCAAAACCTGAAAAGATTGGTACTGAGTAGTGATCCCACAGTATGTTTTTGAAAGTAATACTTAATAACTAATATTTAATAAGGATTCTTTGAATTAATGAATGCTTAATATTCAATGCAGCTTGCTTATAAGAAGCAAAATAGGGGCACTTGGGTGGCTCAGTCAGTTAAGCTCTTGATTTTGGCTCAGGTCATGATCTCAGGGTCCTGTGATCCAGCTCTGTGTCAGGCTCCATATTCAGGAGGGCTTTTCTTCAGGATTCTCTCTCTTCCTCTCTCTCTGCTGCTACCCCCCAACTCATGTGCATGTGCTCTCTCACTCTCAAATAAATAAATCTTAAAAGAAAAAGAAGTAAAAATTTTATGTTTCTTTGATGGCTTATAACTAGTAACTGAGAAAACACTAAATGAAGACATTTACATAAACTGTCTCTACATCTTAGTCCATAAGGCCCATGAAGCCAGCCACCGTGTCATGTCTACTTTGCTCACTAGGAAGACCATAGTATCTACTAAAGTTCAATAATGACTAATTGCAACTAATTGCAACATCAGATGAGAGTTTTTATAACCTTAAGTGTAATATAAACATTTAATATTAAGTTTTAGAAATGCTTGACTGAATAGACTAGGCAAAATGATCAACTTAATTAACTTAGCCTTAAACATTAAAGGTGCTAGAGGTTCTTTACTGAAAGAGAAAGGTGCTGTGATGGTCAGTTTGACATGTCAACTTGGCTAGGCAATAGTTACTCGACCATTCAATTAAATCTTAATCCAGGTTACCTTGAAAGTATTTGTAGATGTGATTAGCATCTGCAATAAAGTTGACATCAAATAAAGGAGATTATCCTAAAAAATCTAGATGAGCCTGATCCAGCTAGTTGAAAGGCTTAAGGAACAGAATTGACATTTAAGTTCCTACTTGAGATGTCTGCCCTTTCAGATAGCCTACTCTATGGATTTCAGATTTTCCTACTTAAAATTGTGGAAGACAATTCTTTGTGTGTGTGTATATATATATATATCCAACTGGGTTTTCTTCTCTGGTGGAGACTTCATGGGTATGAATGTCTTATCTATTGATTTTGACAAATTTTGTTATATCAGAATTTCAATCACTAATTCCTCAGAGTCTTTTTAGATGACAGCTTGGATTTTCCCCCCTCCTTCCTCTCATTCCATCCTTAATTAATCTTCCAGTTAATAGACATTTAGAAGACTTTTTCAAAAACCCTTTGCTGGCCTGTGGATTTTTCCGTATGTGTAATTTATCCCCTCTTTCTCTCTTCCTTGTTGAATAGAAGAGAGTAATGATAGCTTTGATAATTTCAATTCACACAGTTTTTTATTAAAGAATTAAGAAACTTAAATATTTTCAGAAGGTATCACATTTGCGAGGTAACCTCCTTTTATAGCATTCTCTTAATTTTTACAGCCCCTTGTGCTATTGCTATGAAGAAGCTTCAATTTTTACCGTTTACTCATGCTTGTTGTATCTTCAGTAGATTTCAGAGAACCTATTTTTTATGGTAGAGTTATTACCTTAGCATTACTGTTGACATTGTTGAATGGCTGTTTAAGTGATGTTTGTGGTTTTAGGCATTTTCAGGAGAGGAATTCTGAATGTCTCTCAATCTAACTATAAAACCCCAAGAGGAGCTAAGTATCAAGGAGAGCCAGACTCAGAAAATCCCATTCCTACAAGAGTTCTTTTTTCTATAGAATTCACAGACTTTCTTAATTTTTTTTAAAAAATATTTTATTTATTTATTCATGAGAGAGAGAGAGAGAGAGGCAGAGACACAGTCAGAGGGAGAAGCAGGCCCCGTGCAGGGAGCCCGACGTGGGACTCCATCCTGGGTCTCCAGGATCATGCCCTGGACTGAAGGCGGCACTAAACCACGAGCCACCCAGGATGCTCAGACTTTCTTTTAAAATCCAGCTTATGGGACACTTGGGTGGCTCAGCAGTTGAGCGCCTGCCTTAGCCCAGGGCAGGATCCTGTAATCATGAGATTGAGTCCCACATTGGGCTCCTTGCATGGACCCTTTTTCTCCCTCTGTGTGTGTCTCTCGTGAATAAATAAATAAAATCTTAAAAAAAATCCAACTTAGGTACAATTACCAGATATGAATAAGGATTCAAAACAGTAAAAATAATAAACATAACAAAACATGATTTAATTTATTTTAATTCATCACCACATAGAGCCTGAAGACTTGATTACTTCATTGTCACCTTCACTTATCAGAATTTATGATTATTGACACTATTGTTTTATTTTCCTTTGCTTTCTAAATAAATTTTGGTTTTACTATAGGAGATTGTTCAATATTTATTAAGTATGTTAAAATTTGAAACAACTCATCACTTTATAAATTCTGGTGGGAGAATCTTGCCAACTTGTTGAACATTACAATGATTTATCATATTTGATAAGTGCCTGAAAACAATACAGTCTAGTAGTCCATTTGTTGAAATGGAGAACACCATGGAGAACAACCCATTAAACACAAATTGGACAGACTGTACTTTCCAGTCCCTGCTTAGTTGGACAGAGGTTATTTGAATTTATACAACTTTCATATTTACCTCTCTAGGAGAGAAATTCTATTGTACCACTTTCCTATTTGAAAGATTTTATTGATATATTCTGCAGAAATACCCATTTTTTTTCTGAGAAATATCCGACATCTGATTGGATGACACTAAAGATGTTAAACCAAACTAAAGGTTTGGTTTAAATGATGAGGAAAAGAAAAGAAAAACCATTGAACATGGTTAGATGGATTCTAATAGCAGATTTCCTCAGAGTCTTTTAACATGTTAATGTTCATGCAAATCTTCAGGATGGGATTGAGTTGGCAGGTTTCTTCCAATTATTTAACCACAGATTTTTATTCCTAACAGGGTTTGTTGTGTAGAGCAGCACTTTGAGAGCTGCTGATCTGTAGGAACCAAATTTGTAGTTTTTGTTGACATTCAAGTTTTGTTACTTTTGCTTCAAACTTAACTTCAGTTACTTCCTTATGGATTCTCCATTGGACCCAGATTGGCCAACCCATGGCTCCTCAAACTCAGCTCATGTATTGCCAACTCCTAGTCTTTGTAGAGGATTATCCCTAGCCTATAAGGCTTTTCTTTTCTTCACTAACTAAATCTATCTTTCAAAACCTATCCACTTTTTTAGTTGTCTTTAAAATTTATTTCATATTTTATTTTTATATGTATTTTCTGATAAGATGAGCTATTCTTTGAAGTGAAAGACCATATGCTTTATGTTTTCTTTGGTGTGCTACCTAAATTTGATGCGCCGTTTTATGAATATAGCCATTATTTAGTTTGTTCATGAATGACTAGCTGAATACTTGAGTATCATATATGTTCATCACAGCTAGAAAGAAGTAAACCCATTCTGTGGAAATGGTAGACATATCTGAGAGTTACAGACATGTTTTTAGTTGGAATAAAAACTTTAGATTTGCTTTCTACTCAGAAGGTGTCTGATAATTTCTCATTAATTGTTTACACAATAGAAAATAGAATAACAAAAGATGGACTTTGAAGATGCTGAAGAAGAAATAAGTGCAAAATCATAAATTTTAACATGAAAGAAAAGAAAAATATATTTATCCTTTCATATATAATCTAATTCACACTGGGTTTCAAACGGTTTTCATTCCTCTTTACTCTCTTTAAATGGTCCCCAAAAGTACAATATCTATCAGTGCAATGGAATTGACATGGATTTTGGGAGCATTTGTTAATTCTCTCCATGTAATTGAAAGTACCAATTGAAATGACATAACGAAATCCTTCTCTGCTAAAAGATTACTTGGCAAGTAAATTTGTAAAAATAAATAATAATATAGATTTGTGTAACAGGAAACCTTGAACTAATGTCAGAAGCTGAATGTTATAGAAACATCTCATCTAGCTCAGCGATGGCAAGCACGAAGGCCATTGAAACCCACTGAAGGGTGCTTTATTAGTTCTAAATTTTTTTTCTGGTGCTAAAACTCCATGATTTAATGAATAAAAGGATGTGTTGCTTTCATTTAGTAGAAGGTACACTCATTTACATTTTCAAAAACTATTATATTATCATTAAAAGACAAGAAAGTAATTAATGTTTCCAATCTGATTATAGCACGTGGTTAGTAGTGGACAAAATGGGCACATGGTATGGCAAATCACTCTTTTTATCACCTCGATGCCATACTTACATGTGATAGCCCAATGGTAGGCTTTTGCCCATCTGGTCAAATGAGTCCAGAAAAGGAGAGTAGAGTTGTATTTCACAAAATACCCAAATGAATTTGGAGTTTGAGTATCACTAGTCATGTTCCTATCTCCATTTATAAATTAATCCTAATTAGTGCTGTTTTGAATTTCACCATTCTTAAGCACTTTACATTGACACAAATGAATTGTGGCTTTTTTTATTTTAAAATAAACCTTTCATATGTGTTTTTAAAAATCAGCCTGTAGTGTGATCTCAAAGATCAAGGCAAAACCCCATACTCCCCCCTAGTGATCAAAGTTTGATGACCTCCAAATAACAGAAAACACAATAAGTGGACTTTAGATCACAAGAACAAAAAAATGCCCAGAAGCTACACAAGTCACTGCTGGTGTTCTTTACTTAGGATCCTTTTTATGATAGAAGAAAAAAGCACAGGCTGTCAAGAGGCAGCAACTTCCAATTCCTTGGTCTGAAGCCTCAGTCTGAGTAACCAAACAAATAGGTTATATATATACTCATGAGAAAAGATATAAAACCACAGAGGGTGGGGCAAGCCTCAAGGAATAAGATTTGAAGAAGAAAATAAAACAACAGGTCACAAGCAGAAATTCAAACTTGAAATTAATAATCATGTAGCTCTCACAATTCAGCTAAAGAACGCCAGTCTATGGTAGTTTCTTAACAATTATTTGTTTCAATGATGTAGACGGGATATTTTTATATGTAATATGATTGGTGAACTACAAGGGATGTCCTTTGTTTTCATACCTGAAGAAGTTGTTATGTCATTTCCAGAATAACAGATCAAGACAGCATTCACGGAAGTCCTTTAGGCACTTACAAATATATTGAAGAATATTGCAAAAATGTTAAAAGTTCATTAATGTAGAATCCACTATTTAGAATTATTGATTTTTTATACTTTTAGACTTCAGTGTATCTCTGTCTGAAATCAGTAATGCAAACAGAAGAATCTTTCTTTCACTGAAGAAAGCAACTTTTTGAAAAACACTTTAAACTTCCTTCTAGCAAACAGTTGAACTACGTCATTTTAATTTTTTAATGAAAGTATGTCTGTTGAACAAAACCTTCTCCGTACATTTCTTAAACATGGTTTCAGTGATAGACTTCCCATTACTACCGTCATCACCAATGACATTACCTATTATCTCTAAGGACTGAAAGATATAGGAACATTTAAGCCTTCTCCATAAAACATGGAGAGGGTCGTCTACAACCCAAACGTGGTTTTCCAACTCTGGTCCATCTTGCACAATTCTGACATTGTCATTGCCCCTTTATGCGCAGCTCATATAACATCACTCTCTGATTCATAAGCATTCATTATGGTACACAGAATAAATTACAAAAGCTTATTATGGCAGTTGACATATTTCTCCCTTACCTATCCTAACATACCCTAGAAGCAAATAAAACCTGCTCATTATTTTCCAATTCATCTGTACACTCTCCTTACTCTTTGTTAGGCTCTTTATCTGAAGTGCTGAACTTTTGAATTCTTACTCACACTTTAAGACTTAAATGTCACCTTTTCCAGGAAGCTCTTCCCTCCCTCCTCCAAACCACCCTCTTTCTCTCCCTAACTTCATCTTTCTGCTTTCCCTTCTCATCTATCTTATTGTGTTCTTCACAATCACTTTCCACAGCAGGCTTGTGCATGAGTTACCTGGTGGGCAGTGAATGTCTTAAGGACAAGGCTCCATGCCTTGCTTATTTCAATATTCCTCAAATAGCTAGCACATATTTCAGTCACAGTAAATTACAATACACATTTATCAAATTTAATTAAAAAGAAAAATTTTAAAGCAATAGCATTAACTTGATATACAAAAAAACTAAAAAACTAAAAATCCTCCCAAAACCCAAAAAACCAAACCCCAACTCTGTTTTAGGTACTGATACACACATAGAAAGAAAAAAATTTTGTATTTCCAACCCACTTTAGAAAAATACATATTTAAATGATAAATCCTCCCAGTGAAAGAAACAACATGATTGCAAATTATTAGTGTTTCTCTTTTTTCAAAAATAAAAAAGAAGGTGAGAGGAGCCCAGATAAGAATCTAATCTAATCCTGCTTTGGAAGCAGTTTGACTTTTCAGGATAAGACTCTATATAAATCTGACATTATTATTGTTATTTTATCCCCTTATGAACTTTCTTGTGCTCACATTGAAATATTCAAGATGCTAATAGCATGCCACTAAAATGAAAAAGTATCCGGGGACCAACTTCTCATCCTGTGCTTCTCTAACAGAAAACTCTCTTCTCACTGAAATATGGGTACCTTGAGTGAGGAGGTATAATACTAGCTAACACTTACGACTTCTCAACAGGATTATAATGCGAGGTAATGTGCAACCAGAAATGAGAGCTAGACACATTTTCAGCCTCTGCTCTAAAGTATTATTTACAAAAGTCTCATGGGAATAATGAGAATTATATGCATAACCCCCTGAAAAAACAAATTAATAATTAGTGCTGAATCGTGAAAATAGCACCCATCAATAAGCACATACAGAAACCAAATTGCTTATAAAGGTGAAGGGATAATTCTTCTTTTCAAATAAATCCTTTGCTTGCAATTGGACAAATGGGAATTGCTTTTATTTATATATGTTATATTCATGGCTGATAATTTGCTCTCTGACACATTGAATTGTGTGCATGTGGAACTTTAGAAAATAAAAATTTATGTATATTTATACTCATTTTAAATCAGCATATTTTATTGATGGTAAATTTTTCTTTGCTTGGTTTTTATTAAGGGTACTAGTTATCATTTAATGTAAAGAAACAGATATTTTAAAAATATCTATAGCAAGTTTAAAGTAAATTTCCAAGTATTCCTTTATTCCAGCAAATATTCACTGAAACTGGTTATTGCATCCCATATTTTTTTCATGATATGGAAATTTTTGATTAAAACAAATCACATTTAAAAAATTAATTAATTCATACATAGCTTTACTTTTCCCCCTCTATCACCTGAAGGAGAAAACTGTATGTTTTTATAAAACTGGTATAAATTTACACAGTTTTTCCAAAGGAACATTGTGCTCAAATATACTAGTATTCTTCTTCTTATTGTTGTTGGTACCACTTTACTCCATAACTGTACCTTATATTTATGTAGTACTTGGTGATTTTTAAAAATTCATATGCATTTTTTCAGGGGCACCTGGGTGGGACAGGTGTTTGAGTGTTCCACTCTTGGTTTTGGCACAGGTCATGATTTTGGGGGCATGAGATGGAGCTCTACACTCAGAGTAGAGTGTACTTGGGATTCTCTCTCTCCCACTCCCCTCTCCACACTCTCTCTCTCAAATAAATAAATAAATCTTTAAAAAAATTCATATGTTTTTTCATATTTTTTAAAAAATTCATTTCCAAATAGCACAAAAAATTATTTTATAGGTAAGGAAATCAAGATTAAATAGGGTGTGAGAGAGTTGTCCAAGTTTGGTTAGAGAATGCAGAAGTGGGATCCCCACTCAGTTCTCTCACATGTCTTTTTGCTCTTTACTCAACTTGGCCTTCCTCTCCATGCTTACTGGCACAGAAACACCAAAAACTTCTTTTTCTAATGGTGAAATCCCAACAGCAGTACTGTTCCTGCAGTAGATTTCTCAGAGTTCTTCCCAGAGTATTTATGACAACATAATATTATTAATAACATGTGGTTTAGACCCCTATCGAGTACTAAGAATCAGGGATGTCTTCGTTGATGTGAGGCCTGTATGGTGCAGTGTTCTGCTCTTGGCTTAATGCTCTACTGTAACAGTTTTGATTCTTGGTAATTGAACAACGGGCTCTGTATTTGCATTTTACACTGGACCCCCAAAATAATGTAGCTTGGTCCTGCCAAGAAGCAGTCATCTCTTTTCCTAAAACTAAAAGTAAATTAAAATGGAATACAATCAAATGACCTAAAGCTGTGTCACATTACTCTTCTAATGATTTTACTAAATTATTTTTGTAGACAACCTGTTTGGAAAGTATCAGTTGTGGTTTTTTCCGACAAAAGTCCACTGAAGAGCAGCTAAAGCCAACATTAATAGACAACCGAGGAGGAATGCCAAGATGATAGATGTGTAACTATATCAAAGCCCTCCTAGGGATTAAGAGAAACCTCATTGTCAGCCAAATAGTCCTAAAATGTGTGGTTTATTCTATGTTTATTTTCTGTCACCAAATTGGTAGTTGGGATAAAAGAAGAGGCATAAATATTATATGGGCTTGACATCTATTTTCAACAACATGAGAAAACCAAAGGAGCAAAAAGAGTTTTGTTCCTTCTTATTTCATGATGGGTGCCTTAGATTTCCTTGAATATTCATAGCCAAGTTAAGACCATAAGGAAAATTGGACATCACTGTTGCTTTGTAAACCTATGATATGATCATAATTTTGATGTTTTTGTGACACCACTTTTCAGATATTTTCTACATTCTAGAAGAGGATTACTTGTTTTTTATTGATTTTTGATGCCGTAAAATGTTATTTGTTGTGTTTTTTGGGTATCACATTTTGATTCAGCTAAAATTTATGTTTCTGGCTATTATCATGGCTGGACAACTCATAATAGAAAACTATTTCTGTAAAATGATGGGCTCTTTCTGTGTCATTTCTATTTATCCAATCACAGGTTTAATTCATGAACTCTTTTTCTCTCCATTTGTAGCTTCATAATTATTTCCAGATGTATGTAAGGTGTTAAGTGATATTCTTTTTTGTACAGTGGCCTTAGTTAATGACTTTCAGGTCCTTGAATTATATGTCCCCTTGTACAGGCTCTTTTTTCTTTTCTTTCTTTCTTTCTTTCTTTCTTTCTTTCTTTCTTTCTTTCTTTCTTTCTTTCTTCTTTCTTTCTTTCTTTCTTTCTCTTTCTTTCTTTCTTTCTTTCTTTCTTTCTTTTTTTAATCCAGGCTCTTTTTCCTGCCTGGATCATTCTTCACTGTCTTGTACCAGGACCTCTCATCTTATCCCCATTGACTTCCACATAATTCCTCAGATGTAGGCTCAATCTAGATATCATCACCCCCAAAGGCCATCCTTGATAACAAAGACCAGATTAGGTGTTCCCAAGCACCTTGAGCTTTCTGTTAGCATTGCATTTACCACACTACATTTAATTGTTTAATTATCTCTCTTCCTACTTACACTCATTCACCTTTGCATTTTTTAAAGCCAACAATGTTACCTTACCTAATAGGAAGTATAGTTCAGAACACATTTGTTGAAAAGATTAGTAAACAATGAGATAATGAGAAAATCAATCTTTAAAATATTTCCCAGGGAGATAGTCCATTGCTTAACAGGTGTTACAATCTAATGAGAAGGAAAAAAAAAGAAAAAGAAAAAAGAAAGAAAGAAAGAAAGAAAGAAAGAAAGAAAGAAAGAAGAAAGAAAGAAAGAAAGAAAGAAGAAAGAAAGAAAGAAAGAAAATCAGCTCTAGTCTTCATAACTGATTTTGACCCAATTCTCTACTCAGTTATTAATTTACCCAAAATGTATTTATTAAGCATTTATTATGTACTGGACATGTTGCTAAACACTGCATTAATGAGGTTGATCCTTGCCCTGGGATGCTTAGATCAAACTGTGTGGTCCTTTCTGAGTGCTTTACACATGATTGAAAAGTATTTTTTTTTAAGCTTTGGTTAGGTTTTATAGTTTAATAACATGTATTTCCACCTATGCTACCTTTTATTTTCCAAACCATTGATAAGAACCTACCATACTTCCAACACCTTAAATATAACCACCCACGTAAATACACTGAAATTTCCTACTCAGAAAATATTACCATAAGAAATACCTGTTTTGGTATTTCCTAGGACAAATAAACAAAATTAGAACTTTTCCTAATCTAATGTGCAGCTGAGGTTTTAATAACACATTGTTTTA
This sequence comes from Canis lupus dingo, assembly GCF_003254725.2. Taxonomy (NCBI): domain Eukaryota; kingdom Metazoa; phylum Chordata; class Mammalia; order Carnivora; family Canidae; genus Canis; species Canis lupus. Next base: position 31,724,811 of record NC_064264.1, on the reverse strand, counting down.
TTTATTTATTTATTTATTTTAAATATTTTATTTATTCATTCATGAGAGACACAGAAAGAGAGAGGCAGACACAGGCAGAGGGAGAAGCAGGCTCCATGCAGGAAGCCTGATGTGGGACTCAATCCTGGGTCTCCAGAATCACGCCCTGGGCAGAAGGCGGTGGCGGTTTGCTCCGTGAACTGCTCCGTGAACTCCTCCAGTATGTGTGTCCAGGTTCATTCTACTCCTTTAGTGACCGGTTTTCCTAAATCTGCATTGGGAACTGAACAAAGCAATTTATTTTCTACATTTTTTTAGCAATTTCTTTGGAACGGCAAGACAACATATGTTTTAGACAAAGAATAGCTAAGGAAGCTCCACCAGAATCAAAATAACAAGTTATTATTCAATTCCTCACTGCCAATTATTATGATGTAGCTACTAAATTTACTACTTATAAAAATCTTATGCCTCAGACATGAAAAAACATTTATTCATCTAACAATAAATGGAGTGTGTTATAGTAACAAAATAATGGATTTATAATAAAAAGACATGAATGTAATCTTGGATTTCACTCTATTAAGTAGTGGTTTTGATTGTGATGAATACATGTACAAAATAAACTCTAAAGCCCTATAGAGATTTTGTTTACTACCTGTGGACCAAGGCTACTTCAATTCTCACCTTCCATGAACACTTTACCCAATACTCAATTTGTCAATAGCCTTAGAGATTTATTTTCCACTTTGCTTAATTTATCTATTATCTATTAATATGAGCCTACTGTCAATAAATTATGCCACTCATTTTGTTTGAAAGAAATCTATGGAACGTTTTCTGCACAAAGTGATTGATGTAATAGTACAAATGTATCCACTGCTGGATAGAATCATAGGAGGCATTCAAGAGTATCAGCAACGTGCTACCCAAAGTTAGACCAATAAATGAAGAATGCCAAATTAAAATGAAATTGAAAAAGAATATTGGAAGGAAGAATACAATTATTCAAATTTGGAAATTGATAGAACACCATTACTCTTTGAATATGTCAAAATATCTTTAACAATCACAATCTGAGGTTTTTTTGAACATTTCACCCAAATCTAGCACATCCAACAGGGAAACTCACCTTGAGGGAATTGGCCCATTTGGTGCCCATTCCAGGGGAAGAGCGCCACCTGCTGCAGCTTTGTCAAAGTCCTTTTTATACTGTGTGAGACTTCCTTTGGGGAATGCGCTGTGTAATTGTCAAAGAACCTTTCTTTTCTATTTTAACTCCATCTTCTGATGAGTTCTGCCAAAACAATTAGTATAGCTCCAAAGAATGAGTAATAGTCACAAATAAATAGCCAACATCAAGTTTAATAAAATCAGATTAATCAACATATTTAAGCTTTGCAATATTATACCATTGAAAATTTTTGTTGTTTAATGCTTTTTTCTCCCTGGAGTTCTATCTTTGTCATCCTGTATTGCCAATTGACGTGACTTTATTTCTCTATGTCATTTGCATAATTTCACTTATATGATTTTCTTCTTCTTCCCATCATGAAGAAGCAGCTCTTCCTTGACCTGTTCTCATCTTTAGATGTTGGGAACAAAGGTTTTAACATTTGGAGTATTGGAGTCTAGTGAATCTTAAAATGATATTTTCTCAGTAAATCAATAGAAGACATTGTAAAGTGAACTCACATCACCTCCTCTGCTTCTGCTTTCCACTTGGAGCTGAATGCAGAAAATATACTGCCTGACAGCCCGAAGGAGTTTATCTCTCTTTTGGAAGAGTTGCAGATGAAGAGAGAGGTTAATTGGATATTAGCAGATACCTCAAAATGATATTTCTACTTCAATTTGGGCCTCCAAAGGGTATAGAGGGAAGGATCCAAGTGTCAGTTGCTTTTTGTGAAAGACTGATGGTTGGGATAGAAAATATAGCCTGTCGGAGGTATCTCCAATGCATAATGCTTTAAAATCAAAATTACCCAGAAAAGTTCAGTGGTGCATGAGTTCTGGTTAGAGCAATTTTATGCCAGTGTCACCCATGATTGAAAAATGGGGGAAAAAGAGCACAGAGAAAATTTAAAAATTAGCTTTAATTTACATCCAAGGATTATATTCTTTAAGAAAGTTGATATTTCTGATTGAAAATGAAACTTAACCATTACCAACCAACATGTGAACAGATTCCCAGAAAGCCTTTTTGATTAGACCTCCTCAAGTCGTGACTTTAGAATAGACTCCTATTTTGCCTCTTGATTTTTGTGGCAAAATCTGAAAATATGAAATTTAGTGACACCATTCACATTATGCTGCTAACAGTTACACAAAATATCTTTGTTTAGGGACCTAATAAAATTGGTCATATAAAGAGGAAATGAGATTTTTAATGCAAAATGAAGCTGACAGTGCTCTTCTATTACCAGGGTCTTATTAGGGAAAAATTCTCTGACATCTGTTTATCCCCTGCAGCCAACCTTGTATTCAGAATACAGTAATTGATTCACAGCATCCACTGGGGATCTAACTGGCTCACTTTTCCACACCGCACTACACAGGTATCTCTGCAGCTAATTCTGAATGTACATCTACATCGTTATCTCCTGGTGAACTGTGACCCTAAACACTTTGGAGGCCCAGATGAAAGTGCTTCCTCCACCCTCCAGTGCTAGGGGTATAGCGGATTCTGCAGCATGGCAATTCACACAGGACATCCAATCAGAACCATCCCCTTTGAAGCCCTTCTCAGCTGGGAGACCATGAATGATTCATAGCTTCTCTACACAGACTAAAGAGGAAGAGCAAAGCTAGTGTGTATTATTCAGGACTGCATCCTCAATAAGTCTCCATGTTCAGCAAATTGCTACAATGTTTTTTTGCTTAGTCTTTACTTCCATACAACATCTCTTTTGTGTACAAGTTTTAACAAAGAAAGGTCGTGTGTTTAAGCAAACTTGTTGATTGGGTTATTTCCTTCCCTTTTAATGAATGTTAGTGTAGTCACAGATTGAATGCAAAGAAAAGTGCCTTGCAGGGACCCAGTTCCAAGGAGGATCCCAAGATCCCAACTTCACGATTAACTTAGAAGGGGAATTTGGTGCCACTTTCCCATTTTTTTAATGATTAGGGTCAAAATATTAATTTCACAGCATACCCATGTGCAAATGCAAGCTTCATAATGCCACGCATAAAACTAAATGAAGTATATTACCCTTTGGAAAATACTTCCTGCCAGCTAAGACTGCTGTGCTGTCTAACATGTCTAATGCAGGTCCTCTCTTTCAGCAGCCATACCAAGCGATCATCATGATAGCGATTACTAAGCACCTTCTCCGTCCCAGGATTCTGCAGACACAATAACTGGATATTACCCCCCAAAGAAACATCAGTTCTGGAGGCTTCATTATTAAGCAAGCAGGATTTTCCTTGTGTCATCATTCACAGAGGGTTTATTTGCCAAGCTGAAATATAAGCACTAGGAGAAAAACTGCAGAAATCCTACCTGAAAGAGGTAGTGTCACTCAACATCCTGGATGTTCTCTTTTAGAAAAATCAGTTTTCTTTCACTTGTGACCCAATCTATGGATCTGATGTTAGTATTCATAACTATAACCTTGGTATTTCCAAGCAGCATTTAGCGATCTTGAATTTTAGGATTTTAAAAAACATCTTTAATGTCTTCACTTTAACATATATAAGAAGGTTTCCAGAAATAATCCATGCCCAGGGTTTCTTAGACTCAGTTTAACCATAGAGTACTATTGGGGAGTTGGAAGTAAACACGAAAAATGACTTAAATTAACAGCAATTCCCAAAACATATGGGGAAAAAAGTTATTAAGAGATGAGAAAAACATCTAAACTGCTCATATTTAGCAACACGATATGCTTTTTTGAAAAATATTGCCTTAAAAATGAATACATGAGGGTTTCATCCACCTTAGATCACCTTGTAGTTTTGTTTTTTTTGTTTTTTGTTTTTTTTCCTTTGGCCCAGGTTCCCATGTGGGCTACCTGATTTGCTCATTGCTGGAGCTGATTGACAGGTATGGTGACAAAAATGCAAATGATATGCAAATACACACATTAAGGCAGTTCTTTGTAAATAGAATTGCTGCTTATGTACATATGGTACTTTTCAACAATGGATTTCTACCTTTGTAAATGCAAAACGCTCAGTTTCCACAAAGTATAAAATGTCCAGGTTTATTTAGTTCTTCCTATTTTGAAAACAAAATGTGAGGTAACTAGATAACTAGATAGGATTCATGAGAACACCTTCAATATTTAGATTTCTTTATCCATAATTATATGCACTTAAAATGTCTTCACTTTTCTTTTTATATCTATGTCTATATCATCTCTGTCTCTATCTCTATATCTCTGTATCTCTGTATCTCTATATCTATCTATCTATCATCTATATATTGTGTGTGTGTGTAATGCTTATGGCACTGTCTTAAGATACAGTTATAAATGAAGGCCTGTTAGGATCAACCCAAATCTCTGTGTATTGCATATAGAATCACTTCTTGTGGGTTATTATTTTGGGGGGGTTCTAAAATTTCGATTTGATTCTTCTTTGCATTTTCTATTCCTTTATGAAGACTCTATTTTTCTATTGGTTTCAAGAGTGTTCATAATTGCTTGAAGCAACATTTTTATAATAGCTGCTTTATAGTGCTTGTCAAATCATTTTAACATCTGTGTCATCTCAGCATGGGTGTGTGTTGACTGCTTTTACCTGAGAGCTGCAATTTTTCTGGTTCTTCATGTGTTACATAATTTGGGATCATGCATTGGATGCTTTGAATATTATTTTATGAGACATTGAGTCTTGTTTAATACTGTGGTAGTGTTGATAGTTTTGTTTGATCTGGTTAGGCTTGATCTGTGGACTACTGGGTAAGTTTTCATGGCCATGTAGTGCTATTTGGATCTGTCCTGCATATGTGTCACCTAGTCTAAGATATGAGAATGGTCTATTGTTTCAGATCTTAAAGTCTTCAATGTGAAGGATAGAATCAATTCCACACATGTGAGCTCAGAACTGAGCCCATAAATTCATCAATGACTTCATGGAATCACTTTCCTAAATTCTTCCCTCTTCATGATCTTAATTGTTTCCCCCTTCTGGGACTCATCATTTTGGTCTTCTGGCTAGAAAGATGGGGCTTTACTCACCCTGCTATGCTGTGTGCTTAGGCAACTGTGTCTATGTATGGTACCAAGTGACAGAAAGAAAAAGCCAAGCAAAGAGAGTTGGATCATCTCCTGTAATCTTACTGACTGTAAAGAAAGTCTCCTTTTCCTCAGTTTGCTTCCTGTCTGCTCCTGTTACTGGTCACTGTCACTCTCATTACAGGTTGTTTAGGGGCTGGGGTATGAAATAATGGAGAAAAGAAAGAGAAAAACTAAGTGGAATATTCTCATGCTCTGTCTGCATTTCATGAGTTTCCATTCCTGCTCTATGAGCCAGAACTGAGAGCTTCTCCTGGAGCTCCTTCTGGCCTGCACTCCAGTGCCCACTTTCACATTGGTTAAGAAATACTCAAAGACTATTGTTGGTAAACTCATTTTTAATGGTAGACTCATGCTGGTTCAGTGGCACTTCGATTCTGGTACTTCCCTAAACCACCTGCAGCTGTTTTAGTTTCTGAATTCTCAAACAGATATTCCATGCTTTCTTTCCAGGTTTTATGCCTGTGTTCAGTATAAGTGACAGGGTTGAGTATGGTTGTTCCACCTTACCTGTAGCCAGAACTTTCTAGAATTACGTGACATATAAGAATACTTTTGATGTTGATCATGAAAGAAAAAAAAAAGGATTTTCTTATCTAGAATCAGAACGGAGAAGAAAAGCAATAATTCAAGTTAAAATGGAATATACTGCTTTTTTGGTATTGCCCATAGAGGTGACCAGAAGAAGCTGCAAGGTGAAAGCTGATGCCTCCACATGAAATCAGCCATGGATCCAGGCATAGTTTCTACAAATTTAGACCAACTTGTAAGTCAGCTGATGGAAGGAGCCCAGGGTTTAGGCTGGCTTTGGGTGGAGGAATAACTTGAAGGAAATTAAAGTGGTAACATATATGTTATAAATCTGGCCCTTCATCTCTTTTTTTTCCTTTCTTGTTTTTTAAGAATTAATTAAACCTTCTGGAAGTGCTATTGCAACTGGACCTGGAAAGGATTTAATTCAGCATTCATTCCACAAAAATTTATGAAGAGTTTATGAAGTGTCAGTGTTTTTATAGGCACAGTGATAGACCAGCAAAAAAACAAAAAATGTCTGATTTCATAGAGTTTATGTTCTCAGGATATTCTAGCACTAGTTCTTATTTTTCAGATCTTGCCCCAAAGTGTGACAGACTGAAGTAATCTTGTGATGATCCTAAGGGTAAGTGTGAGGCAGCCATCAAGAGAATAAGCAGATGCCCAGGAGAATGTGGACCTCGTGGACAGAACAGATCTCACTTCAATTGCCATAGGTCACCCTGCAGATAGCATTTCCTCTCCATGCTCTGGATTCTAATCTTAAAAGAAAAAGGATAGTCTCATTTTCCTAGAAAACTTATATATTCACCAGTCATTATAAATCCTTTGTAATCGGCAGCCCCGGTGGAGCAGCGGTTTAGCGCCGCCTGCAGCCTGGGGTGTGATCCTGGAGACCTGGGATCGAGTCCCACGTCCTGCTCCCTGCATGGGGCTTGCTTCTCCCTCTGCCTGCTTCTCCCTCTGCCTGTGTCTCTGCCTCTCTCTCTCTCTCTCTATCATAAATAAATGAGACTCAATGTCTCATAAAATAATATAACTACTAAAGTTATATTTTCCCAATCTGCCTAAAATTTGTTTTACAAATGCACTGACTCCTTAATTTCCTTGTTCAAGAAAGGGTCAGTCCTGAGACCAGAGAAATGAGTAAAATATGGCTCCAGAACTCAGACAGTACAATCTAATGGGAGAGATTATGAGGAATAGATTATTTCAGTACAAAAGAAGTTCTAAAATCATAGGTTTTACTGTCAACTGAATGCTTTGAGGAAGAATCTTTAACCAAACTTAGCTGATTCTTGCAAAAGTGGTTGAAGAAAGATGGGGAAAACACTTATTTCAGGCAGTACCCCAACATTTTAAAAAAATCACAGAAGACAAAGAAGAAACATCCTGAGATAGTATTGTGATTTTATATAATAACAAATTTTGGTTAAGAGGAATCTACCTTTGAATCCCAGCTTTTTCATTTACTGGCTATGTGAACATAAAGAGAGTTGCCTATGTCAGACCTCAGTCTCCGCGTCTGTAAGATGGAAAAAACAAAGAGTATCTATTTCAAGGACTAAGAGGCGAAGACGAGAAATGTTAGCACAGTGAAGAGCATCAAGCACATGCTTTGTTCATGGTTTTTCTCTTTCTTCCTTTCTCTCCTCTTTCATGTTTTGAAAATAATAATTACTATTGGGGTTATTGTCATGATTAAAGCATCTAGTATGAGAGGGGAAGAGGTAAGACATACAGATGGAAAAATCAGCGGGGCTAGGTCATGGAGGATCTAGTATATTTTCTAAAGAACATAGAATTTATCCTGCAGGTGATGGGGAGAAATTGAAAAACCTTTAATGGGAGTATACATGCTCCCATCTACATTTGAAGAGCAGAGGAAGAAATCTGGAAGTAGGAACAAAATAAAAGAAAGTAACTGAAATTGTTCAGTAATGACAACAGCCTCAGATGAGATAGTGAGAAAGAAATAGAAAAGTGCCACAGATTTAAGAAATATTTATAAGAAAAATTGGCAGTAATTTATGGTTGGATGTGGGGAAGGTTAGGGAGAAGACAGAAGTTTCTGTTTTATTTGAGTGGATGAGTGATAACATTATTTTTCCCCAGCTTTATTGAGGTGTAACTAACAAATAAAATTGTATATTCTTAAAGTGTACAACATGATGATTAGATATATGTATACTTTGGAAATATTCTTTACAACCAAGGTCATTAACACATCTATTATCTTATAACGCTTAAAATCTATTCTTAGCAAATCTCAGGTATATAGTGCCGAATTGTTAATACAGTCACCATGCTGTGCATTAGGTCCTTGGAACATATCCCTCTTCTGACTGAAATTGTGTAACATCTTCCCATTTCCCCTATCTTCCACTCATGGCAACTACCACTCTGCTCTCTGCTTCCATGAGTTCAACTTTGCCTTTTTATTTTTGTGTTTAGTTTTTCTTTCATTTTTTTTTGCATATAAGTGATATCATATACTTTTTCTCTTTTTGTCTGACTTATTTCACTTATGCTAAGTGAATAATGCTATTATCAACTAAGAAACAGAATTTTGAAGATGAAACATTTGTAAAACATCATGAGATCGGGAGTAACAAGTCTATGAATTTGAGATCAGCAAGAACATATACCCCAAGCATCTGCTATCTGACTAATATGGAGCTCATCAGAGAGATGAGAACTAGAAGCACACAACCAAGAGACACACAGGTAGTGAAAAATTCTCTAAAAGTGGATGATGGAGAACTGTAGAGTAATATGAGCAGTGAGTCAAGAAGTGAAGCCCTTGGGGATTCCTGGGTGGAGCAGCGGTTTGGCGCCTGCCTTTGGCCCAGGGCGCGATCCTGGAGACCCAGGATCGAATCCCACATCGGGCTCCTGGTGCATGGAGCCTGCTTCTCCCTCTGCCTGCTTCTCCCTCTGCCTGTCTCTGCCTCTCTCTCTCTCTCTCTCTCTGTGACTATCATAAATAGATAAAAATTAAAAAAAAAAAAGAAGTGAAGCCCTTGAACACTAGTATTTAAGGAACAGAAACAAAGGATACATTCCAAACAGCAGACAGATAAGATCACTCAGACAGAAGTAAATGGGAGTTAAATAGGAGTGAATGAGAGAGAACAGTCTTTTAATTATTTTCTTAAATTGAATAACTGTCACATAGACAAAAACAGAAAAATTTCAGATTTTAGAGGTTATTTACTTCAAGCTTTAAGTAGAACAAACAAACACCAAAGCATTATACTCCTAAAGTTATTCGCAAAAAATAAAAGTGGTCCCATACACTTTTTATTTCAGGACACTGGTTTAAAAGAATGTTATTGAGGAGAACCTGGGTGGCTCAGTGGTTGAGTATCTGCCTTCGGCTCAGGGCATGCTCCCAGGGTGCTGGGATCAAGTCCTGTAACTGGCTCCTCTAAGGGAGCCTGCTTCTCCCTCAGCCTATGTCTCTGGTTCTGTGTCTCTCATAAATAAAGTTTAAAAATCTTTTTTAAAATGTTATTGATTCTGGAATGCCTGGGTAGCTCAGTGGTTGAGCTGCTGCCTTCAGCTCAGGTCCTGATCCCGGGGTTCGGGTCAAGTCCCGCATCAGGCTCTTGCGAGGTGTTTGCTTCTCCCTCTGCCTATGTTTCTGCCTCTCTCTCTCTCTCTCTCTCTCTCTCTCTCTGTCCCTCATGAATAAGTAAAAAATCTTTAAGGAAAATGTTACTGATTCATATGTTAATTTATTGGATTATAAATTTACTAAGTGCAAATGCTGTTGATCTGATTCTTTTGGTAATTTATATAGGGCCCAGTACATTGCCTTGCACAAAATTAGGTGTTAATAAATGAATATTGAACCAAATTGTTGCACTGGGCTAATGGTACTCCAACTTACCATTCCACCAAGAGGTAAGAGGCTTCGTAGGTAAATCAACATGCAGCTTCTTTCAAACAGAAAATGTTGCTATGAAAAACCTTTAGCTGAGTCGAATAATGAGCTTAATGTCACCATGGATTAAATTCCAACCCCAGGGATTTAGTTCTTCTTGGGTTAATAGCAAAGAGTGCATGATCTGTTATTCCGAGTAGTACTTCTCCAAATCACCAGTGTCTAAAGTGGAACATCAACATTCCTTGAGATCACAAAATGGCCCATTGAGGCATAAAAAGAAAAGATCATTTCTTTTTATTTATATTTTATCTAAAAATAATTAAGAAGTGGAGAAGCTTCATTAGTATTTTATCAGTCAGTTGAGTACAAGTGTATAATTTATGAATGAATAAATATTTGGGGCCCATCTCACTTTTTATTCTTTTATTGTGTTAATAATCATGACTCAAGCAGCCACTATGAGCAAGATACTGTTCTAGATGGATGTAGGGTTAGAAGGACCGGAGACAGATCCTACCCTAAATGGACTTACCAACTAGTCAGGCAGAAAAGAGACAGCCAAATGAACTGCAAAATATGATACAAACAAAACAGATCTTTAAGGAGAAGATCAAGACAAAAGCAGAATAATTGCCACTAGAAAATATCTGTCATGTTAATGTTAGACAATTTTGTACTCTTGCTGTTCAGAAGACAGAGATGTCAGTCCTGATGGGGAAGGATAGGGAACAGGATAGGTATTTTCATTTGTTTTAAAGGATAAACAGGATTTAGGCAAGTGGAGAGGAGAGCATTGCAAGAGCAGGGAACTTGAGAAATCAAACACTCAGATGCAGAGATGTTGTGAGAAAGAGAAAGTAAGCCATTGGGTTGAGTTGAAATTTTTCATGTAGAAAAGAAATAGAAGATGACGCTTTACTGGAAGCAGCATCTCATTATGAAGCAAGCACTTAGGTGAGCACTATGGGCTTCTTAAAGATTTCTGATTATGTAAATTATGAGATAAATGGGATGCTTTGGAGCTCTAGGGAGAAGATTTGGACATAGAGCTAAAATATAATAAATATGGATAAAGAAATCTTTAAAATATTTATTCATTAGGTGCTTAAGCAAAGACCTAAACACCAAGCCCAAACCCATCATTATAAACACATTCTGGGGATGGGCAGAGTTAAAACAGTGGGAGGAAATTGGAATGGTGGATGGGAGGAAGGAAGCAAAAAAGAATTTTGGAAATTCCTGTGATGGAGATAATAAAGACCCAAAATCTGTAAGTGGCAATGGGCATATAAAGGAAAAAATGGATATGAGAGTCATTTCAAGGGTAGCACTGTCCCTTATATAGTGTCCAGGCCCTACAATGGTGCATGGTGTGGGGTAGAGTGTCAACATGTAATTACTAAATAAGAGAATTAATTAATAAACATTAATTAATGTTTTGGAAGCAAGGGTTAAGGGAGTGCTGGAGAATGATGAAACCATTAATGACTGTGCTAGCAATAAGGCCTAGCAGAAATAAATTACTATTGCGATCATTAATTGAATTGCGCAAATAATGGGAGAAGGGCTCAAACCAGATTTGTGCAGAAATGAATGTAAAACAACTGATTATATTCTTAGGATAGAATTATTCAAGATTTTAAGTAAACCGGCATATTAACCAAAGGACAATGACTTCAACAGGCACATAATGATTTTACAAGAGCCACTGTGATATTTACTTTTCATGTTTGATGGAAATAGTGACAATAGTTTGTAGTGGTATACCTGCAACAGAATGGCATTTCAATTGATGGAAAAGAAACAGGAAGCAAAATAAGACTCTTCTCTTCTACGATGCTACTTCATTTCTCCTCTGTTGCAAACTAAGAAGAAAGAGCAAAGACTGTATACGCATGGCTATGTGACATCAATTCTCCATTCACTCAGGAAAATTTAAGAGCATATATTTATAGTCTGAAATAAAGCAAGAAATGAGAACTTGTAAAAAATTCTGGAGCCACAAAGCAGTATTACATTGATGCACCAGGCTTTTTATTAGAACCCAAAGCTGTATTATGAGGGAAAACATTAAATTGCATATAAATATCTATACCAAATCATAAGCTTATTAAAAATCTCTTGGATTCCATACAGTCTTCAATATTTGGTAAGATTTAAAATATGTAACAGTGGTAATCTTCTGACATGTGTCTAGATCAAAAAATTAATTTCATAACATAACTGGATTGAGGCAATAAGTAAGATTAATGATATTGTTATCCTTGATCTTAAAAATGATTATAAATTTACAAAGAAGTTTTGATGCTTTATTTTTCTAAGCAAGTTCTCATAGAAACTGAATTTTGTACCTTGCTCTTACTTTAGACAGTTTGGATTCATTTAGATACAGAGTTCTCTAATATTAGCTGGAAGTGCTTCTTTATAAAATCTGTCTTTGGACGTTTCCCTAGAAATAAGCAATTTGATGCCCAGAAAGGAGCCTGAGACTTTTCATTGCAGCACACGGATATAGTGGTTCTAACACACACAAAAGTTTGAAAATCAAAAAGGTTGCAAATCTTTTGTTTGCAGAGATAAGTAAGTTACCTCCTATTATATGCCTGCTCTTATTTCCCTACCTTAGCTACCACTCATAAGGGTTATGAAAATACTTAGGCTAGCATGTATTAACTATTCAATGTTTATTTTTAAACTGTAGGTGGGAAATTATCACAAATCATATAAATAAAAATACATTGTGAAACATGCTTACATATATGAACTATAATATTGTTCATTATAAAATAATATTCATCATTAATAATTTTTCATTTATTTTTGACAGAAAGCACAGACAAATTGCTACATTTAGGAGCTCTCTTGGATACCAGTGAGGAACATGGTGAAAGATTCATTCAGCCTCTTCACCGCAGCCACTCACTCTCCCCAAAAAAGAGTATAACCATGTAAGAGACCACCATCAGAATTGTCAACTGCCTTGCTCTGTTGAAAGAGCAAGTGTTAAAAGAGCAACTTAGTAGGAATGACCAGAGCATTCCTACTAAAAAGCAAAGAGAAATTCATAATTTAATAGCATTTGGTTGAATGACAATGAACAACTGCTTTTTAAAAAACCCTTATTACAGTATTTTCTGTCTCTGTCTCACCGATGAGACAAAAACTGCATTTGATTTCTCCTTTTCAATAGTCTTCTGACCTGACCATGACTTAATTAAGAAACCAATAACATATTGAGTTTTCTGTAAATTATTTGAAATGCATATTTCACTGTATATTCAATGAAAACCCAGCTCTCTATCTCATGAATCAGGAATTTTATTATTGCTATGCTCTATGCCTCATTATGTGACACATTTTTAGAGTCACTTTGATGGTCATGTTTCAAATTTTAAGATTTTATAACCAGGTCATGTTTATGTGATAAAAATGATTAAGCAAGAAAGTGTTTTGAGTAACATTTGAAATAAAATATTAAATATTTTATAATATTTTATAATATTATAAAATATTAAATATTTTATAAAATAATATTTACTCCATTCAACCAAGTTTACAGAATTTGAAGAAAACCACTGATGTTTCAAAAAAAATGGAAAGAGAAAATAGTTAGAAGTAACTCATCTATTTGGAAAGCTATTATTTAAGGTCCTAAACACACGTCCTCTCAAAATGATGATTTTGATCAAATCAAATCAAGCTAATCATCAGGGTCTTGACCTTGACAGAGTTCTATATTTTGTCCTCCATGCAAACCACTTCTCATCTATATCTTCAAAGCCTTCTTCTCCTGATAAACCAGGTAGGATGCACACAATTTTAAGCCCTTTCAAGAAAATGTACAGGAACAAGATTCTGTACCTCAGAACAATTCCTGGAGACCTGGGAAATTGTATTTTTGTCTAATTGTGGAATAATTTCCAGAATATTAGCAAATATTTGAGTATTTGTATACTCAATAACAAAAAGTATTATTTAACCACACATACAAGTGCCAAGAAGAATTTTCAAATTCATTTTTACACATCACATATAGAAAATATCTCTATTTTTACTAAATGCTGGAAGATGACTGTTTATTTTAAAATTAAGAACTAACTTACATTGACTTATAAGTAATATATGTTTAATTCCTCTCATCCTTCATTACAGATCATAATGAAAAAAAGTTTCTTAAATGATACTACATATATTTGTTATTAGAATCACTGATATGTGAGTCAATTCCTCTACCATTTTATGAGGCATATTCAGAAATTGGAATTTTACTTGTCATCATAGGCTATTTGCTGTTTTGTAATGGATAGTGGCTAATTAAACTTGCGATGACCTTGTTGTTCTCGTTTCAAATACAATAGTGTCTTGAGTCATTTACTCAGTTGTCAGTGATGGATGGAAGTGCTTCTCAATAATTAGGTGGTAAACAATGTTAACTGAGCAGTAATTCACACTAGCATTGCTAAGGTATTTTATAGTAACATGGCAAATGACTCATCACTGCCATCTTTGTAAATGATGCTAGCTCCCCAGATACATCACTTTTTTCATTGGAACAGGAGGTATTAGAAAACTATCATATTTCAAATAAGCCAAAGAATGTATCCCTCTATCAAGTTTATTCTTTGCACAGAAGAAGCTTCCTCTTATAAGCTCTTCTGATTTGTAATACAAATTGGCAACTTTTCCAGGGTGGCAAAACAGATAGCAAACATTTTTATTATACCAGCTCTTTTGTCATTGTTGACCTGAGGGAGACAACAAGAACACGGTGAAGAGAATTCTGATGGCCCAGAAAAATAATAAATAAAATAAAATACATTTACTCATTAGAATAAATATTTGCCCTTTTTATCATATTGAATTATTTTCCCCTTTAATAATCATACATATTTTGGCATCCTAGTCTGTTTAATGGGTATAATTTCTTAATATTCATTAAAGTTTTGAAAGATACGGAATTTTTCTTCTATTTCATAGATTAAGACACTGTGGCATATCATGTTTAAATGGCAAACTGACAAAGTTAAACAATTGGTGTGGAGAAAACAATCCAAGCCTTTAGACTTCAAGTTCAAAGGTATTGCTCATAAGAGCATGCAATGAATTTCATATTGTGGCTATAATAATAAGATCATACTTATATCCTTAAGCACATTCTGAAATCTGATTTTCATAAAGTATAGAAGAAGTGAACTGCTACAATGTGCAGGCCATCAACTCCTATGCTAGAAATGGAAGGCTCCAGGAAGATCACCAATCCCTTCATTTTCAAATGAAAAGATTGAAAAGCAAAACCTTTTTGCTCGTGTGAGGATGTGTGGGTAGTTGATGGCAGAATTTGGAACCTTGTGAAGGGAAGTTTCAAATGGCCCAGGGGTCAGGCAAGTAAGGGTGAAGGAGTTGGGTATAAGATCATAGGACTGATGACCTCCTACAGGAATTCATACTTTGGCTCATTATTTAAAAACATAGCCTACAGCCCACCTGCTTAAAATGTTTAGTCCAGAACCTAGGTTTTCTGGTTTCATGTCTTTGATAATACCCATCTTTTTATTATACCACATGATATAGCCTTTAAAGGATTTTTATCAACTATTTTACCATTCCTCAAGAATAGTGTGCTATGTTCTTTCTCACTTTAGAAATATTTTTTGATCCAAATAATAGATGTTCCCAAAGTAAATTTGAGAAATGTCTATTGAAAGGACGAGGCAGTCCAGATTTTACCAAGAAAGAAGTTTTAACTCTATCCTCTTATTTTTTTCTTAAATAGGCAAGTTTATCAAATTCTGTCACTTGAGACTCAAATATGTATCTCAAAACTCCTCTCCTTCACTTGTGCTCAAAATTGTCCCATCACATTGACTGCCTTGTTTCAGCTTCCATTATTTCTCACCTGGACTGTTAAGTTAATTTCCTAACTGGCTTCTCTATGAGTTTAGAAACTTATTCTTTTTTTAATTGCTAGCGTCTAGCAGAGTGCCTGGCACATAGTAAGTACTTAACAAAATGATGGTTAAATAGTCAGACCTCAAAATGGAGAAGAGGATGTCTATTTGTATATGAAGGTCTCAGGATCCTGAAGCCTGATTCCCAAACAGTGAAAGACCAACTTAACTACCCTGGAGAAGCAACAAAAGAGATGCTCATTCCACTATTAGTTTTGATTGCAACTGATACCTAGGGACTTTGCTTCAAGAGATTTTAAAATGTACAGTTATCTATGAAAAAATTTATTAAACTCATGGGGGAAAATCTTGAGAATTGTAATTTAAATTTGATTTTATCTAGATGCATGCTGTTTTAGCATGGATATAAATGTCAAAGCTTTGTGACTTTGTTGTTTGAGTCCAGCCATTTATTTGGGGCCAAATGTCTCTGTAGTCATAAGGGAGGACTATCTCTTATTACTCTTTCTATTTGTAGATTCTTAATTTTAGGATTTAAACACTGCTTTTTTCATGCATACAATTAAGTTCACTTAGTAGCCTTTAAATTAATTGAAATGGAAAGAACGACTAAGAGATTGTTCATATGTTAGGTCCTTTGGGGAATAAAAGGGTTACTATCTTAGATGCTGTTAAAGTTATTAGGACATTTGTCCTCGAACCTAAGAAAGCAATTAGAAAATTACTTATCTGATAGAAATCACATCATTTCTAAAAATTCCTAAGATTTCTGATGAAAGTGATTTAATATGTTTATAAGATCTATATTTTTTATCTTGTTTTTCTTATGTATTTGAAGAAAAAATTCAAAACCAGGTGAAATTAGTTAGGAGATAAATACTTACTTGACATTTTAGGATCCTTTTGGTAAATATTTTAGAATATGACAACATGATTTTTAAATTTCGGGGTGGGGGAGCGGCACCTGGGTGGCTCAGCTGACTCTTGGTCTCAGCTCAAGTCACGATCTCAGGGTCCTGAGATTGAGCTCCTCATTAGGCACTGCCCTCAGCAGAGAGTCTCCTTGAAATTCTTTCCTCACTCCTCTTTCTTCCCCTTTGCTCTTCCTCCTGCTTGCATTCTCTCTGTCTCTAAAATACATAAATAAAATCTTAAAAAAAAAAGATTTCTAGAGGGAACTAAACATCACTCAACTTTGAACTTCTGATATTTTAGTACCTGCTACATACCTGGGATTTACAAATACATTTCAAGAATAAAGGAACAAATGAATGAAGAAATGACATTAAGCCATGAGGTAAGCAACAGCCACATTTGAACTGTTGAACATTTGAACACATTTGAACTATTCATTTCATATTGAACTGAAATTTGGAGCAGGCTTAATGACACAGTAAAGCATAAGCACCCCCTTCCACCTTCCTGCCATGGAACTAGATTTTATAACGATGGTTGTAGCAAGATATTGTGCTTATGATAAAATGTGAACCCATGAAAGCTAACATTTCCCTCTCCCTTCCCTTCCCAGTTTAAGATCATGTAAAAAGACAATGAAATACATACATAATTCTCTGACCTGGTGGCTGCTGTGACCGCTGACTTCAGAATCCACATTCAAGAGCAACAAAGGATGCCTTGGGGACCTGAGTCCCCTCACACTTCCATGCTTCCTTGGTCATGAGTATGTCTTTGATGCAGCTTGTTTGTTAATTTCATAATAAATAATAAGAAATGTTAACCAAACTGGCTCTGAATTTTCATTCCTGCCCATTCTCAAATCCAGACCAAACTTTGTGAGGTGGCTAAACTTGCACATCAAGTCAGGAAGAATAAATATATAAAAATATATTTAAAAATATAATATATTATTATGTATATATTGTTATAATATATTATATAATAAAAATATAATATATATATATATTTTTAACAAAACAGTTTATTAATGAGCGTGGCACTTATCATACAGAAGAAACTTCAATGGAAAGTAACTAAAAATGGCAGCTTAGAATTCCAGTTTAGGTGGCATCTTCAATAAAGATGAAAGGCAGAAGAAATCAGTTTTAGGTTTCCAAGATCAGCAAATTGTGGGAAGACGAACATATGGGAGAAAACCAAGGGAGTAAGATTTGTTCACAGATTCCTCCCATCTCTCATCTGACAAGGTCTTATACAGGAAGGAGAAATATTAACATGTGCAAAAAATAACTTGAAACTTACTAACTTGAAATTTTTATCAAAATTCCAATTGCGACACATTATAAATATATTTCTTACCTGGATCAAATTGGCTACCAGGAGGTGGCTGTGGCTCAGACCATATGTCATGTATTTGTTTCAAGGAAATTTTATCCCTTAAATTCTGTAAACTCTATTCTCTTAGCTTATTACTCTGCAACTTGTCCTACTCACTTCACAATGGAGTGTACAGTGATTTTCTAAACTAGCATAGAATTTTTTTCCTTAATGTTCTCTGATTCGACTGAGATAAAGGTGAATTCATTTTACCTTTCTTAGTGGAGTGTAACTTACATAGAGAGAAGTGCAAAAATCATAGTCAATAAATCATCACAAAATGAACACACTCTAGTGACTACCAATCAGGTAAAGCAACAGATTACCTATACCCTGAAATCCCTGCTTAGGCTCCTCATACTTCTGGTACCAACATCCATTTCCTTTTTCTCCTCCAAAATTAATCACTATCTGACCTCTAGCATCATAGATTATTTTCACATATGTTAATTTATATAAATGGAATTATGTAATATATATACTCTGTAGTGTCTGCCTTCTCTGGCTCAGCTTTATGCTTGTCAGATTAATTCAGATGATGGCATGTAACTGTAGATTGTTTTCCCTCCATTTGTTTGGTTGTTGTACAGTATTTCATACACATACCACCTTTATCTAATCTACTGTATGTGTGTAGGAATGAAATTCCTGGATCATAGGGTATGTGGCTATATAATTATATATACACCAATTTTTCAAAATATTCATACCCATGTTCATATACGACACTAAAAATTGTCAATTGTTTTTATTTTAGCTATTCTAGTGGGTGTGTAGTTATAGAAATATCTTTAATGGGTTTACTGTCCACTGACATATCCCCTTTGTGAGATTCCTGTTCAAATTTCTTTCTCTTATCTCTACTGGGTTCTCTCTCTTTTTCCTATTAATCTGTAGATATTCTTTATATATTTTGGATATAAACTCTGTATCATTTATACATGATGCACATGTTTTCACCTACATGACTTGCCTTTTCATAATAAGCAAAAGTTGATAAATTTAATATCATTTTCTTTATGAATTTGCTTTTCATATTTAGATCTATCATCTACCTAGAATTGTATATGATATGAGGAAGAGGCCAAATTTTATTTTTTTTTCTACATGGATAGCCAACTGACTTAACACTTTTAAAAAGGCCACCTTTTACTATCTATAAAGAAAATTTTTATTTTTAATTTTTTTTAAGATTTTATTTATTTCTTCATGAGAGACACACACACACAGAGAGGCAGAGACACAGGCAGAGGGAGAAGCAGGCTCCATGCAGGGAGCCCGACGTGGGACTCGATCTGGTGTCTCCACCCTGGGCTGAAGGCGGCGCTAAACCGCTGGGCCCCCAGGGCTGCCCGAAAAATTTTTTTTAATAAATCATGTCCACATATTCATGGAAGCTGAAGAGTTTCTCCTCTAAAGGCTAAGACCAGGATGGAAAGTTTCATTTCATCTCTGATCATCTGGGACACTATAATAGGAAAGATTTTGAGGTCATATCAGGGCTCAGAAAGTACCATGATTGATTAAAATGCCCATAATTACCTCAGGAAAAATGAAGCAGTGTCTCTTCCATATCCTCGGACTAAACAATAAGAAAAAAAGAAATAAAATAACATGAAGAAAATGAGATAAAATATATTTCATAAGCTGTGTTATCTTAAATTTTTCCCTTCCTAATTCCTAACTTCCTCACTGTGCTATAAGTCACCATTGAAAATAAGAGATAATTCTCAGGGGCACCTGGGTGGTTGAGTGTCTGCCTTCAGCTCAGGGCATGATCCTGGAGTCCCCGGATCGAGTCCCACATCAGGCTCCCTGCGTGGAGCCTTCTTCTTCTCTGCCTGTATCTCTGTCTGTCTGTCTGTCTCTGTCTGTCTGTCTCTCTCTCTCTCTCTCTCTGTGTCTCTCATGAATAAAAAAATAAAATCTAAAAAAATAATAATAATTCTCAAAAGTCTCAAGACTATCATTCTTCTACCTCCAGGAACATGAAGTCCAACAAGAGAAAATCTCTTCTCTCACTCACTTAAAATCAACCCTGCCTCATGTTGATAGGCAGCCTCTGAGACAGCCCGATATTATCCTTGTCTCCTAGATTTTTGCTTCTGAGATTAGGTTATAATCTCAAGACCCAGGCTTTGTCTTGGGTCCTCTCATTCTGTCTTGATTTGTAGGCTCAAGGGGAAGCCAGCTCCCTTTTCTGGAAGCAGTCCCATGGAGAGACCCATGTAAGTGAGTTGAAGACCTTCCAAGGCCTGTCCCCAGATGACAGTAGAAACAGTTCTCCAGTTGAGCCTCAAAATGACTACAGTCCCAATCAATAACTTCACTGTAGCCTTCTGAGAACCCGGAGGCGAAACCACCCATTCTTTAAGCTGCTCCTGGATACCACCAAAATGACAAGATAGTAACTGCCATTTTAAGCTACAAGTTTATAAAGTAGCATAAGTGTGCATGGAGGTGATTTATTATGCACAATAGAGAACTAACATACCTTCTTAGCTCTGGTTTATGTTTGGTGCACTTGTCTGTAAAGACCACCACATTCAGAATTCTAGGAATACAACATAGACTCACCAACATTAGTAAGAGACATGCATCCACAAAATATGTGCTAGGGTCTGTTTTATTTATATGTTTCATTACTGCCTCCATGGTTGTAAACATGTCTTGCCACCACCTGGATTGTTCTGTTTGTTCTCCATCTGTCTACTTGTTACTTATCCTGCAAATCCTCCCTCAAGTGCTGCTTTTTTACCTAAAAACTCCTTTTTAGTATCAAACCAATGCTACCTACTCATCTTTAAAATCCTATGATCTATGTTCTGCACTGTACTGGTCAGCAGTAAAAATGCCTCATGTGGTCTTGTCAGCATCATCCATTTTTGTCTTCATAACTAAGCTGTCAGCACTTAGAGAGCCATTTGAAGTTAGTTATTTTATATTTAGAATCATCTAGCTTTGTATTAAGTACGTATCAGGCATTTTATACAGTGCTTATCTTATTCAATAACTGTATTGAACTGTCCTAAATGTTACTTTCCTAGGGAAGTTTTGAAAAACTTCCATTTTGCTTCACCATCCTCTTTCCCTGTCCTATCTGGGAAGCAGCATTATTCTGTGAATATTATGGAATCCTGGTAATGTTTGATTAATCAAAGAAACAATATAAAATATATTTGATAAAGTAAGCATAAAAACCAACACAATCAGAAATACTTCAGTATTACTCTCTAATAAAATATAGTAATGTTGGTGTGTGTGCGCGCATGTGTGTGTGTGTGCACTTGTGTCTACCATGTCCATTTGAGTGGGCTTAAGTTAGAGGTAGGGTAGTAGGAGAGATAGAAGCTAGGCTTCACTAAATAGGATGTTCCAATTACAAATAGAAGTAAAGATATTTAGACATAATTTACCAATAGGATAGCTACAGTGAAAACTTTAGTTTAATGATTTATAAAATGCTATTTTTCTTGCTAATTTCCCATGGGTGATATGGGCATTTTAGTCAAGGTTGAAGCAAGTAATGGATTTCAGTACAAGTATGTGTTTTTCCTTGCTTCATGACTTTGTATTACACTTATAAGGGCCAATTTTAGCCCATTTATGCATATGCATAACTCTCTCTTTCATGAGGAACATTCAGTTCTATAAGAGTTCTACTGCTATCTATACAGATTTCCAATTAGAATGTTTCTTAATTATTAGAAATATATTATGTACCAAAGGACTACTGGCCCACCTTACCTGGAACACATCTTAAGATACAGATTATAACTATCATTTGGGGAATGGATTAAGGGGAAATATAACAAGAAGTGTTCTGCAGGGGTCAGTTGCCAGTCCGGTGCTATTTAACGTTTTCCCAATGATCAGGATGATGGAATATCGAGTATGCTTGTTAAGTCTGCCGATGACATCAGGTGGAAGAAATAGCCAATATCTTGGAGAATAGAATTAAAATTAAAAATGACTATAACAAATGTGAACAGTAGTCAAAATGGAAAGAAGGAGATTGAATGTGTATGCATTCCTCTTGCACAGGTAATGCTGGATGTGAGATGTGCAAAGAAGATAACAAGACAAAGGATATGCAAACCAACAAGGAGATAACTTTTTAAAAATAAGATCAGAGGAAATAAATCAGAAGAATATTATTTCAATTTGAAGGTCATCTGCCTGAAACAAGAGGGAGGTGCAAAGTAACATAACAACAACAGCACTAACAACAGAAAGTTCTTAGAAATAAATATGAATGATTTATGTAAGAATCTGTAACCATATTGCTAAAACCAAAATAGCCATTTAGCACAAAGATGTCCTCTTCTCATGTCTTATCATCTTAAAAGGTGAATTATCTACCTAAGATGATAATGTCTTATGTGAAAAAATAACAAAATGAGAGCATTTACACAAATTTAAAGAAGTTATACATATGATTTTACTCATCTACATAATTAGATATTAAAATATGATCTCACAAAACATTCCTCAAATATGTCTTTATCTAGGCATGCCTTGTCTCACCAACTAGATTGCACAATTTAGGAGTATGATGATTGGATCTTTTAAGTGTGCAAAAATCATTCAAGTAAAATTCATATTTTTCAGATGCATTTTGGTTTGAAATAGTGAAGGTTTCCAGTTAAATTAGGTCAGTTTTTGAAATAATACCTATACTGCCACAGCTTAAATTCACCACGCAAATGGCAAAAAGCAATACTTCCTTTATACATCTAAGTCGTTCCTTTGTCTTAACCCTTCAAGAATAAGAGGATAAGCGTTTGCCGTATTTCTGTTCATTGTACTATGAAAGTTACTTTAATTGTGCCAGCAGTTCTCAAGATGTGGTCCAAGGATTCCTTGGGGTAAATCAAGACCCCTGGAGGTTATTTGTGTTCTTCTCTCTCATCCTCTCATAAGTGCATGATGGGAAGTTTTCCTGGTACGTGTTATTGCAACAGATTAAATACAAAAGTGGATATGAAAACTGAGCTACCTTCCTAGGAAGCCAAGTAATATTGGCAAAAAATTCACTGTGAAAAACAGTATGGAGTTTCCTCAAAAAATTAAAAATAGAATTACTGTATGAGTCAGTAATTCCACTATTGAGTACTTACTCAAAGAATATGAAAACACTAATTTAAAAATATATTTACATCCCTATGTTTATTGCAGGATTATTTAAAATAGCCAAATTATGGAAGCAGCCCAAATGTCCATCAATAAAGAAGAGGTGGTATAGATATACAATGGAATATTATTCAGCCACAAAAAAGAGTGAAATTTTGCCATTTGCAACATGGATGGAACTAGAGAGTACAATACTAAGCAACGTAAGTCAATCAGAGAAAAACCATATGATTTCACTCATATGTGGAATTTAAGAAACGGCATAAATGAACAAAAGGAAAAAAGAGAAAAACCAAGAAACAGACTCTGAACTGTAAAGAAGAAACTGATTTTTGATTGAGGGGGAATAGGTGAAATAGTTGAAGGGGATTAAGAGTAAATTTACCATGATGAGCAGTGAGTAATCTATAGAATTGTTGAATCACTATATTGTATACCTGAAACTAATATAATACTGTATGTTAACTGTAATGGAGTTTTTAAAACCTGAAAAATATTTCAAATAGAAAAAGAAGAGGGATCCCTGGGTGGTGCAGCGGTTTGGTGCCTGCCTTTGGCCCAGGGCGCGATCCTGGAGACCCGGGATCGAATCCCACATCAGGCTCCCGGTGCACGGAGCCTGCTTCTCCCTCTGCCTATGTCTCTGCCTCTCTCTCTTTCTCTCTCTGTGACTATCATAAATAAATAAAAAATTTAAAAAAAATAGAAAAAGAAGAGATGGGCAAAAAATGTAAAACATTACTACTTAGCTCATTGATAATTTTTGTTTTGCAAAATATAATTTTTAAATAAAAGTTATGTTAACATCTAATGGGTTCATTGTTTTTATTTTGAAATCAATTAATTGATACTTTTAAATGTCTCAGCTGTAATTTCTAATGAAGCAAATATCATGAGAAAAACTGACATAAACAAAGCTCTTCAGTAATCTTGAATTGTGAAAAGGGGACCTGAGGGCAAAAAGTGTGAGAACCGCTGAATTACCCCGACAGCTCCTAGTTTGTTAAGAACCTCCAATTCCATGAAACTAGCTAACACTGTTTTCTAGGTTGCCAGGTAGAGAGAAGGGTTGGTACAGATCAATAGATCTCAACCTTGACGGCACAGTGGAATAACCTGGAGAGCTTTAAAATAAATATATTTCTGAATTCTTTTTACAATTTCATTTATTTATTACTATTATTTTAAGGGTATTGGGCTTCTGCTTAGGCATTAGGATTTTAAAACCTTTCAGAATGGCTATAACAGGCAGACAAGATTGAGGATGTATGAGATAGACCTTCCTTCCTCCATGCTAGTCTGATGGAGGTTTCGGACTTCTACCACACAGTATGGTGATGCCTCCTCAAAATGAGAAAGAACCCCAACAAGCCTCACCATTTCCAATGTTATCACTCTTGGATAACACCTATGATGTCCTAAGCTGATACATGCTTTTTTTTTTTTTTAATTGCTTGTGAATTTCAAATAGTTGCAGATTGTGCATATTTTTTTCTCATGATTCATCGTACAGGTTAAATTATAATCATTAAATTGGTTTACTGGTTAAATTACTATACTAAAATGAAATATTTAGCTTTATGTTTGTAACACAAAAGCACAAGAAGTAACTTGATGTCTTGTAAAAATGTAAATGACATAATTTCTTTCTTATATCAAACCTAAGAAATCAGGGTAAAGTTATATCCCTGAAAAAGCATGTTATTTTAATTATAAATAAGGTAACCAGGTGATTGTCACTTCCCACCTGACATTTAGTGATTAAGGGGTTCAGGTATACCAGCTCCCTCATGGAATGGTGGCCAATCCCATAAAGCCATAGAATGACAACTTTGAATTTTATGGGGAAATTAGAGAATTTAGGTTTGTGCTCTATATCTGTCCTCGCTTCTTTTGCCCTCTGCGCTTTTAAAATATGAACTGTTCATAATGAATTCAGTCACAGTCTGTGAATTTCTTAATCTTCCCCTTCACAATGACTCTGTTAGTTAATTGTATGTTGTCATTAATTTGTACTAATTTCAATATCTCTAGTACTAATAGAATAAATCATATTTTTAAAAATCAGAACAAAATTGGGATTTAAAAAATGATCGTATATCTTTATATCAAGATATTAATTGGTTTTGATATTTATTAAAAGTATTCTTTACCAAAAATTAAATGTTCTAAAATTTATTATTTGGACCATGCACACAAATCTGTGCTGGTACTGCTAAAATGTCACTAATGTATGCATATTGTGGTGTGGTGTTTTCCGAAGAGGCGTGGGATCTCTTGTGAGATAGTAGGTACAGATCAAAAGATATTACTCTATAACTGCTTTGCATTTGCAATTGAAAAGAAAAAAGTATTAGATTGTTTTAATTCCCATATTTATGTTCTGTTAGAAGATTCTCTGTATTATAGAATGATTTCTAATGACTTTTATCGTCCTTCAAAATCCAATTTACTACAAAGAAGCATCTTTAACAAAAAGATTGTTAATAAAATATTAAATTGCCTACTAAAATATTTTAAATGATTTTTCTATATGCGAGTTTGTTTATGATGGAAATAAAAGAAAACTTTCCTAATATGCAGCAAATTAACCCTTTTAAAGTATTAATGCATAATAGGCTGAAGAGAAATATGTTTATCACACACATATACTTATAAATATATATTTTATTAGATGTAATCTTTGCATAATTTACATTTTATATCAATTTCTAAGAAATTAGTAAGGAAAGCAAAGATTCTACTTTATGATTAAAGTGTGATGTTATTTTAACATGTTTAGTACACTATTTTCTTCCCCTTTTTTCTTCTTGATTACTGTTTTCTTTTTTATTATGTTATAAAAGATTTTGTTTCTTAAAACAAAATAAACCCTTTCATTTTTCCTTATGCTAATTTAACTTACTGTTCATAAACTATAGCCTAATTTTTCTGCCCTGTAGTAAATAAGCATGAAATATTAATTATCAACAAGTGAAGATTCTAAATTGTATTGTGCACAATTATGTAATAGCTACACAGGAAAACTTTGTCTCACAGTGACATTTCTTGGTGTGGAGATGAAAGTACTCATTAACATAGAATTCTCTGGCAAGATGAGTAAATAGAATTATATAAGGCCAATTAGGTAATGAATACTCTAACAATCAATATCCAAGTCAAATATATTTATTAAATAAAAAGTTTATTGTTTGCTAGTGAGAGTGTAAATTCACTTTTTTGTTACTCTTTATTGTTTACTCTTTTCATGAGAATTTTTTTCTTTTATATGTGTACTTTGTATTGCACAATGTTTTAAACATTATTAAAGAGTACTGTCAAGCTAATTTCTTCACTTTTTACCAGCTATATTTACAAATCCATTTTGGGGGTTTCCCTTAATTTTGTGTTGGCTTATGTTTTCATATCACCAACTGTGTTTTTTCCTTTTTTATTTCTTAAGTGGGAAAGAATACGTTATATTCCTCGTGGTTGCTTTTTCCTTACAGAATTCCCCTGGCTCGCCACTGACAGATCTTGATATCCAAGAGGGAGTCGGCTTGGAGGATTAAAGGCAAGAACCTCAATTAGACACTCTCTGATTTCTTCAGATGTTTTTTCTAATCTTTTAATATGGGATTATAGGCAGCTAGAACCTATGCCGCTGTTATAAAAATAGTGAGGACTCTTTGTTCTAAATCATAAGCACTCGACATTTTAAAAATGTCTATTTTTCTTAATTTGAATTAATTCTGGTCTAGATGAGGATAATGAACTTTGGTCAGCTCTTTGCGGTTCTGAGTACAAAATAGCTTGATGAGCACTGTGAAGCACACACACTCTCCTCAGAATCTGCTGGAAAACTCCCTCAGAGACTGATTAGCTCACGCTTGTCACAAATAGGGGAGATAATTATGGGGCTTAACAGTCTATGTGGTGGATCTTTTGAGAGGCAATGGGTAGATCTAAGACTGTCTTTGGATCAACCCTAATTCTTATTATTGCACATATCTTGTGAGGTTTTTTCTCCCCTTTTTTCTTTTTTTTCTTTCTTTCTTCCTTTTTTTTTTCCACATCCCCAGAGACTAAACATTGTCTCTTCCCAGAGGATGACATCACATTTCTTTTCCAGAAGATAAAATTGTCCAAATTAGATTATCTTTAATTAGTCTAATCTTATGAGCCATTCCATAAAGTTTATTGCGCCCGTGCTGGCACCATGTTACAAGATTCTTATTGAATGAACTAATCTTTCGCCATGGAAATGATGCTTATAAACAATGTTGCTGATTCCTTTATTACAATAAAGATTTCCTTCTCTGAAGCTTCAGATTTCAATAGCTGTTTTATGGTTCTCAGTAATATCAGATGACTTTGTTTTAATGAGAACTTTGACTTTTTTCAAATTTCACTTGTTACTAAGTTATTCTACTGCAAAATGCCTTCGCAGTGACAAAAGGCAAATGAAGTTTCAGAAAATTTTATTTTTGAAAAAGTTATTTGGGATAATGTTGTCTCCTGTTTTAATATAAGAACCATCCCCTTTAAAATAGCCTGTTTCAGCCTTGCATTTTGGTGAAAGAACAGCTTGGGGGGGTGGGTAAGGGGTAGATCTACTTACACACCCCATGAAAAGATCCCACTCCTTAAAAGTTAGGTTCTAGATAGAAAGACAAAACAAACTACCATCACTAGAAATTATGTACTGTTTATTAAATACACTTCCTGTCTCAGCTGCCATCCGCTTAAAACTTTATCTAAGATGTTTCATGAATATGTACTTACTTTTTAAAGTCATGGATTAAAATGAATGCAATCCAAATTAGAATTGTTGACAAGATGATCCTAATGGTATTTCAGATCAGATGAAAATATCACTGATCTACATTTTCTACTCTTATAAAGCCTCTTAAAATTCTCCATATCAAGCTCTTTCCTCTTAAGAATTTCAGTTGATTTGAAACCTGGGGGAAGTCTCTTAACTTTTTGGGTTTCTGTTTTATGATCTTTGTAGTTAGAGGGCTGCAAAAAAAATGGCTTGAAAATCTCTAAAACACTCTGATTCTATGATATAAAATGCTGTTTTTCTCTGGGGACCCTCTTCTTTCCAGAAAATGTTGCCCAATTGTTGAGAGTTAAAAGAATTGCTTTTGCCAAAGGGCTCCTCTATTTCTTGAGTAACTACAGTACCTTTACTTGCATAACTTCTAATAGAACTATTTTAACACCAGATCTAGTTCTTTAGACCCATTAAAAAAACACAACTTACAAGTTTTCTCAGGGAAGCTTTAAATACCTCTTTAAATGGAAAAGATGACTGCCTGTATGAATACCCTCAAAACGAAATCAGATAATAATTCTTTCCCTTTACGTCTAACACATAGAAAAGAATGGTGATCATTTTATACTTTGCTCCATTACAATGAAAACAGAGGAAGGAGCACTATATTGCATCAAAAAAAGTGTATCCTTTCCACAATATTTTTTATAGAATTTTAAAAATGAGGAAAATATGTATTTTTCTTAATTTGAATTCATTCTAGTCTAGATGAAGATAATGAACTTTGGTCAGCTTTATTTTTTTTATAACTTCCCTAGAATTAAATAAAATATTTCAAATGGAAAGCTTACTTTTGGTGGTTTGTATTTGTAAATTTGCTTACTGAAGCTAGATGAAAAAAGCCGAGATGATGATAACTGGTCATTTTGAGTGTTTTTTAAAAGTAAAAGACATTCTCATCAGAGAACTTGAATCCTTAGTAAAATGATGAAATCATACTGCTTCTTTGGGCACAAAGGAGCACATGCTTCACATTCTCATTTCTTCATATTTTGCTATGATTTCTCTCTCTCTTTCTATTCCCTTCCAAATATTTGAATTTAAAAGGAAGAAGAGGTCACTGCTGGTTTCTGTCTGCCTTGGGTTTGCATAAGTAGAGAAGACCAGCATTAGGCTTTTTTCCACAGAGCAATTGAGACTCAGTCAATCAGACTCAGTTCATTGATTTTTGGATCTGAGCGGCAATGGCGCCTGTTACGGCTACGTTAGCCACCCTGGTGAAGCTGACCAAGGCCTCTAATCCTCTTAAACAGCAGTCAAGAAATTGAGATAAAAGCTGGCAATTCAACTTGTTCAAGTAACAGATTTGACAAATTAGGAGGGTTCAACCCTATGATGAAAAAAAATCAGTCTTGGTGGTTACATGCTATGGTGCAACAACATGGATAAGATGCAAATCAGGTCCTTACAAAGAAATTGTTAGACATACCCAATAAGACAAGTCATTCCCTTTATTTTGTAAATGTGATGAAAAGAAAATTATAATATAAATGAAAAGTCAATATAGTTGAAAAAAAAAATCCTCAGAATTCCAAAAGCCAAAAGTTAGATATTGAGCAATGATGATTTCTATACCTTTTGGTATGAAAAAAAAAAACATGAAAAAAATAAAAATAAGGCTTAAAGAAACATTAATTTTGCATATATGTGCTTTTGGCCTAATGGCATGTTTAATTTAATTCTGTCAATAAGTTAAATGAGAACCTGAGCAGTTTTAGTTGCTATACAATAAATATAAATTATGGAAATATTTATTCTGAGTTAACCATTCAAATAGATTATTAATCCCAGTCAAATAACTTACAGGATAATTACATTGAATTTGCTAAAATTACTGTTCTAATCGGTAAAAAAAAATGGAGATTCTTGTTTGAATACATACAGATAATGGATTCTTAATGACAATTATGCCCTATCCTTGGTAGTATCATAGATATATTCTTTTTTTTTTTAATTTATGATAGTCACACACACACACACACACACAGAGAGAGAGAGAGGCAGAGACACAGGCATAGGGAGGGAGAAGCAGGCTCCATGCACCGGGAGCCCGACGTGGGATTCGATCCCGGGTCTCCAGGATCGCACCCTGGGCCAAAGGCAGGCGCCAAACCACTGCGCCACCCAGGGATCCCTCATAGATATATTCTGAAATAGTTTTTACATTATTGAACATTGTGTTCACAGTGACAGGGGATGCCCCATGTGTAGGAGAAAAAAAAAACCCTAAATTTTAATTCCATCTAATATTTCATTTCCTTACTTAGCTTAAGGAAAGAGAACTAAAACTTTAAATCTAACTCGCAAAATAGTCAAAAAGCCCTTATTTTTATAAATTTCATAGCTATTTGATTGTATGAAGTAAGTCTATACTTCCCAAACTTAATTATTTCAAATACTTCTTATTTTTTCTTTGTTTCTATTGTTTATTTTTTTTGTCTTTGTATACTTTTTGTCTTTGTATACTTAGAATAATGCCCAGAACATAATAAATAGTTTGATAATTGCTTTTCTTGCTGGATGAATGGATGAATAAATAAATGAATTAATGAAATAGATGAATGAATGAAGTCAAATCCAGATGAATTTTAGTAAAGAAGATATTTGTGTGGGGCATTTAGTAGTTCTTATTTGGCACCAATAATATCCTCCTTTTCTTGGCACAAGTGAGGTTCAACATATTGATACATATTTAAATATAAAACTATTCTTGAATGACTTGGAAATTAGCATTTGGCCAAACCTATGAATCAGTATACTATGTGGAATCACTGGTACTGTACACTCCCTGTGGCCAGGTAATATAATTTGTCTATATGTTTCCAGCACCTTACGTGTAGTAGGAACACAGTAAATAATAATTAAATTAATGAATGTGTAAATGAGTAAATGTGTGATTAACTGAACACCCCAAGTATTAGTTGTATCCATTACACAATTACATTGAAAAACTATGTCTAATTGGTCCAAATCTGCTGCTTGGGGAACAAGGGCAGTTAAAGGCAGTCAATGATTATTCAATTTAATTTTCCATACATTTATTGTGGAGGTATTGAACATGTAACCTCTCTATACAGAATTCTATAGTTGAACCTAGGGGAAGATACCTAGACATGAGTTTATGTATGATAAAGAAACTAAATGATGCTTAAGAATATATTAAACAGACATTCTGAAATAAGTCTCCAGATATACACAAAATGAGAAAGATAAGACAATATGTAAACTAGCTTTTTGGGTAGATGCATGTCTATCTAAAGTGATTTGAGATACAAAGCTGGCCCACAAAACTTTACATTTATACTATTGCTAATGTATTACTTTAAATGGGAACTAATCTCTTCTAATAGACCCATTTTTAAATACAAATATCTTTAAAAATAAACACAAATTCCTTAAAAAGTAACCTCTAATATTTGGGTGTTTCCATTCTTTTATTAGAACCATATTCTCCAATAAGAAGGCTTTGGGACTTGAAATACATGAAAGAAAAAAGTGCATTAATAAGAGAAAAAATAAATTTGACAGAAAAGATGTGAGATTGCCATGAGTAACTTACTTAATTTCCAGATGTTTGGCCATAGGTAATAGCAGCAGGGGATAATCTCATCATTAGGAGCACCAAATGCTCTCAGTATAGTTCATAGCTTTTCCAGTGTTGGAATATCCCTGCCCTGGGCCACCGAGGGACTGTCACAAGTTAAAATAAGGTTAATACATGTTTGATGCCTATTATTTATTCACTTAACTAACAAAGTTACTCAAACAATCCAAACTGTTATCATCTTTTCTGCTATGGGATAAAAATAATTAAAAGCTCAAATAATCAGGGATCCCTGGGTGGCGCAGCGGTTTGGCGCCTTCTTTGGCCCAGGGCGTGATCCTGGAGACCCGGGATCGAATCCCACGTCGGGCTCCCTGCATGGAGCCTGCTTCTCCCTCTGCCTGTGTCTCTACCTCTCTCTCTCTCTCTCTCTCTCTCTCTGTGACTATCATAAATAAATAAAAATTTAAAAAAAATAGATAAATAAAAGCTCAAATAATCATATGTCCTTTGCCTTTGTTAACCTAAAATAGGGAAAGGAAATTTGCTGAATCTGCTATTTTCAGGAGATGATTGAATTTGATTCTGATAAACAGTCATCGAATATCTCCAAAGAACATTGTTTGGGCAATAGATGCCAACGCACTGATCAAATCAATGCAGGTAAGAATGCTACACTGTATCGTGCCTCTTAGGGAAATACATATTTATACAATTTAATGAGAATGGAATAATTTGGCCAGAATAGAATTCTAGTGATGTAGCTCATTTCTTGGCACATAAATGAAATTGTCCAAGTCAAAAGCCATTGCCTGAATTATAAAATGATAATTAAAGCTCAGTGTAGAAACTATCCCCAAATCATTTGAAAAAATTAATATGTAAGATGAATAAAAAATCATTTAAATCAACCAAAGTAGCATGAAATTACCAAGGTCACTAAACAACAACAGGGTTTTCTTATTTAGAGCAAAAAAAAATATGAAGTACTGCCCTGTGTGTGTGTTAAGACACAAATACTTTTAGTTAATCCTAAAAATTGTGATGTCTCAGGACTCTTGGATGGCTCAGTGGTTTAGCACCTGCCTTCAGCCCAGAGTGTGATCCTGGAGACCCAGGATCGAGTCCTACATCGGGCTCCCTGCATGGAGCCTGCTTCTCCCTCTGCCTGTGTCTGCCTCTCTCTCTCTCTCTCTCTCTCTCTCTCTGTGTGTCTCTCTTGAATAAATAAATAAAATCTTTAAAAAAATTGTGATGTCTCAACTGTTAATCTCCTTGTATCATATCTGTCTTCTGCCATCTCAGTGAGAAGTCAGATCATTTATCAAATACCTAATATATGCCGACTGTTTGCATCCTCACAAGAATCATGCAAGGGAAGGTATCAGCCATATTTTACAATGTGTGAATAGCAGAGCTGGGGATTGAATACAGATCTGTTTGATGCCAAAAATATTTAGGTATTTTTAATTACTCAATGCCCTCTTTTTCTTAATTAAAATATAAATAGTTTACTTCATATGAAACATAAACATTGTAGCTAAGCCAGAGAAGGCTTCCCAGAGGAAGTGCCTTTAAAAACAAACACCTGAAATGAGGGAGCAAGTTGGAAGGTACTAGAATGTATTTAACACAGGAGGGGAATAACTTGACTTGAATTTGAAAAGAACTCTGATGTTTTGTTGGGAGTAGAGTGAAATGGTAGACAAGCAGAAGCAAGGAGATCGACTAGGAGACTCTTGGAATAATTCAGTGGGATATGATGATGGCTTGGGCCATGGTGATAGCAGTGGAAGTGATGAGCCATGGTTGCATTCTGGGTATATAATGAAGTTAAATGGAACAGACATTGCTAATGGATGGGATATGACATATAAACAGAAGAGAGGATGCAAATATGGTGGATATGTGGAGTTATACTTGACTGACTAGAAAGATGCGATTACTGTTGGTTGAAATAGGGAAGATAATCAAATTTATATTCTACATACCTGTAATCACAACTCTTCACTAGTTACACATTGCTAAATGGGTAATAGCAAGGTACGATAGGACCTATCTTACCACAGCATACCCAAGGCTTTGTTTCCATTGATCATAGTTTAGTTTTTGTTTTTGTTTTCTGATAATGATAGAACGGTGTGTCTAAATTATTTTGGTAACAGACCTCTTTAAAAGTTTGGAGGAAATTGTTGGCACTTTCCCCAGAAGGATGAGCTTTGCCCCACCGACAGAAATTTGCATTATTTTTTCCAGGGCAGAGAGGAGGGGTTGAGAATTTATAACCTCCATGCAGGCATCCATAGGGCACTATTTAATAAGCCCTGATTATTGAGCTGATACTTACTCCTGCTTGGTAAGGCAAATGCTCAAAACCTGGTCTGCATATTACTTACTACTGTAAGCCCCTTCATGAGAGGATTTGGGTTAATATAGAAGAGTTGGTTATATCCCTGAGCACAGGATGGCTCTTTTCACCCTTCCTACAGATAAATTCTTTAAAAGTGGCAAAACTGCACAGTTTTTTAGCGTAGTATTTTGAGAATGAACTTCCATTGTTTTCTATTCAGTTCCCCCAGTAGGGTTAGAATCTGCCGCACTCTTATGACTTAATTTGTCTCCCAGGAGGACAAAGAGACAGTATAGAGTTTGAAAACTGGTGACAAGTTATATTTCTGTTACAAAAATTTACTCTACCCTTCTGCTTGTATTCAGGTTTATTTACCTCAATGACCAAGAATTACTAAGTATACTATCACCAGTGTGGTAACTGGGTGTACAAGATGAGATGAAAAGAGAATAATACAGTCTACTTGAAGAGCTAAAACATAAAACACCCAAAATGTTCAAAATGAGCTCCCTTGTTTGGCTAAATAGTGAAAGAATTCTTGAAAGTAATGGCTAACCTAAGACTTCCAGCGGGCAAGTAAACTCTCCTGTATCTTCACTCTCATGGTTTTCACAAAACTACCATCTCTAAAAACAGCACTCCATCTACCAGTCTCCAGTGGAGGCTCTTAAATTTCTCAGATTTCTTGAGTTTGGATTAAAATAGAGACTTTGCATTCAATTTGCTCTCTAATGCCATTATTTTTCAGCATTGCTAAGGCACTGTCTATTCCTAGCATAGCGCTTTCCCCACAATTTGAAACATTGCATTTGCAAAACAAAAGAGACCAATTACAAACCCCAAATCCTAAGTCTTTTAGTATTATAAAAAACTTATATGCAAGGACAAAAACATGGCAGTTCTGCCCATCATTGGCACGTGTTGATATTGGTTGGTCCTATTCTCTTTGAAATTCTAAATAAGTAGACTTACAAAGAAGTAAACTCTTCTTAGGGAGGGGGCCTCTAAGTGCTGTCTTTATGTTCCACTGTTTCCATCACCTGAAGACAAGCTTCCATAGGGTGGAGTTGGTGGCCATTTAGTCCCTAGTTACCACCTCAGAGCTGAAAGCAGGGTTTATAATTAGGGTATCACCCTATTAAAGTGAGTTTGCAGTTTCCTGCCTACTTATTCTGATCCTGGGAAAAATCTAAGCCACAGCCCAAATTACTCTAGTGGTCATATTTTGTACCACATTATCCCCCTTCTCTTTCTCTTGCTAACAATTCTATCTCTTGGGAAACCATTCCCTCCCATTCTCAGTTGTTTTGTAGGGAAAGGAGGAGGTCGATTTGCCTCTCAATTTCAGGGCTGAGTGCTTTTTCTTTTCTTTTCTTTTTTTTTTAAGATTTTATTTATTTATTTATTTATTTATTTATTTATTTATTTATTCAGAGAGCAGGCTCCCTGCGGAACAGGGAGCCCAATGTGGGGCTTGATCCCAGGACCCTGAGATCATGACCCAAGCTGAAGGCAGATGCTTAACCTACTGAGCCACCCAGGAACCCCTCAGGGCTGAGTTCTAATTGAATTAAGCAGATAGTTATTTTTTCTCCAACACTTTCAACCCCCACCCCAAACCCTATGATTGGTTTAGGATATATAATCCTTCCCAAAGCCTACAAGATGCAAAGGGTTTCTAAGAGACAGAAGCTATTTCCTCCTTAGGATCTATTAGAAGCACTCATTCTCCTCTCCAGGACTGGTTGGTTTAAGAATATAAACTCTCTTAACTGCAGCAGCCATTATGATCTCACAGGGAGAGTCTGGATTTGCCAGAGCACCACCATATGGAGCATGAGAATAAAGCCAACTATGAATAAGATAAACAGAAGCTCTGCCCTCACAGAGCTTATTTGTCTATGTGGAATTTATAGTATGCTATGAATTATGCAAACTAATACATTTTCTTTATTAAGTCAGTTTTACTTGGGTTTTCTGTTACTTATAGCATAGAGTCCTAACTAACACAGGATCTTGTCAATAATCTTTCTATTTGCCCCCCTAAGATGACTTGGACAGGTCTCTCTCTCTCTCTCTCTTTTTTTTTTTTTGTAACTGCAAGACTCTTAACTAAAATAGAGTGGTTGAGAGGAAGAAAATAATATTTTCAGCTTTGATAGCAGAATGAGCTTCAAGGAGGAAGAGGCTTGATGTTAGATTGTAGAGATTTGTTAAGAATAGTAACCAGCTATTAAAAATCACCTGTATGTCAGTACTTTGTATTTCTCATCTCTACTCCCTGCCTCATTGCTGAAAGACGTTACTAAACCCATTTTGAAGTTGAGAAAACTAAAGTTGCAAGAGATCAAATGACTCAAAATAATATAACTACTAAGTGGTATAGCTGGGATTAAAAAGTGGGTAACTCTAGGGACCAAAACGGGACTACATAATGCTGAGTCTAGATTGAATTAGGTACACAATGTTTCTCAGTGTCATTGTTGTTGGCATTTAGATTATTGCCATTTGGCATTTGGAATAATTTTTAATTATGCAGGATGCTTCCATGCATTGTAAAACATTCGGCATTCTTGGACTCCTTCTTATATGTTAATAGAGGCCCCTAATTATGTGGAAGAAGTAAAAGTGTCCCCACATGCTTCCTGATAACTCACTAATTGGCAGGACTATGTCTAGTTGAGAAATACTGGTAGTAGATGAGGACAAGGGAACACATTTCAGATGTGACTCAAGTTTAAATTAAGGAAAAAGAATGAGGATGGCAAATTCAGCAGACCTGAATATCCTGGCCTAGGCCAAATAAAACCTCCAAGATGTAATGGAAGTATTAAAAGACAATACTAGAAAGGTACACAGACTGGTACCCAGTCATGGAAGACTTTCATTGCCACACTTTGTAGACTTTCTTTCATAGATGTCAGGAAACTATGAAATGTAGCAGAGGATTGAATAATGCTGGGTTTTAGAGTCATACAAAATTTGGTCTAATTCCAATTCTTTCACATCCATCCATCATTTAATTCATTCATTCAATCAATATTTTTGGTGACTTATCATGTGCCAGCACCTTTTGAGGAGTGGGGATACAACACAAGCACAATTTCTGCTGTCATGGAGCTTGTAGACTACCATACACTCTACATGGAGTTTATGGTCTATTACATACATTGAAGAGTCTTTCTGAGTTGCAGTTTTCTTATATTAAAGACCAGAGCTGTTATACTTTTTGTGAGGTTTGGTGATATGCATTATAAATGTCAATTAATTGTGGCCCTATGGAGAAGAGATATGTTGAAAGGACTTGTAAAAAATTCTGTTCACAATTGCTATGACTGTCAATATTCAGTAATATTGCCATGCAAAATGATATAAGAATTTAAAAACACTCTTGCCTTTTCTTTTCCTATTTAGGGTGGGGGAACAAGGATAAATATTCATCCCCTGGTGGACATATCAATTGACAAGTTAAGTGCTTCCTGTTTGATACCTATTTCTCCCCAAATCCAACTACTATCAAGGGGAAAAAAAAAAAGAAAAAGCCTATAGAATATGCTCAGGTCATGATCTAAAGGTCTTAGGATCAGAGCCCTGAATTAGGCTCCGTGCTTAGCAGGGAGTCAGGTTCAGGGTACTCTCTCCCTCTTCCCACCCCTCAAATAAATAAATAAATCTTTTTTTATTTTATTATTTTTTAAATAAATCTTTTTTTCAAAAGGGGGATTTTGCAATCAATAAATTCCTCCCACAATAACTCGTTTCTATGACTATTTCACATGTTACAATGAAGATTCATTGTGAGAAGGACAATTATCACAATAATTGGCACCAGGGCAGCACCGGTGGTGCAGCAGTTTAGTGCCGCCTGCAGCCCGGGGTGTGATCCTGGAGACCCCGTGTCGAGTCCCACGCAGGCTCCTTGCATGGAGCCTGCTTCTCCCTCTGCCTGTGTCTCTGCCTCTCTCTCTGTCTCTGTCTCTGTCTCTCTCTGTCTCTCATGAATAAATAAATAAAAATCTTAAAACAAAACAAAACAAAAAACAATTGGCACCAGTAGGTATTTAATAAATGTTTCATTAATAAAGAAACTGATAAAATTCTCCTTGTACCTTTCAACAAGTACTAAAACTTCTTAAAAAGCAGTGCAGGTAAATGTGGGTACATAACTGTAGCTTTCCTTTAAGAGTAACATACAGCAATTGACCCAAAGGCGCTGATGGTTATTAAACCCATCCTGTCCTCCCTCCTTTGGCATTACTTTTCTCCTTTGTTTGTAGACAAAATCCATGAAATATAATTGTAGTCCAAACATTAGTGTTAAATATTAGTGTAGTAATAGTTTATTAATAAATAATGTAAATATTAATGTTAAACCTTTTAAAAATTAGTGTCCAAATCGTTCTCAGCGTAAGAGAAATGAGTCTTCCTAGACAGGATGATTTTCCAAATTAAAAAATAATTTCAGAAAATACAAACAATTATTTTTCTCAGTGATCATATGCCTGTGTTTCTCTTTCAGCCAGAGAACAAATCCTCTTTGTTCTCGAATTTGTCCACCACAAATGACTCCAGCATAGTCATTGGTTGATGTGAGCATCTGACCAAGCTCAGTCAATCATAGAACCTTCCTTCTGGACCTGCCTGGTCTGAAGAAAGTTGGTTGGTGGTGAGAGAATTCGACTCTGCTCTGAGGGGTAAAGAGGTTCTGAGAAGTAGAGAAGAATGTTTCCATTCCTTGGGCTTGCTGTTTAATGCCTGCCATTCTGGCATTTTTAATCTAAGAGCATAATATATTCTATGTTTTCCCTAATTTAATTTTATCTGTGGCTATGACACTTGACAGTCAAGACATCCATAGGTCTGGTTAGTCAGTACAGCTATCACTGTAAAATTAACTTTTCTGTGTCTCCCACTTATTTTTCTCAATCAAAAATAATCAGATGAATAAAGTGTAGTGGAATTAGATCAGCGATGCAAATTAGGATGCATCAGAAACATCTGGAGAATTAATTTAAATACAGATTGCCAGGGCCCTCCCTGTGGAATTTTTGATTCACTGGGAGTGGGGCCTGAAAATTTGCACTTCTAATAAGTTCCCAGATATTACCAATCCAGGCCCAACAGTTTGAGACCACTGGATTATACTAAGGTGTACGTGACTGCAAAAACTCAAACACTACACAGCTCCATGCTGCTTTCCCAAAATGTGATTCATGGAACTTCATGTACTAGTAATTAGCAGATGTCATTGCATAAAAAAAGAGTGAGAATTAAATTATGTGTAAATGGATATTGTCATTGTAAAACTTCTCAAAGATTTAATATATCAATGTGCAAGTAAGTCTTCAAGAGGTAGAATGTAGTACCCAGTGTTTTCCAAATTTTTCTGATTCTGAATCGCTCTTATAGCAGAGCATATCCCAGAACTAGTATTCTACAAGAATTGTATAGAAAATATTCTGAAACACATATATTTTGAAGAAGGAAATTTTTTCTTTTTAGGGACTATTGAGAAAGGTTGAAATTATTACTATTAATAACTGTAACTAATCAGTATATCAAGCTGGTGCATGCTAAATGAGATGATTACTAATGTGCATTGTGCATAAAACTAAAGAAATAATTCACAAAATACAGACATGGGCATATGAAAACTTTTAAATATAAAATGGGACATTTTACTATTCTATTATAGCTCCTTCTTTCTTTTAAATACTATAGAATAGATCATTTCAGATCATTTCCAGATTTAATTGTACTTCTCTGCTGGTTAAAGACTGAAGGATCTGCATTGAATTGGGAGCCTGATTGTTAGCAACCCTCATAAACTGGTATCTAACACAGGCACAGCGATGGACTGGTATTGGAGTAGCAGCTACTCAGATTTTCTCCAGGAATAAATCAGGCTTGAGGTTAAGCCAGATGGAACCAACAGGTTGTAGAAAAAAAAATTAAATTTCCATTAAGTCCAGTTTATTTCTGTGGACAAGTTGGGAGATAACACAGCTATAATGGATGCCTGGTTTAAAAGCCTTTAAGAAAAAAGAATTATTTTAAATAATAATGTTTTAAGGTTCTGATATTTAAGTTTGCTTTAAACTATTCTAAATAAATGTTCTTGTACCTTAAGTTATGCTCCCTCATTTTGTATTGGATTAAAGAACCAGAATGAGTTTCATCAAATAGAATTTCCCCCATTTCTATCTATCTATCTATCTATCTATCTATCTATCTATCTATCTATCTTTATTTATTTATATAAATACTTCATTTCTCCTGGATAAAGTATAAGGCAATACTTATACTAAGTTATACTAAATATTCTGCTCATATTAAGGAATACTAACTAAGTCTCTAGAATGAGAAACTAAATTATATAATGCAACAAATATGTTGATCTAAGACAGTGTCATGAATCTTGAGAATGGACCTATTTAAGATATGCCTTAAAGAGCATAGAAAGTCCTATGAATGAAAGTCTTAGTCAATGAAGAACCCCATTACTGAAATTTGGATTTACTCTTTTTTCTTCTTGCAACAGAGGTAAAATGGCTGGTCACACAGAAAAGTCACAATTCTACTGAATTACCAACAAGATCCATTACTATCCATGGAGGTTTATATGTGTTGATTCATACCTTCTACGATGTTCCAATGCAAATCTCTAGATGTAAGAACCAACCTGAAAATGTACTGCATTTGCCCAGAGGCTCAAGCAAGTAGAACTGTCTAAAAATCAAATGAATATGCAAATTATGAGATGAAAATTCAGTAGTTTGGTGGATTTGAGAAACATTTCACACTCGTTTTTAAATGTTACAGATTCACTAAAATTGAAGCAAGTTAGTCCAAAGGGAAATTTAATTCTTCACTGATGATTTTACTTACAAATCCTTTTCTTGAAGTGGTATTTTATCCACAAATTTATATATTTGAAGCAATAGCTGAGGGAAATTTACAGAAATTTAACATAACAGAAATTTAAACATAATTATTACTTGTTTTTAGAGCAAAGTTAGTTTTTTTTTTAATGTGTGTTTTTAATGATATTTTCCCAGAAGGAAAACAGAAAAAGGAAATTAGTTATTTTCGGGAAACTCTAGGATGTTATTTGAGTCAGAAAAAAAAAAAAAAAAAAAACCCAGGCTACAATACCTACTACAAATTCACTCCAAACCTAAATTTACATACTCCAGATTCAATTTTCTCACTTAGAAAAAAAAAAGAAGCAATTGGCCTAGAAAAATCTTATAGGCCTTCATATCTCTAAGAAGTCATGAATTAGTAATTATTCCATTTTTTCATCACAAGAAAATTTATATGAGTGGGAATTTGCACCTTAGGAAGGGTAGGTCATTTCAAGATTTGAATACTATGGTCTTTAAAGGTACACACTCAACACTGTGATATGAATTGTGCATAAAAATGCTTTTTCAGCTGCCTTTCTTTACCATTGCTGAGCACTATTCCTAGAATCTCAACTTTTTCAATAAAGAGGACTGAGTTGTGGGGTCCTTCTCACTGTGAATTTCAAACAGACACAGGTATGGGGTACAACATTCAAATGTATGCAATCCATTAGCACTCATTTGTTCCTAATGGCTCTGGTTTGTCTTATCTACAGCTAATTGGACCTGTAGCAGTCTCTAAAATAAAATAAATTCATTTTTGGAAATTTGTATATATATATAAAATATAAAATAAAAATGTATTTATAATATATTTTAAATATATAATATAAAAAGTTTATAATATAAAATACAACCCAGGTAAAGCCACTGGTTACATATTCAAACCATATAGTGGGAGTTGTAATTTTTTAAAAACGTACAATTTGAGATTTCAATGAGACATAGTCTAGGAAATACTAGAATAAATGTAAGACTAACCCAAA
Organism: Canis lupus dingo; assembly: GCF_003254725.2. Classification (NCBI taxonomy): domain Eukaryota; kingdom Metazoa; phylum Chordata; class Mammalia; order Carnivora; family Canidae; genus Canis; species Canis lupus. Next base: position 31,683,222 of record NC_064264.1, on the reverse strand, counting down.
TCCCTGTTTCATCAGAAGGTATGTGGAACCACAGAGATAGGGACCAGCTTGTTACTGAACTGGATTGCTTTCATGTGATTACTTTGGGTGGCACTGAAGTGGTAAGAGCCCATAAAGTCATTAACACTAAATCTTTCCAGAGAAGACAATATAATTCAAAATGCCACATTTCCCACCCCCAGGGCCTTCAAGGGAGGTGGGAGAATGAGCAAACAAAACCAAGCAAATATTTCTCTATGGGAAAGTATGTAAGCATGCATGTATATGCATGCACGGATAAGTGATGACTCTCAGCGAGGAGACTGCAAGCCTGAGCATGCAGTGGTGGAAAACCAAGCTCATATTTCCAAAACAAAGGCACACTGGGCCGCAGCAGGAGGCCTGACAGAGAAGCAGCACTACTTTGGAAACTGGAGGCACATGTGTTACTGCTCCCTCCACAGAGGGATGGTTCTGGCAAGAGATTATGGTGCAACATATAAGGCTTTGAAAATGATGGTCTCCACGCTTAGCTAAAAATGTAATTGCTGCTAATCTTATTTTTAACTGCATCTTTGTCTATTCAAGAGAATGGGAAAGTTAAAGGAAACTTTAAAGAAGTATCTAGCCAGAATCTCTTCAGCTTACAGGTGAGGAAATTGGCATCAAGCAAGATAGAGAAATTTTATTTTTTTAAAAAAGACCATAAGGCTTTAGGTGCTGAAATAGGACCAGGATTCTCACTAAGCTCCTTCGGGTAGCCCAATGCTCTTTCTCTGTGTCACTTCACGAAGATACCCTATACTAGACAGTCTTCATTAAAATTGTAAAGCTGCTTGCTATCGGTATGACATGCTATACTGCTCATTGTTGTTTTGTTTTCTTTTGTTAAAGAACTGATATCCCTCCTTTTTTGGGTTCTTACAATGTATATAAAATGTGTAAAATCACATGGCATCTAAAATTTAAGAGATCCAAAGAGAGGATCTTAGCCTGATAATCCTTGAAAGTACCCTGATTGCTTTGAAATCTACTCACCACAAGTGATGAAAAGTGGCTGAAATTTGGCCTGGACAAAAGGCAGGTGCACAGAGAACTTTTGCAGCTTTGGGTATAGACTTCAGATTGATTGTTCAATCAGGAACATGGTTACAACATTGTCCTCACAAAGGTATATAAAATATTTATTCCATGTTATGTTCTTTCTTAAAGTTACAATAAAAAGAGGTCTCTAACACAATGCCCAGAGCTCACAGGTGACAATAGCTGAGGAAGAAGCAGGACTCCACGTAAAAATGAAGCTGAAACTCTGAGCAGGCATTGCAGGTTTGCATATGGAACCAGAGCCGCACTATAAGGAAATACGTAGCCCAAGGTTATGAGACATCAGTGATTCATTTATCAAGAAAGGGAGAAAAAAATAGAAATACCTCATTGAATATTATCGGTCTCAAATTTTGCCAATAGATTTATGACTTTATGTTAGTAAGGAGGGTAATAACAGTGTCACTTATGATGCTATATTTTATATGTGTAAGTATGCCTATAGTTAATAGAATTCATCAGGCGGTAGGTTTGGGCACTATTTAAAACATGGGTCAGAGGGGCATTAATTCTATTCAAAATGTCCATCTGTTGCTGCCCAACTTGCACAGAGGGTTGCATAGCAACCCGTAGTACTGCATGGATCTGGTTGGCCTCCCTCTGTTGCTTTTGTTTGCCCTCTGAGAGAGTTGCCCTTGATGGAGAAACAGTAGGTGTTCTTTTATTTATATATTTATTTATTTTTTTGGCTGGAGCTTGGCCTGGTGAGTGGGGGCTCATTATAACCTGCTGAGAGAGATAGCATTGTGAGGCAATATCTGACATATGAATGTAATTTATCTTCCTGGCATGATTCTCAGTCCCAAATTGATTGCCAAATTCCTAGGACTGTGGAAGTAGAGCAATTAAAAAGAAAATACCAGGACCTTTTACTTTTATGCCCAGGAAAAACACTTAGCAGAGCAAGCAGAGAGAAGATTGCAGAAGTTTTGATTCCATTTTGCGGCACTTCGTCGGGTTTCTGAACTTGGGGCTTTTTCAGCTCTTCATTCCAAGCAATTCTTTAGATGAGGACTCCTCAGGAAATTAGATAATCTTAAATCCCTCTTTGCAACATGTATCAATTCTAAAAACTTACATTCTCTTGGCTATTACTACATTTTTGCCAGCTCAGTAAAAATTTGAACCAATTTGAGCATCTGTAACTGTATGTGGAAGAAGCATCTGTTTTCCCTTACTTCCAGTATCAATTCCTGTCTGTTGCCCAGGCATTGTGGATATGACTGTGGGCCCCTGATAAAAAGCAGTCTGAACAGGTCACTGCAGTTCAGAACTATCAATAGAGGGCTCTTGAAGAAAGCAAAATTTTGACAGAAATGAAAACACCGTATTTTGAGAGAAATTGTCATATCACAGTAATAGTATATAATCATGATGCCAGGACATTATCTGTTAATTGGTTGTTAAAACTCAACTTCGCTATTTATATTTTATTCATGGCATAGTTTCAGAAATGCCTTCCCCTTTCTGTCCGATGAATCTATGTATTTCAATTTTAAACAATTCTAACATTTTTCAGGTAATAATCTTTAATTTTTAATAAAGATGAAGTTGACAGAAGGAACCCTTGAGAACACTTCCTAAGTATTTTTCAGAGAGGTAGGTAATATAAATACCACTCTGCCTTCACTGTCATTAAAACTCGTTTCTGAATGCTAAAATTTTTAGTTATATAGTATCAGTAGTAGGTTTTCTTTTCACTTTTACTTTTCTTCTAATATTTTTTCTTGAGGTAGATATAAGGAATCAGATATTTCAGCTTTCAAGTATTCACACCTATAATATCAGAAAAATTATGAGGGCTCTGAACAGCCATGGACCATAGACATAAACCTCACAATCAGATGTCAGATTAATTCCAGCATATATCATCACTTGCTTTTAGTAAGATTCCTGTATTATTTATCCCCTAAGGTGAGTCCCTTTTGAGAATGCAAGAGGGGCTAACCGGATGGAATACCAGAACAATTGGCATAAACAAAATAAAGGCATTTTTGGGAACCAGGACATGAGGCCACCCCAAATGTAGGGTACAGACCAGGGATAGAGCTGTACAACAAGGCAGCAAGAAATGTCCTATGCAGATGGAAGTAAAAACTAGAGGAAAATAAAATACAATATGCTCTGCCATCAAGAGTTGAGGGCTAACATTATGGATCTAGGTTCAGATGCTGGCTCTGTCATTAGCTAGCTTTGTGGCCTTGGTCAAGTCATTTAATTTCTCTGAGATTCATTCCTTTATCTGCAAAATGTGATCATTATACTCACCTCTAAGTTGTGGAAATTAAGTGAAACATCTAATTTAAGGGGCCTAATATAGGTCTTGGCCATAATAATTGCTCAATAAATATTAAAAGATGTTTTCCACATGATTTTCCCAAATATTTTTTTTTAAGATTTTATTTATTCATGAGAGAGAGAGAGAGAGAGAGGCACAGACACAGGCAGAGGGAGAAGCAGGATCCATGCAGGGAGCCTGACGTGGGACTTGATCCCGGGACTCTAGGATCACGCCCTGGGCCAAAGGCAGACACTCAATCGCTGAGCCACCCAGGCGTCCCTATTTTCCCAAATCTAAACACAAGACAGAAAAGGCAGCCAAGTCCAGAGATATGAGCAGGAGTGAAGTCTTGGGTGTTTTTACTAAGGCAGACCTTCTTGGCCCCTTAAACATCTTTAATAGGACTTTGGAACATGTGACATCTTTCTTCTTGTGGAAAGTTGGTCTGAAGGGTGTCACTTAGTCAAAATTACTTAGCTAATAATATAGTAATGTGAATAACACACACACATAGAGAAATGCAGAAAGGTATCATCTTTTTAACTCTAAGACTAATTCTGAAATTCCTTTAACTCTTCCACTCAGATAACTTGTTTTCAAAATAGAAATACTAAAATATATCTCACTAGGGTTATTGTGAGGGTTCAATAAAATAATGCATTAAAACAAAGTTAATTTTTTTTTGTCTTACACATATTTGTCTGCATGTGAAGGAATGGGTGTCAGGTGACTTCCCTAACATCTTAGAATTAACACATAGCAGTTATGGTCTCAACCCAAAGAGACAAACTCCATAGTTCAAGCTTTTCAGCTGTGTCACTATACTGCCTAACTATGCTAGAGCCAGTTTTGGAAGACTGTGAATTCTGGCACTGATCTTTTAATAGACAGTGACACAGATGTTATAAGGTGAAAATTGTATTTATGATCAACTTAAGATCCAACTAAATGGGTTGACTACTTAGACATTCATTTAAAAAAAAAAACCTGATTTATGGTCAAATTTCCTTGTCCATAGGACATATTTTAGCTTTATTAATTGCTAGAAACAGATGACTCATTTAGCACAAGTCTAGGTTGTTTTATGTAATGATGTGCATAAGATCCAAGAAGAAAATCTGATCAACATCATTCAAACTGCAGAAAATGAAACAGTGGCACATTAGTGCTTGATTAATGTACATTGTGCATACAATTTACCTCTTTTTTCTCTTGCTGCTTTCAATGTTTCTTTTTCATTTGAGTCTTCAGCAATTTGACTATAATATGTTTTTGTTTTTCTGCTTGGGGTTGGTTGGGGTTTTTGGATTTCCAGGTTTGTTGTTTCCATCAAACTCAGCCAAAGACACAAGGACACTCCTCTGAAGACTTCTGGAGCATGCTCGCTCTCTCCTCCTCTCTCTCATGTTCTGCTCTACCAATTTCAATTGCATGTATATCCCCAAAAACCATTCAACTCCTCACCTAAATAAAACTACCAAGTCCCTGTTCTTGTTATCTCATCTGGAAACTGTCTATAGGTAGTAAACTGAACCATTCTTGTACTCATTTTGTTGATAAGTGCTAGAAGGAAGCAAGAAAAAGATTTAGGAGTATGTATGCAGACTCTTGCATTGAAATTAAGATTTATAAAGATGGACAGGAGAGAATTTACTGGCATAGGCATTTACCTATGACTCAGAATTTGATGTTCTGAAAAGAACACCCCTAACCTGTTTTGAGTAGTCTACTAGGATAACTCCTTGAAGTCTGAACATCAAAATGGCTTATTGTAAATGTGGTAAAGATGAAATGTATAGAATAAGGCACATAAGACTCGAAGGATAGAAGACTTAAAGAGGTGGAAATGTTAAAGTGAATATACTGTGTAAGAACTGAAAATCTACCACCTGGTAAGTTTACTGAGCACTAGAGGACATATCCTTCACTAAGACCATAAGAAATGTACTGGGCAGGGTGGGTAGATAACAGCATTTTTGAGAAATACCATGATTACTGTCGTCTGTAGATTAAGATTGTCTGTGGGAGATAATGTCTCATATTGATGGGAATAATGGGATTCTGGAACTGCAGAAGCCATGTATTGGCACTTAAACGTCAGAGGCAAGGTAGGTGTATTTTTGAATTGGGCAGTAAGGCCAGAATGACCTTGAGGGTACTTTCAACTACAGTAATCTGTGGCAAAGCTAAAGAATTATTTAGAATCTAGGGGCAAAATAATGAACAGTTTCCCAGAGGTTTGCTCAACTTACATAATTTTAAAAATTAATAGGAGGCTAACAGAATGCAGATAACAGCCACAGCCATCAAAAGCCATGTACCATTGTTCGTTTTCTAAATGTGAGTTTCCAGACTTAGTGGTCATGAACTAAAGGGAAAGCCTTGGTCCTTTGTGTAAGCACCTTGCAACACCACTGCAGGTATATACATTAAATATTCTTCTAATCCCTCCCCAAAGTGATCTAGGATGATTTATCACAGTAACTGTGCATGACAGAATGGAAAATATATTAAATTTTCATCAACATTTATAGGGTCTGAGATGATACCATGAAGTGTCATTTTGATCTTCCGGTTAGAGTACAAGCTTATAGAGGATAAATTATAAATGAAGTTTGATTTACATTAAAAGTGGGTACAATGAGCCCTCAAACCCACCTTTTGGTTATTTCCTAATCCCTAAATATATAGTTTTGAAATATAAACTTAGAACCTGGCAAAACTGTCCTGAGTAGTGGAGGAGGGGCCAGTTTGATAGGAAAAGGGCAAGTAGAAGATACAGCATTCCCACTCCCTAGTCAAAATAGATAAACAGAAGAAATACTGAATCCTGGGAGGAATTATAGAGCAGCACTTCCTTGAAAGACTTCAAAATTTCCAGAGGAGGGGTGTTCATTATATTCTCGTTCAACTCATCCATCTAGCCACTGCAAAAGCAAAACAAAACACACCTGGATTGTCATGGACATTGATGGGCTATCCTAAATTTAAAAGTATAGCAGTAGCTGTGCTAGGTCAGCACAGCCAAGGGCACTTGGTTTGCAGTTGCTGATCTGGTAAATGCATTCTCTTTGAACCCATCAATAGAGGAATTCCAAAGCAGCTCACTTTTACATGGCAAGGGCAGCAACACACATTTACTCTCCTCACCCTGACCTATGTTAACTCTTTCCAGCTTTCTGTCAAAATAGAGTCTTCAGGTACAATGGCTGTCTTGATATCAATCAACTATATTGATGGCCTAATGTTATTTGAAACTTGTGAATGGAAGGTGATAAGGATCTTAATGTACTAGTACAACACATGATTTCAAGAGGTTAGATATAAGGTTGACGGGATCCCTGGGTGGCGCAGCGGTTTGGCGCCTGCCTTTGGCCCAGGGCGCGATCCTGGAGACCAGGGATCGAGTCCCACGTCGGGCTCCCGGTGCATGGAGCCTGCTTCTCCCTCTGCCTATGTCTCTGCGCCTCTCTCTCTCTGTGTGTGACTATCATAAATAAAAATTAAAATTTAAAAAAAAAGATATAAGGTTGACAAAAATTCAGGGCCCTGTCACACAGATGAGTGGTCCAATGGTCTGAGACATGCCATCTCTAAAATCAACTTACTCCTAATAGCACAACACTCAAACTCTTTATATTTTGGAGGTAGCATATACCATATTTGTTAATGATGACACAACCTATTGATGAGGTGATTCAGAAGGTAGCCAGAAAGAAGGGTTTCTTCCGTAAGTTCAGACTATTATATACGTTTCTATACCATTCACGCAGGAGGACCCTGCATATTTGGTAGTGGTAGAGGTGATTGTGGTGGGTAAGGATGCTGTTTGGAGGCTCTGGTAAGCCCTAATAGCAGAGTTTCATGCAAATACTTAAGTTCCTGGGACAAGGTTATGACTTCTGACTCAGAGAAGTTCACACTGTTTCAAAAACATCTGGTATACAGCAGAGTACCTGATTTTGGGACATCAAGCAAATGGAAGGACTTAACTCCAGTGGGGTGAACTTTTGACCAATGAAAATGGAAAACTGGCAGATAAATCCTCCCACCTTTCTCTTCCTGAACAGGCTTTTGATGCAGTTGTTCATGTGGTTTTCCAGAAGACGGCTCTGTGAGAATCAGTGGTCAGGAAAGCTTAGTAACCTCCTCAGTTCAGCCTTGCTTCTGTCTTATATCACTTCCCTTTGCCCTCTTTCCTACTTTCCTGTGCTATTTTCATTCTCTCTCTCTCTCTCTCTCTCAAGATTTACTTATTTATTTTAGAGGGGGGAGGGGAAGAGGAAGAGGGGGACTGAATCCTCAAGCAGACTCCCAACTGAGTAGGAGCATGACCCTGAGATCATGATTGAGTCAAAATCAAGAGTTGGACTTCTAACTAACTGAGCCATCGAGGTGCCCCTCCTCTGATATTTTCTAATAAATTAGTAGTAGCACATGAACGTTGCCTCAGGCTCTGTTTTCTGGGGGAAACAGAGATAAAACATTTCTCTTGATTAAGACTCTTCAGTGGTTGAACTCATCGTTTTAACTCTACTTTTCCAATTCCTTCTCCCAACACTCCTCACCTTTCACTTTATGTTCTAATGATATCAAACTGCTTTGCTCTCACATAGCCCACTGTTTCACTTCTTTAGACCTTGGCTTATGTTCTCTACTCAGTCAGGAATGCTATCTTTTGTTCCCATTTAATGATCTTGTAGTAATCAACTCAAGGTCACCTCCTTCTGGTTTTTTCTCCTTAGTGGTAGAAGGTATAAGGTGCAGCAGTCTATCATGTACCTTGGAGGGGATTATCTAGCATGCCTTGGATCACTGATGCCATAGAAAGTTCATCAGTGTAGCAGAATCCTGAATCTTCATGACATTTCTCTCCTATGATCTCTATGCATGTGACATACTAGGGCCTCTAGGATAAACTGGATGGCCATTAGGAGATGATGTGAGGTAGGGTAGATGACCTGTGAGAAAATGTAAAGGATATTTTGAAGCTTTTGGTTAAATATCTTGACTTTTTTTCAGTAAGAGAAATCCATAGTGTCCCCAGCTTTGGACAGGAAGCTTGAGAGAAAGATTCAAGAAGATGTACTCACTTTGGGAAGAAGAAAGGAGAAAGCCAGCAGGTGCAGATTTCTGGCCCAGACTTTGAGAACTTAGAAAACTTTACTGAACAGAGGAATCAAGGTTATGATTTACAAACCAACAGAAAGCTGCTGATAATAGCACAAGCCTATTTATATTTGGCTCAAAGAGTCATCACATTTTCAAATAAAATTCACCTACTTGGGGTAGAATAAAGGGATTCTTCCTCAGGTCACATATTTCTGAGTATTTTGTCTTTGCTGTGTGTAGTGCTGGACACTGAGAGCACACAGATGCAGTCTTTGCCCACAGGGGGCTTACTATCTAACTGATAATGACTGGCTAACGTGCTCAGAAGTGCTATGAGACAGATACATCCAGGATGGGGTAGGAGATGGGGTTCAAAGGCTGGTCCAATGTGAGCTTGTAGAGGAGGCCCCACTATGATCCTTGTTCTCTAACACAAAGCAAGACAAGAATATTATTAATGGTGATAAAGACTCTTGATAGCAAAGAGAATCAATAACAAGTAACAAATACTGGGTATGTGTGTGATCCCAGAGTATTTAGCTGCAAAGAACTGATAGGTTTCAATGAAAAGTGGATCCATTTAATGTCATTTTCAGTGGTGATCCTCTCCGATAACATTTGTTCTCTTTCCTACTCTTCTCTAACATGTTAAAAAGTTTCTAAGTATAATAAAGTATCCTCTGTTCTGCTTTGTGATCCATATATTTGTCTATTTTTTTTTCTAATGTTTTTTAAATAGTCCACAACCTGTTCTCTGGGCTTAGGAGATAGCCTCTTTCCCTGGCATTTTATAAGTAAACCAATACTTATTTTCAAAGTCAGTATTTGACATTCTGAGGCTGTTTTTCTTAAACTCATTCTTTCCCCTCCAGAAAACACCTTCACCCTCTCTCATTGCTAATTCTGTTCACTTAAAGTCCTACCTATGACTTCTGTGCAGCCCTATGTTGTGTGCAGCAGGGAGAGATGTCTACCTGTCTGAGTTCTTGCCCATTTCAGTCCTTTTCTTTCAGGAGTGAACACACAATTATTAAGATGACAGACTTCTTTGAGAATTCTGTTTGATACTGAATAGGGTTGTTTACTTCACTGTTCTGGAGGTTCACACATCTAAAATTGAACAGTTCATGTAGTTGGAGAACTGTATGTGGTTGTATTCTGAGCTGGAGTACATTTGAATGGAAGGAGTGTATGTCAACTGAATGCAGGTGGCAATAAGCACATGTGTTCTCAAGACAGATGAGCAAATTTGCCTCCTTACTTCCTGCTGCACGTAGAGTCTCTTTTGTCTCGGGTAGTCTTCCAGCAAACAAAGAAACCACTTGGCCACATATAGCTCACGTTTTATTTATTTAGTTCCCCCCTGTAGTGTTTTCAGACCAAACTGCCCTACACGAAGGAATCATGTCTACTGATTAGCAAGGCCAGACAGTTGCTTGGGAAGTTTCCTTGTGACCCCTGCAACAGATTAATTGTTTGCCATAAGGAAGTCTCTTAACCTTGTAGTTTTTCCCTTTATAGTCTCCAAATGGAGGATAATAATGCTGGAAAAGAAAAATGACTTGATAACCACAAATGAGAATCATCCCTTCAAGGTCTTTGTACATATAGGCTTCCTGTTACAATAATGGTATGATTTTGTCCCATTTAAAGTAATTCAGGATAGTTCTAGAACACTACTCTCTGGGTAATAAAAACAATCTTTCAAGGTGTTACCATTTTACCCAAGTATTTTATTTCCTCTGATGAGAAATTTGTGATAGAAAGTATTTTAACTGTTCTTACAATTTTCAAAGCATTAAAAAAATTCTAATAAAACTTTACCCATGGCAGGGGTTGACAGTGCTCATATGACATTTTATAAATAGGAAAATAAATATGAAGTTCATAAAAGAAAAATGAATAATGAATACAACCTTAAAACGACAGCATTTGAGAATTGGTCCACGACCATGTGTTACAAAAAAAAAAAAAAAAATACTATCCAGGAACAAGCGACAAAAATCAGAGAAAAAAGAACCAAAGGAAGGAAGCTAATTAATCTGTCAGTAAGATGTTTGAAAATGTTGGTTACAATGCCTTTGGAGAAAAGACATAGGGAACTATATGGTTTACAAATTAAAGGCATGGACTGTGTGGCTGGTCCAATGAAAGAAGCTACACAGGGCAGCAGTTAGAGCCTGAAGAAGAGTTGTCACAGTAATGAGTACTGATCTAGGGAAACATCACGTAGTGATAAAGCTTCCAGAATGACCATTGCACTTGTATGAAACCACAGTTTTTTAAGTCCAAATTTTAATATTAAAATCCATCTAACTGAAAAGCATTAGGACACTCTCATTTGCCAGAAGAGTACCTTTACTTAAGATTAATTTTTTAAACTGTGATAGCTTGGGACACCTGGGTGGCTCAGTGGTTGAGCATCTGCCTTTGGCCCAGTGCATGATCCTGGAGTCCTGGTATCGAATCCCACGTCGGGCTCCCTGCGTGGAGCCTGCTTCTCCCTCTGCCTGTGTCTCTGTCTCTCTCTGTGTGTTTCTCATGAATAAATAAATAAAAAATTAAAAAAACTGTGATAGTTTTATGCCACCTTTTGACAGCTAGTTATAAAAAACAGCACACTACCATCTTGGAGCAAACGGCTCCAAACGGCTGGCCAGATGACCATCCACATGAGCTTTTCTTTTTCAGATTTTTATTTAGATTCCTTATACTCAAGTGCATCAATCTCAATATAAATAGGTTTATAGTTGGTATTTTGACTGGGATTTTCTTCATTGTTTACAATATAATATTACTGTGAGTTGAAGCCTTAACATTATCATTTTTTAATGATTTTATTTATTATTTATTTATTTATTTATTTGAGACACAGAGAGGGAGGCAGAGACATAAGCAGAAGGAGAAGCAGGCTCCCCTCAAGGAGCCAGATGTAGGACTCAATCCCGGGTCCCGGGATCACTCCCTGAGCGGAAGGCAGATGCTCAATCGCGGAGCCACCCAGGCATCCCAACATTATCATTTTTATTACTATATTTACTTCTAAAAAGTATTTTCAGGTTACTTGCCATTTGTGCATTAGATAAATAATTGTAACATTAAAATATGCAAAATTAACAAATATTAACAATAACACAAATGGGATGAGGAACTATGAGTAGAGAAAAACTTATACTATTAATTACAAGTAATTGCAAGTACAAGTTGATACAACATGATGAAAGCAGTTTTTGTACTGCAGGTGCAAAGTCTAAGAATATAAGAATCATTCATATGCTATGTATGGCACTTGAGATCATTATGCTAAGATAAGTCAGTCAAGGAGATAAATACTGTATGATTCTGCTTATAGGAGTTGGCTCAAATAGTCAAAATCATAGAGACAGAAAGTGGAATGGTGATTACTGGAGGTTGTGGAGAAGGGTGTAGTGGGTGTTATTATTCATTGGGAACAGAGTTTCAGTTTTGCCAGAGTTCTGGAGATGAATAGTGGTGATGCTCTTACAGCCATGTGACTACATTTTAATTTTTTAAATTAAAAAAAAATATTATGAATTTTTTGTGACTACATTTTTTTAAAGATTTTATTTATTTATTCATGAAAGACACAGAGAGAGAGACAGAGACATAGGCAGAGAGAGAAGCAGGCTCCTCGTAGGAGCCCGATGTGGGACTCGATCCTGGAACTTCAGGATCACTCCCTGAGCGGAAGGCAGACACCCAACTTCTAAGCCACCCAGGCATCCCCTTGTGACTACATTTTTAAATGGTTAAGACATTTGATTTTGTTCTATGTATCTCATAACAATGCAAAAATTTTTAAAGAATTATTAATAATATAAAATTTCTGTGAAAGTTTATTTGAATAAAATGGCTTCATGCCATGTTCTGCAGAGACTGTTCACAGGACACTCTATAGACCACCTGGCCTGACAGGGTGGTTTGTGGGCCACACCGAGAGATTCACTCATGTGAAGGAGTCTTGTGTTGCCACCTCAATCCCTGTTCCTTCTTCCCAGGAAGGAGCTCAGATGTTATTGACAAGGCAGATTTTTGAAGAGGTAGAGAAATGAATAAAGAGCTTTATCTTCTCCATGGAGTGCCTTTTTCTTCTTGGGATGACTTCGCCCTCCTGGAAGCTGACATGGAATTCCCAGCTTAGATCTTCTTCTGCTTGAAAAATATATAGAGAAAATAAACTGAACTGGCAGTCTGGCTGCTTTTATTCAGTTCTCAGCTGGAAGGCAGAGAGGCAAGAATAGGCATTAGGGTTTCGGTTGACTGAGATATATCTCACTATGTATGTTGATAGAGATTCGGGGCCAAAGCCCTAGTTAGTGATGAAGAATAGCCTCCGGACATTATCCCCATGGACAAATAACTTGATATATGGGGATTTGTGTAACTAATTCTGGTCATATGTAAGCTAACATCTTCCAAATGACCTTGTTTGCTTATGTGTATGTGAAGATTTTGGTTATCTATGGGAAGATTATCCATAGATCATTCAGGAATCTGTCAGAACATAAGGGGGAAAAGGATGCACAAATACATTTTTATGGTTCATAGAACTTTTAAGCTTAGTGCATATGATTGTATTTAAAAAGTTAAAACCTTAAGAAGAATAATAGGCCTTCAGAACTTCAACATTAACTTGTGCTTCATGGTAGTATTATCTCTTCAAAAGAAGTGCTAACTACAGCATTAGAACAATATAAAGACCTTTGTATTAAGTATAAATCAGAGAGAAAACATCTAACGTAAGCTCTTTTAGGTTGGCATTAGTTATATAACTTTAAAAAATGCATCTATTCATGATGAATATTGAGAAAATTCAAATCATTGAAAAATATATTTATAAACAAGACTAAAATTTAAATTTTCTTTAAAAGGAAATGAAAGGGGTGTCCCAGGTGGCTCATTGGTTTAGTGCCGCCTTCAGCCCAGGGCCTGATCCTGGAGACCTGGGATCGAGTCCCACGTTGGGCTCCCTGCATGGAGCCTGCTTCTCCCTCTGCCTGGGTCTCTGCCTCTCTCTCTCTCTCTCTCTCTCTCTCTATGTCTCTCATGGATAAATAAATAAAATCTTAAAGAAAAAAAAAAGGAAATGAAAGACTCCTCTCTTTCTTTAACCTAGCTACATTAAAGCTACGTCAGTCAGCAGCACTGATTGAGTATCCATTGGTGCAGAGCTTTTCATACATTCTTTGTTTCAATCAAAATAAAATATATAGCTCTTGCCTTAAAAGGTCTTTCTAATAAGTCTCCATTAACACAGGAGCATCAAAACATATTCAGAACCTGCATAGACTACACTAAGGTTTACAGAATCACTAGGTAGGAAAATTTAAAGAATGGGATGGCAAGGGAGAGCCCAGAATGGAGTTAGGAAATGCCAGTTTTGACCTCATTAAAGTATCACATCCATCACCTTTCCCTGCTCCACAAACATGTAACAGTTCAAACTCTGTGGATGACCAGAGTCAGTGGCAGCTAGGAACACAAATAGCCAGCAATGACAGCACAATCACAGAGGTTCTCATGAAGGTGTTTGTTGTTTCTGCCCTTGGGAAGTGAAGAAGGAGCTCTGTGAGTGGCCTCGGAGGGTGGAGGACAAGAGCCAGAGGCATCAGGGAGGCTTCCTTGGGACAGGAGATGGACAGCCTACCTGACTCTCAAGTCCTATCCTGGGAAAGGGTAAACCCTGTTCATCTCTGATGACTTTCCCACTTTAATGACTGTCATCTCGTAGGAAATTTGGCACACAGACCTGAGTCCTAGTAAGCTGACAGAGAAAAACAGCATCCATCTAAGAAAGATCAGTCAAAACAAGCAGAACCCATGCCCAGCCGGTGGAGCAGTTTGAGCAAGGACTTGTCAACTCGGGTAAAGAATTAATAAGAACACTTCAGGAAGTTCAAGTACAGCACTTAGGAGACTTTGTGGAGGTAACAAAAATGATTTCCCATCTAAGAAGTTTAATACATGAATTAAAGGAGTGATCTGGAAGATCAAGGACAACAACTATTTTCCAAACACATAAGGTAAGAACATAAAAAGTGAAAATTGTGAAGACAAAGGTAATACTTCAGGGAGAGGCCCAGGAAACCTCACATAAGTAATATAAGTTCCACAATGAAATAAAAGTACTGAGAGAAGAGAGGAATAATCAAACAAATGATAGATGAAATTTTTTATTAAGTTGAAAAACCAGCTCCCTTAGTCTCAGGATAGATTGAAAAGGAAAGATCTTCATGTAAGACAGGATTTTAGGTAAAATTTCTGAACTCTTAAGGACAAAGGGACAATCCTAAAACTTCCATGGAGAACAAGTACCTACAGTGGGAAAAGAAACCAACAGGCACCGGGTTTCTCATCAGTAATAGTAGGTAACACTTCCAGACTAGAGAAGTAAATTGCTGCAAGCCATCATGTCAAAGCATACTATAAATCCACTTTATTTAAAGAAATATGAGATTGATATAAAAATAGACAAACATCTGAAGAGTCTAGCAATTCTAGAAATAAATCTATGTACAGAAGAAAATGTAAGATAAAGTAAAAATTTACTTTATTGATAAAATTGTGGATTATTTAAATTCTGAGGATACAACTGTCTGTTGATTTGAAATAATATGAAGTGGTATCATTATCTTACACTATATGCAAAACTACATCTCATGTGAATAGAAGAACTAAATTTTTAAAAATCTGAACAAAATGTTTGCAATTCAGATGACAGACAAAATGATTAGTATTTATAATATACAAAGAGATTTAGTTTCCTCACAAATTAGAAATAAAGTGTATATCCATCAATTGAGGAAGTGAAAATGTATATGGTTTATATTTTAAGGATTATTAAAAAGTCATTAAACCTGAACTAGAGCTGTATCAACTAGACTCAAAGGGATTTTTACTGGTCATTAGCCAGCAAAACACCAAGTATAAAAACCAAGAAAAAAATGATTCTATATTCACATGTTTATGGAGATTTTGAAAGATCAATGACATCTATTAATGGCAGACTTGCAAGAAAAGGTGTGTGTTCATCCACTGATGTTTAAAATTTCAGGTATTACATCTTTTGTTGCATGAATCTCGATTGAATTGAATTAAACTAATTAGAATTCAGTTGAACCTAAAAGAATCAAGTGTACATTTCTTTCTACAACAAGCCATATTTTACAAATAAAAGAATTGAATAGAAGAAAATAACTACAAGCTACACGCAGAAAGCTTATGAAGAGGATCTGAACTTTGGAATATAAACCTTCTAGTTACCCAAGTTTATTTTTTAAAAAGCATACCCTATTTTATTTGTTTCTTTATAAAGATTTCATTTATTTATTTGACAGAGAGGGAGAGAGAGAAAGCACAAGCAGGGGGAGCAGCAAAGGAAGATGGAGAAGCAGACTCCCCAATGAGCAGAGAGCTCAGTGGGGTCTCTATCCCAGGACCCAGGATCATGACCTGAGCCAAAGGCAGGTACTTAACTGACTGAGCCACCCAGGCACCCCCACATTTTCTTTAATACAAATTTCTTTCATAAAAATAGATAACACCAAACATTGTTTTCTAGAAGTCCATTGCATAGTTAATATCATTACTGTAAAGCACCGTAGATACTGGCATCTTATAAACAATGTTTCTACCTGTGCCAGCATTATAGATATATGTGTCTATCAAATACTACGTGTTTATTTTTAAATTTGGTTTTATTTGAGTATTAGTCATAATAACAAAGTTATACTGCAATAATAAAGTAACCAGGGAATCTCAATGGCTTGTCAAAACTAAGATTTATTTCTTACTTATGCTACATGTTCAAGAGTCTGCTCCAGACAGTCACTCAAGGAGCCTGGTTGTTGGGCTCCCCATCTTTATTTCCCTCAGTTGGAACACATAGCCTTAAGAAAATGCCCATAAGGAAACTTTGGCAGGGGAGAAGAATTTTGTAGTTTGTCTTACTGGTAATTAAATTCTTTGGCTTGTCTGCCAACAATCTACTGTATATAACTAGTCACATGGTGCCACTTGACTAGAGGAGGATGTGAAAGACAACTTCCTATGTGCTCAGAAGCAAGTAGAATTAAAATCCAATGAGTCCTTGAATTCTCTAATAAGATTTGTTTTGAAGATTTGGGATTTTGTTTGTGTGTGTTTTCTTTTGTTGTTAAAATAAAAGTCTAATTCCTAGGTGGTAGTCATGGAGGAGGAAGCTGCAGAAGTAAATTTATAAATAATATATAAAGAATGAATTTAATAAATAAAATTTTTATAAAGGAAATTTAGATACCTGTTAAGAAAAAATGGAATACTTTAGAGTGGCACCTTTAGAAGAATCGGATGCTATTTACAGTAACCAATAAGGTATAGGATTCAGATAATAGCAATGTGTAGGAATTGCAAAGCAGGGATGAAAGGGCAGCTAATAAAGATAAAGGAAGCAGAGGAAGCTGCTATCAAAGTCATGCGGCATAATATGACATTTAAAAATGGTAGAGTAGAGAAGAAAAGAGCTGAAAAGGATTTGATTGCTTAGACTGACTTAAAGTATCTGTAGTCACTGCTGGGCTATCATGTTTAGGGGAAACCCCAAGCACAGTTCTATAATTTGGAATATCATGTTTTAAGATTTCACTTGAAGTCAGACAACTATAGCCCTGAATTCTGAATAAGATATTAGTTTGCTCTTACTGGAAGTATTGAGATCTTTCCAAAGTTCTTTTCCCCTAAAAATGCTAGTTACAAAAGCTTGCCAAAAGATTTCACATCTGTTTTTGAGTTAACTTTAACAAATTCCATATTTTTCAAATCAAGATATCTTGAAAAACTTTGCTTTATACCCTATTATACATCCACTGTGCATAATCAAGATTTATCCAATAAACTATGTAAACAGCAAAAGCTAAGAGCAGAATTCCCAGGAAAACTAGATCAACAGTAGACATCTATGGACAGGCATAATGTCATTTGTGGAAGGTGAAATGAAATGAGATCACTTATGTCAAGGAATTTTAAAACGAAGCCAGGAGGCCACTAAGAAGATAAGCCTTATGCACATCCTTACCAGTGAAACCATGAGATTTTGAACTGGGCCAAGCTGCAGATATTCCAACACAGCCCCCAAACCTGCAATTTGTTATAGTTAGAGACTTCACATAATGACAATTTTAGTAACCCAGTATATTTAGTCAAAATTAGCTTTCTGCTGTTAATGCCAGTCAAAAGTTCTTTGTAAGCCATGAATACAAGTATTCCCTTTTTGCTTAAGAGATCCTGACAATTGCTCCCTAGGGGGATACTATTTCAGTTGCTACTCAAATCTGTATACCTTGAATCATAATTCTTTGATTCCCAAATAAATACTTTTGCTTAATTATTGCCTCCTAACAATTTTAGGTTGGCAAATCCAAAACTTTTAAACATGTACAGACTGGGGCTCTGCGTGGCTCAGTCAGTTAAGCATCAGACTCTTGATTTCAGCTCAGGTCATGACCTCAAGATACCAGAATGGAGCCCTGCATCAAGCTCTGAACTCAGTGGGGAGTCTGCTTGAGATTCTCTCTCTCCCTTTCTCTCTATCCCTATTCCTGCTCACACATGTGCTCTCTCCCTAAAATAAAAAAATAAATCTTTAAAAATAAATAAATAAAATAGGGGATCTCTGGGTGGCTCAACAGTTTAGCACCTGCCTTTGGCCCAGATCGTGATCCTGGAGTCCCGGGATTGAGTCCCACGTTGGGGTCCCTGCATGGAGCCTGCTTCTCCCTCTGCCTGTGTCTCTGCCTCTCTCTCTCTCTCTCTCTCTGTGTGTCTCTCATTAATAAATAAATTTTTAAAAAATCTTTTAAAAAATAATAAATACATGTATAAAAATACATAAATAAAATAAAATACATATAGACCTTGTCATCCACTACTAACTTATTTTCCATATAATGGATGTCTGACTCAACATCTACTATAATTCTTTTAAATTGTAATTATGATATTTCTTGTCATTTGTATCACAAAATTATTAAACACTTCCGTAAAGATGCTATTCCACAGACTCTCTAGAAAATGAAAAAGATTGTGACCATAACTTGATTCTGGATAACCCAAATCCCATTTATTACTATATATAGTAATATATATTATTATTATATATTGCATATGTAGAATACTACTGTTAACTACTTGGAACTTTAAGAAGTCAGACATTTGGATTTGTGATAATTTTCCAACTGTATCCTTCATTTCTTCCACCTAAATGAGAATGTTTAGTTTCCACTAATAATGACATTATTCCCATTTTCCTTTTATCTTCACCCACTTTTAGCTGCAAATTGTGAAATTCCATGAAGTTAAATAAGTGTTTCTTTCTACAACATTTGTTGCTTACATCATAATGTCCAATTCCTGACTAATATATCAGGTTTCAGAGATACCTATGTCATTATATTTTCCTCTTTGCATTAAAACCTGGCATTCATTTCTTTTGTTACTTCTTTGTGTTGTTACATAGACTTCTACAATAAATGTACATGTGAATATACTGGTCTTAATCTGGGTGGCTAACTTCCACCAAAGCAGACACTGGCACAAAAATTTGTAAAATAGCTCATTTTATAACATTTTTCCAGGAAACAGGACTGTGACAGAAAAGTAAACAGAATTTTGAAAATACACACAAATAAATTATTGCTAAATAAGCTATTCCTGCAGACAACAGTTTTGTGATACGATAAACAGCCATCAAGGAACAAATAGGAGAAGCATTTGTCCATTGACTTCTAACGCCCACGGGGTTTGGCTTCACCCAGAGTGAATTACTTTCTTCCTTCTTCTGGGATTGGAATCCCTCTGACAATCCAGGCAGCAGCACCTGAGAGATTCTGGAACTGGAACAGGAGTGAGTTCTGTGGTGAGGCACAGACAGATGGAAATAGAGTGAAGCATTTTTGGATCTACTCCCAGTCATGGCAGAATCAAATTTGAGATCCAAAGGATATAAAATAATGCATACAAAGCATCTTTTATTTAAATAATATATAAAATAGATCGAAGGGCAATATGGCAGAGTAGGAAGACACTAAATATCACCTTGTCCCATAAATGCAACTAGATAACAGCCACATCAGTGCAAATAACCCAGAAAACTACCCAAAGACTAGCAGAACAGACTTCACAGCTAAATGTAGAGAAGAGGTCACATTGAAGAGAGTGAGAAAGCTGGAGACATGATCAAGAGACGAATTGACCCATGGGAGTATCCACAGGAGGGAGGGACCCCGTGGATGGAGGAGAATGGAGCAGAGAAGCCGAATGCTATGCATGTAGCCATTGAGGATTCACAGTAGGAAGACTCTCCTGTCCCCCAGCCTGGATGCACAGACACCAGAAGAAACAGCAAGAATACTCTCTACCTAGCTTTCTAAGAGTGTGCCCTGCCCCCTCATGTTACTGTGGAGCCCCTCATTCCAATATGGCTTGGGCAGGAGTTCTCCCCAGCAGCTGCAGATCTCCTCCTGCACTGCACTAGCATGAACAAACAAAACCCCAAACCAGTAGAAGAAAGGGAATAATAAACATTGGAGCAGAAATAAACAAAATAGAAACAAAAAACAAAAACACAATAAAATGGGTGGATAAAACCAGGACTTGGTTCTTTGAAAGATCAACAAAACTGATAAAACTTTAGCCAGATTCATCAAAAGAGAGAGAAAACTCAAATAAAAAAATAAGAGAGAAGAAATATTAATTGGTACCACAGAAATACAAAGTGTTACAAAAGAATATTATAAAATTATATGCCAACAAATTGGACAACTTAGAAGAAATGGATAAATATCTACAAATGTGTAGCCTCTCAAAATGAATCAGGAAGAAATAGAACATTTGAATAGACTGATTACCAGTAATGACATTGAATCAGTAATCAAAAAATTTCCAAAAATAATATCCCAAGACCAGATGCCTTCATAGATGAATTCTACCAAACAGCAAAAGAAGAGTTAGTACCTATGTCTCTCATACTATACCAAAAAATAGAAAAGGTAGGAAAGCTTCCAAATTCACCCTACTAGGCCAGCATTACCCTGATATCAAAACCAGATATAGACACTACCAAAAAAGAGCTACAGATCAATATCTCTGATGAACATACATGGAAGAAATCCTTAATAAAATTAGCAAACCAAATCTAACAACATATTAAAAAAAACATTCATCACAATCAAGTGGGATTTATTTCCAGAATGCAAATGTGGTTCAATATTTGCAAATCTATTAACAAGATACATCATATCAACAATGGAAAGGATGATACCTATACAATCATTTCAATAGACGCAGGAAAAACATTTGACAAAGTACAACATCCATTCATGCTAAAAATCCTCATGAAGTAGGTTTATGGGAATATACCTCAACATAATAAAGGCTATCTGTGAAAAACCTGCAGCTAACATCATCCCAAATGGTAAAAAAACAGAGCTTTTGCCCTAAGATCATGAATAAGGCAAAGATGCCCACTCTCACCACTTTCATTTAACATAGTATTGGAAGTCTTAGCCACAGCAATCAGGTAAGAAAAATTTTAAAAAGCATCCAAACTAATAAAGAAGAAGTAAAATTTTCACTATTGCAGATGACATGTTACTATATTTAAAAAATCCCAAAGACTCCACCAAAAAACTACTAGAACTGATAAATGAATTTGGCAAGATTGTAGGATACAAATAATATACAGAAATCTGTTGCATTTCTATACACTAATAATGAAGTAGCAGAAAAAGAGAAATTAAGAAAATAGTCCCATCTTCAATTGCACCAAAAAATCATAAAATACCTAGGAAAAAAACCAAGGAAGTGAAAGACCTATACTCTTTAAAACACTGATGAAAGAAACAGAAGATGACACAAACAAATGGAAAGACACTCCATACTCTTGGACTGGAAGAACAAATATTGTTGAAATGTTCATACTACCCAAAGCAATCTACAGATTTAATACAATCCCTATTAAAATAACAACATTTTTCACAGAATTAGAATAAATAATTCTAAAATTTGTGTGGAACCATAGAAGACTTTGAATAGCCAAAGCAACCTTGAAAAAGGGGTATCACAATCTCAGAATTCAAGATATACTGCAAATTTATAGTAATCGAAACAGTATCATACTGGCACAAAAATAGATACATAGATCAACAGAATGGGATAGAGAGCCCAGAAGTTAAGCCACAATTATATGGTCAATTAATCTTCAACAAAGGAGTGAAGAATATACAATGGAAAAATGACCATCTCCTCAACAAATGGTGTTGGGAAAATTGGACAGCTACATGTAAAAGAATGAAACTTTCTTACATGATACACAAAAATAAACTAAAAATGGATTAAGGACCTAAATGTAAAACTAGAAACCACAGAAATTCTAGAAGAGAGCAGGGCAGTGATTTCTCTGTCATTGGCCATAGAAACATTTTTTGTAGATATGTCTCCTGAGCCAAGGGAACAAAAAGAAAAATAAACTACTGGGACTACACCAAAATAAAAAGCTCCTGCACAGTAGAGGAAACTGTCAACAAAATTAAAGACAACCTACGGAATGGGAGAAGATATTCACAAATGACATACCCTATAAAGGTTTAGTATCCAAAATATGTAAAGAACTGAAGAACTGATACAACTCAACACCAACAAACCAAATAATCTAATTACACAATGAGCAAAAGACATGACCTGACATTTCTCCAAAGCAGGCATACCAATGACCAACAGACATATGAAAAGATCTTCAAGGGACACCTGGGTGGCTCAGCAGTTGAACATTTGTCTTCAGCTTAGGGCGTGATCCTGGAGTTCTGGGATCGAGTCCCACATTGGTCTCCCTATATGGAGCTTGCTTCTCTCTCTGCCTATGTCTCTGCTTCTCTCTTTCAAAAAAAAAAATAGAAAACAAAAGATGTTCAGCATCATTAACCATCAGGTAGATGCAAATCAAAAACCACAGAGATACCACCTCATACCTGTCAGAATGGCTAAAACCAAAAACACAAGAAGCAACAAATGTTGATGAGGATATGGAAAAAAAGAAATGCTTTTGTTCTGTTGGTGGGAATGCAAACTCATGAAGCCACTGCGTAAAACAATATGGGAGTTTCTCAAAAAATGAAAAAATAGGATTACCATGTGATCCAGTAATTCCACCATTGGGTATTTACCCAACGAATATGAAAGCTCTAATTCAAAAAGCTGCATGCCCCTCTATGTTTATTGTAGCATTATTTACAGTAACCAAATTATGGAAGCAATCCAAGTAATCAATTCAAGCAAGTAATCCATTCAATAGATGAATGGATAAAGAAATATGGTTTATATATGCAATGGAATATTACTCAGCCATAGAAAAGAACAAAACCTTGCCATTTGCAGCAACATGTTTGGATCTATAGGGTATAATTTGAAGTGAAATAAGTCAGTCAGAGAGGGATGACTGGGTGGCTCAGCGGTTGAGCATCTGCCTTTGGCTCAGGAAGTGATCCTGGAATTCTGAAATCGAATCCCACATTGGGCTCCCTGCAAGGAGCCTGCTTCTCCCTCTGCCTGTGTCTCTGCCTCTCTCTCTGTGCCTCTCATGTATAAATAAATAAAATCTTTTAAAAAGTGAGTAGTGAATAATATGTAGAAGTGTTGAATCACTGTATTGTACACCTAAAACTAATAGAATATTGTCTGTCAATTGTCCTGGAATTAAAATTTTAAAATATACATAAAATAGAAAAAGTACATTAATTATTCCCTTGCACTTAAAATACATAAATTTAACACCTCCCTCACAATGGGTACTAAATAGTTATAGTTTCATCTGGTCATTTGTCTCTTTTTGCACTTATATCACAGTAATCCTCTTATCTTCAATGTACTATAAATCAAGAATAATAAATTACAGTTAATGGTTTATATATTTGGCTAATTGACTTATTATTTATATACAAAAAAACTGTGAAAGATATGAGATTTACCCTACTTTCAAACTAACAAGTTAGATGGCCCTAGTTTCTTGGATGCTGATAGAAAGTTTTACAATCCTAGTCAGAGTTACAGGATAGCTTTTCATTATTCACAAAAATAGCAGTAGCTTGAACATTTTTTTCACAAATATTTCACAAAGTTCTAAGAAACATCTTGAAATCATAAAATAGACCACTCTGATCTACAGCTAGAAATTATAGAAATAGATTGATCACAAGTATTTGAAATACCAAGCACAAATGTAAAATGTGTATATTTAATGGATTCAAAGAAATAAAAGTCACAATCGAAAGGTTTAGAAGCTTAAATCCCAAGAAAGAAAAATAAAGAAAATCTTTGTATCTTGGTATATCATAGTGAAAATATTGCATATCTAAGTCAAAGAAAAGAGAAGAGGCAGGTTGCCTTCAGGGTGCTGATGATATGCTGAAAGTTGATCTTTGTCAGTAACAACGGAAAGGGGAAAACATTAGAGTGATATCTTCAGTGGGCTCAGAGAAACTTGCTATCGATCTAACATTATATGCCCAGCAAAGTTATCTTTCCAGAGAGAGGGTAAAATAAAGATACTTCAAGGAAAAAAAGTAGAACAAGTGTTTCACTATCACAACCTCACTAAAAAAATTCTAAAGAAAATATTTTGGCAAAAATAAAGTAGTAGGAGATACAGGCTTTCAAAAGTTAGCAGAAATGATGTGAAAAAATGTAATAAATGTATGAGTAAATATTTATAAAAAAACTTAATAATGTCTTGGGAAGAGCACATACCAATAGAGCTAATCAATACACCCAACAAAAGTATAATGTCAGCTGGGAGTGATTGGAGTGTTTAGATCCTCATGTTGTTTGAGAAGGGGAAAATATAGATTAATTATAGATTTAGACTAAATTCAAAGCAAGTAGAAGGAAGAAATTATAACAACAAAAATAGAAGTTAATGAAATAGAAATCAACTATGTAATAAAAAGGAAGATCAGTGAAGCCAAATGTTAGTTCTATGATAAGAATAATAAAATTAGCAAATCCATAGTAAGATCAAACTAGAGAAAACAAAAGAGGCACAATACACATTATTAGCAACAAAAAAAATGACATAAGTACATATACTGTAAAAAGTAGGAATATTATAGAAACCTAATGAAATTGACTTAAAACAAATTGACAAATACCTATAAAATATGCCAAAACTGATCCAATAATGAGCAGAAAGTCTGTGTAATTATTTAACAATTAAATAGTGTCTATTATTAGGTAATTCTCTTCACACAAAGAACACACAAGGCCCAGATGATTATGCTAGTGAATTGTAACAAACATTCAAGCAACAAATGAATCTAGTCTTATACAAACTATTCCATTGTACAGAAAATAAGAGGTTTCTTCACCCAATTCAACTATTAACAAAGACCCAAAAACCCAAGCCAAATATTAACAGATCAAATCATGCAATATAATAAGATGGTGCACCATATTAAAATTTGGTTCATTTTAGGAATGCAAGATTAGAAAATAATGTAATTCACTATATTAACACATTAAGAAGGAATAATGACCATTTTGATAGATACAGAAGAGTACATTGAAATTCAGCATTGTTTCAGCAAACCAAGAAAGAATAAGTTAACAATTGATATCCCAGCCTGAGCAAAAAGGCAAGGAAGCCAAATATTTGGAAAGTAAAAAAACAAAACTGTTCTTATTAGAAAATGATATGACTATAAACAGAAAAAAATCTACACATAAATTATTAGCATTAGAAGGAGGCTTAGTAATTTTTCTTCTTAAAACCATATACAAAAATCAGTTGCATTCCTATACACCAGTAATAAATATTTTAAAATATAATTTAATAAAGACTATAATTTACAATAGCATTAAAAACTTTAAAGTACATCATGATAAATCTATCAAAAGATGCACAAGATCTTTATTGAGTAAATGGAAAAGCTTTTAGAAAGACATTATAAAATATCTAAATAAAGAGATACACTATATTCATGAATTGGAAGACTCAAAATAAAAAAGATGTCAATTATTCATCAATTGATATATAGAGCCAATGTGATTGTAATAAAAATCTCAACAGGTATTTCTTACGCAACTTGCTGAGTCTATTTTACAGTGCGTTTGGAAGAGAAAAATGCCAAGAACTCTAAGACATTCACAAAGTAGAAAAAATAAATGAGGGCTCTTGTTTTTTACCAGATATCAAGACTTCTTACAAAGTCATGATAATTAAGTCAGAACGATATCAGTGGAGAGATATTTAAATCGAGCTGACCAATAAAACAGAATAGAGCACCTGAAACCCACAGGCACTAAAAACCTATATGTGTGACAGAGGGGCATTAAGGGAAGAAAAAACACAGTTTTCAAAACACCAGACTGGGATGTTAAATGGCCATATGGAACACAAAATAAAAATTGCTTCCAAGTGGATTGTTTTAAATGGTCTTCTCAAAATTATAAAACTTTTGAGACAACATAGTTTGATATCGGGGATCCCTGGGTGGCTCAGCGGTTTAACACCTGCCTTCGGCCCAGGGCATAATCCTGGAGTCCTGGAATCCAGTCCCACATCAGGCTCCCTGCATGGAGCCTGCTTCTCCCTCTGCCTGTGTCTCTGCCTCTGTGTGTGTGTGTGTGTGTGTCTCATGAATAAATAAATAAAATCTTTAAAAAAAATAGTTTAATACTTTACACATTTTGGGTAGGAAATTAACCTTGAATAGGACAAAGGAGTACAAACAACAAAAGAAAAAAATGTATAAGCACCACTACATGAAAGGTGAGAACTTTTTTTTCATCCAAAGTCACCAAAAAGAAAGCAAAAAGATAAGCTATAGACTAGGAGAAATTTATTGCACTCATAAGTAAGAAGGCATTTTGTTTAAAATACATAAAGAAATCCTACAAATCAATGAGAAAAGGGCCAAAGGCTCACTTAGAAGTGGGCAAAGTTTTAAACACTTCACAGAAAAATCCTATGGCTCGTTACCATGCGAAAAGGTGTATTCACCGGCAATCAGGAAAATGATCACTATAACCACAGCAACATAACATCTCACACTGATCACACTGGCAAAAATTATGATGTTCGACCATTTGAAATGTTGCAGTCACATTCTCCCTTGCAGAAGGAGTATATCTCTTTGAGCAGGCTAACTGCCTAACAAACTCAACAATAATGTGATGATTCAGGAACTATAGGAATATATTTCTCGTTTATATAAAAACCAGAATAAATATCCAAATTATCAAGTGGCAGGGATCCCGTCTTCTTTCATCTTACAACTCTGTCATTTTAATATGTGGAAGGTCATCTGGGGTGTTCTCCTGTCAGCCCTCAAGAAGAGGGAAAGCCTTTAGAGAATTCCATGGGGAAAGCTAATACAGGCCAACTTTCACAGTAGCACAATCACTACTGCTCAAATCTGATGGTATAACACTGAGTTACACGTCCTCTCCTTCTAAAAGGGATGATTCCAAATGTAGTTTCTCTGTGTGCACAGGAAGAAGAAACAGCTGATCACCACTGCAATGTATAAATTGTTAGGATTACTTTTACAAAATAATTTGACTTCATCTAGTAAAGCTGGATATGTATACCACCTATCACTCCCTTTTTCATACATATACACTAGCAGACACGGGCAAGAATGTTATATATTGATAATAATATGAAATTATATACCATAACTAGGAATAACCTAAATGTTCGTCAAATTTACAATTAAATACTCTACAATAGTGAAAATTAACATATCCCAGCTGTTTTCAACAATGTGGATGAATCTCAGGAACACATAAAACCCAAGCAAAAGCTTCTATTTTATAAAATCATCAATAATTTTTAAAAATATGGTTCAGGTATACAAATATATTTGGAAAAACCATTAAGATCAATACAAAGTTCAGAACAGTGATTAATTTTGAGGAGGAAGGAATGGGCGGAATAAGGAGGAAATCTAAGTGGTGTTATTTTTTTTGAACAGGGAGCTGGATATGAGATTGTATATTATACCACTATTCTTTAATCTTTATATCATATTCATACTTTGTAAGTGTTCTTTTGCAACTACTCCATACTTATAAAAACAGTATTTAATAGAAAAGAGCATTTCTTAAAAATCATGTTTAGTAAGAAATCAAATGAAGTGTGTGTATTCATAAATTGGTGGAATTGGGGCATTTCTGACTCTCCTCAGTGAATATTTTATAGTCTCACAGGCATCTCTGGTCTGAAGGTTAATAACTAACTGTTAATTTGGCCATCGTGTTTTAATTTAATGCAATTACTCTTACACAAGTTAACATCAGAGTTACCTTGCTATTAGAACAGTGTCCTTGAGATGCCTGGGTGGCTCAGCAGTTGAGCATCTGCCTTTGGTCAGGACGTGATCCTGGAGTCCCGGGAAGGAGTCCCACATCGGGCTCCCTGCATGGAACCTGTTTCTCCCTAAGCCTGTGTCTCTGCCTCTCTCTCTCTCTCTGTGTCTTTCATGAATAAATAAATAAAATCATAAAAAAAAATTAAGAACTGTGTCCCTGTTGCTCATATACTTAATTTGGTGAAAATCATATCCTTACTGCATTAAGCCAACAGAACAACCTTTACTTCCTTTCAATTTCATATTGCTTTACTTTATTGAGAGCCAGGTTTTCCTCCAGCAAACTGTTTTTACATTTTTAATAAACATTTTCCTTGTTTCCCCTCATTTTAATAATTATATTGGCAAAACTCTAATTACTATCTCCAGTATTAGAATTTTAGGAAACATAATTAATTCAAATTTTAATATATTTTGATCCCTTTGTACTTTAACTGTAAAATTTAATATGATGCCTTGTATTTAACAGCATGTTACTATATTATTTCTGCTATGAAATGGCATCATTTCTTCCATACAGTCTCTCATTTATCATGATGAAATACTTTCCCTCCAATTAATTATTAATACAAATTTTAGCATGAAGAGACCCTGATTTATATGACATGATTTTGTGATAACTGAATTCTCATGAAAATAATCTCAGAAAACTGAAAATATTTTAGTGCATATTGAATTACATAGTCTTCCTAATTGCAGTTTAGAAAATATGATATTAAAGAAGATTATAAATTAGTAACAAAAATTTTCTGGAATAAATAAAAATCCCTCATTTTTAACTTCTCTTACTTTACGTATCTAAAGTAACAAATATTTGAGTATTTAACTTAAATTCTTTAGTTACATAAACAAAAAGGGAGAGGGAGTTATGCTAGTATTTTCTGGGTTATTTGCCTCTATAAGACCTTCTTAAATTGCTACCTTAAGATGTCAGTAAGATGACACTATGTTATATATGGTAAATGGGGGAGCACAAGAAGAGATATGAGAGAAGACAGATGGATAGATACACAGATGAAAGATAGATGATAGATGGATAGAAAGAAAGAAAAGAAAGAAAGAAAGAAAGAAAGAAAGAAAGAAAGAAAGAGAGAAAAGGAAAGAAAGAAAGAAAGAAAGAAAGAAAGAAAGAAAGAAAGAAAGAAAGAAGAAAGAAAGAAAGAAAGAAAGAAAGAAAGAAAGAAAGAAAGAAAGAAAGAAAGAAAGAAAAAGAAAGAAAGAAAGAAAGAAAGAAAGAAAGAAAGAAAGAAAGAAAGAAAGAAAGAAAGAAAGAAAGAAAGAAAGAAAGAAAGATCTCTCTTTTTTTTCACTTTCTTATTTTGATTTTAGGATACTGCCAGTATGCGAAGGAATCTAATGGCCAGAGGACTTTTATGGAAAGCCTATGTACCAATTTCTCACCTCAAAATGCCAGGCCAAAAGCATTGAGTTACAGGATGATGAGTCATTACAATGTCCAGCAATAAAAGAGACCCAGTCATCTCCATGTCAATACCTCCATTAACATCCAGAGACAGCCTTGGGGGAGCTGTAAAGTTGCTTTGATCAAGCAACTCCATATGGCCACGCCAGAATAATCCTGAAAATACCTATTCATGTCTCTTAATTGCAAAGTCAAATCCGTTTTCTCAGGGCATTCCTTAACTGCACATGCCCTAGAACTGTCAGATGACCAAAGTTAGCCCCTAAAAACCCAGGCAGCCCAGAGCCTTCAACTGGGTGTAGAAGGTTACAGGACTGATATCAAGGGGGAAAGTCAGGGCTGGCCCCTCATTTTCTGTGGCCCCCATGTGGAACACTGTTCTTGAGTCAAACTTTGATCAGTGTTTTATATTTAGAAGAAAGCTTCTGTGAAGAGAATGTTACTATGCTCTTGGAGTTCTTCCATGGGACACTCACCACATTGGAATTCCCCTTCTCTCCCAGATTGCTGTAAGTCTCTATCATTAGCTCAGGAAAATTCCATCCAGGCTCTCTTCCTAGGCTGGATGGCTCTACAGAGCATCAGAGCCGGACTTAGTAGCTTGTGACATTTTCCGAGCAACGTGATGCTCTGAAGAGATCCAGGAGTCAACATTATGACTCATGCACCTCCTATGGGTTGTTTTTGGCTGTAACACTGATCTAGAAGAGAAATCTCTGTATCTACTGTGAGTCATCATTCTTTTGGAGCCACGTGAGAAAATAGAAAGAAAAGGTGGATTGCCCACACATCAGCATCTTCTTGCTTTTTAGGTAATCTACTCCTACATGTCATCTTCATTTAACAAAGAAATAAAATGATCATCTTGTTCCTCAACCTGTCTCTCCCTCTCCAAACACAGGGTCCCAGTCACACACACTTCTGGATAAAGGGTAGGCAATTTCAGTAGGCATGTGGAGAGTGAAGCAGCAGCTAGCCACATTTAAAAGGGCCTGAATCCCTGCATCTTTCTCCTTTCAGTACTATGGTGTGCTGACTTCTAACTCTCCCAAAGTTCATTTCCACCCTCTCCAATGCCTCAGGGTATAGGACATATTTTCAGCAAAGGGATATTTGCATGATTCTTTGGACATGTGTCATTGTCCTCATGCGTATTGAAA
Organism: Canis lupus dingo; assembly: GCF_003254725.2. Classification (NCBI taxonomy): domain Eukaryota; kingdom Metazoa; phylum Chordata; class Mammalia; order Carnivora; family Canidae; genus Canis; species Canis lupus. Next base: position 31,652,745 of record NC_064264.1, on the reverse strand, counting down.
ATAATTAAAATGCCTCAGAAAGGTATGGCCCAAGGCACTAACTCCCTGCTTATCACATTCACCTGCCTATAAGAGACCAGCTCAGACGCCTCTGACTGGCCATAGAGAAAGGCTGAGCTGTTATAAATGATTTTAATAAATGCAAACTACAACCAGACGTTTTAGGTCTTCTAGGGTTGGCCCTTTAAGTTGATAATCAGTTTACAAGTTATTTTGTAAAGCGCATGCATGAATTTTATAGAGGTAATGATATTACATGTACCCAACTCTCATTCATCAGTGAGATGTCACATGACCCAGTACTTAATTTTTATAGCTCAAGAAGTGCTAAAGGTTTTAAGTAGTTAGAAACTGAAAAATAAAATGAAATTCAGCCATCATTTGACCAAACTGACATTGAGCGGCAATATTTCAGTACAGTTGCTAGATATATATCAATTTCTTCTCCTTTGTAGATGGATTAGTAAAGGTCATTCACATTTACTTATCTACTGTACAGTGTCCCCTATGGTTCTGTGATACTCTTTTATATGAACTGGAAGCTCTATTTATAGCTTTCCCTAATTGCACATTCTACTCTGTTCACATTTCTTCTTGCACATATGCCATTAAATTTATGGGGGTTCTTGTTCAAGCACTCACATTATTTCTTCTAGACTTAAAAGAAATGGTTGATTTTGCATTACAATGGGTTTTCCTGTGGAGAGATCTGCCCTGAAAAAGTCTTATAAAATGTTATGTGCAAGAACTTATATATCTATTATAGTTAATTTGATGGGACCTCAGGCAACGAATGAAGTGGATATCCTCAATATGTTCTATTCTGTACAAGGCATACAACATATTTTGTCTATGTAATTGGTAATAACTGGGACCCACACAAATTTCCATAGTTTTAATTCAAAAGAAACATACCAATATAGGATTGTTAGATGTTGTATTTGATTATTTACTCACTTGAACTTAAAGCCTGGATACAAAGATGTTAAACAGTCTTAAATGGTTAACTTTTATTTATTTTTACTGCCACTGTTAAGAACATCACAAAGAAAATTTCTCATTGAAATGAATGTTGTTGATAGTAGTAACAATGTAGAAAATATTAAAAATAGATTAAATTGGTGGGACAAAAGCAATTTTAAACAATGCTTCTGTGTTGGTTTCCCACTCTTTATGCTTTGGAGTATGCATCTAAAGGGGTACACAGATAATCTTATTAGCGTTAATTGTCTAAATCCCCGAATTCCTTGGCACCTCTCCAAATATTTAAATCAGATTGTAACAAAATCAAGTACTTGTTCACTTTGCAAAGGTGCACTGAGAAAATAAAATGGCAGTAACTTATTTTATCTGTAAGGTTTGAGGTTAAGCAATATTAATGGTTGGTTAATGGCTTAATGAGTGGGCTACAAACCATTTAAGCATGCAATGAACCTTAGCTTTTCAATGACTTTCCTAATGAAAGATCTATATGACTGCATGTCTTGTGTCACAATAGAGATAGTAGGGAAGGTAACTAATCAATTGTGATGGTAAATCAATTGATCTGTAACCCTGTTTTCATACAGTGAGAAAGATATGGAGAGAGCATTTTACTATAGCTTTATTTCTAGCTGAAGATCAATAAATAAAAGAGACAGCTCACTATTTGAAAATGTTCCCTTTTACTGTGCTTCGAAAGCCAAGGCAGGCAGATTGATGTCCTATATCACAGATGTGTCGGTTTCCTTTGTCACTTCTCAAAGATTTAAAGTTCTTCCACATTAAATATATGATAGAGAATATCTGTGAGTCTAGACTTTATTGTCATGACCAAGGTTCAGATTAAAGATAAAGCTGTAGCACGACAAAAATTTGCCATTTGGTTTATAATACTCATGGATCTTTTTAAAATTTTCCCTCAAAGGAAAGGGTCTATTATTCTCATTAGTTAATTTTTCTTTTAGAAAAATATAGAACATAGGAAAATAATCATAATACTACTGCTGTTAGCATTTTAAAATATAATAGTTTGAAGGGAGCCTAGGTGGCTCCATTAGTTAGACATCCAACTCTTGATTTCCGCTCAGATCATGATCTCAGGATTGTGAGATCTGGTCCCAGGTCAGGTACCTGGGCGTGGAGCCTGCTTGGGATTTGGGGCCCCCTCCCAACCCCCACCCCCTGTTCTCTCTAAAAAAATTAAAATATAATATAATAGTTTGAGATATTGTTAAGAAAGTGAAAAGACAAGACAAGCCATAGACTGGAAGAAATATTTGCAAAACGTATCTGATAAGGGATTTGTATTCAAAACTTGCAAAGAACTCTGAAAAAACTAACCCAATTTAAAAATAAGTGAGGGATCCCTGGGTGGCGCAGCGGTTTGGCGCCTGCCTTTGGCCCAGGGCGCGATCCTGGAGACGCGGGATCGAATCCCACATCGGGCTCCCGGTCCATGGAGCCTGCTTCTCCCTCTGCCTGTGTCTCTGCCTCTCTCTCTCTCTGTAACTATCATAAATAAATAAAATAAATTTAAAAAAAATAAAAAAAATAAAAATAAGTGAAAGATCTGAACAAGTATTTCACCAAGAATGGTACACAAATCAAATAAGCACCTGAAAATACATTCAACATCATTAGTCATTAGGGAAATAAAAATAAAACGTCAATGAGATACTATTACCCACTTATTGAAAAGGCCAAAATAAAAAGAACTGACAATACCAAGTGCTGACAAGGATGTGAAGCAATTAGAACATTCACACATCACTGGTAGGAATTCAATAGTACAGTGAAATACTATTGAAATAAATATTTACCATACAAGCCAGTAATCCCACTCCTAAGTATTTATTTACCCAGGAGAAATGCAATTTTATGTTTAAATAAATAAAATAAGAACTTGTATAAAATGTTTATAATGGCTGTATTCATAATTGCAAAAAAAATGGAGACAATTCAAACAGTCTATAATTGGTGAATGAATAAAGAAAACTGGAAAAAAGTAATATGAAGGCATAAACTACTTATACAGATGTGATGCTGTGTAAATCTCAAATACATTATGCTAAATCAAAAAAGCCAGACTCAAATGGTTACATAGTATGAGTTCGCTTATGTGACATTCTTAAAAAGGTAAAATAAAGGAGACAGTAAATAAATCAGTGGTTGGCAGGAGATGGGAGTCGGGGGGAGAGATTATCCACTAAGAGCCATCAAGGAAATTTAGGGAAATTTAGTTCTATATTTAGCTGTAGTAGAATTTATGCAGATGTATTTGTCAGAACCCCTAGAATTTTACACTAAAAAGGGTATATTTTATTATATGTAAATTACACTTAAAAGAAATTGCAATAACATGAAATTAACATTAAAAGTTATAAAGAATTATAATCTTTCACCCTAAATGTGCAAATTATTTAATCCTTCAACCGTAGATAAAGTGGTTAACCTTTGATTGGTCTAGAGAGAGGCTTGAAAAACTGGCCGGGCAGCCCAGGTGGCTCAGCGGTTTAGCGCCGCCTTCAGCCCAGGGCCTGATCCTGGAGTCCCCGGATCTAGTCCCACTTCAGGCTCCCTGCATGGAGCCTGCTTCTCCCTCTGCCTGTGTCTCTGCCTTTCTCTGTGTGTGTGTGTGTTTGTGTGTGTCTCATGAATAAATAAAAATTAAAAATCTATTAAAAAAATAAAAGAAAGAAAAACTATGGCCATAGACTAAATCTGGCTATTCTGTCCATAATAAATATTTATTTAACAGAATAAAAACGTCTTTGGCAAAGATTTTGTGATAGAGATCATATGGCCCATAGAATGTCTGGACCTTAGCGAAAGAAAATTGGTGAACTGTGCTAAACAGTACTTGATTAAAATTCTTAATCTTCCTATAAAATTTAGTATTTTCTTAAAAATTCCCATGATTTAAACAAAACCTTATAAAGGAAATGCCATGATTAACAAAATCAAACAAGCTTTATGATAAACATTTATTAAGCATCAACTATCCATTAAGTCAATTCATGTGAAATAACCATTTCTGTCACAGCGTAAATTAATATTCAGTTGATAAAATTTGAATTTTTTCTTAAAAAATAATTCTACTTAGATATTAAATTTGAAGGAAGAGTTTTATTTCATGAATATTTCACCCTTCCTTGCCATTTCATTTCATTCCGTTTCATTTCAGTAATCAGATCAGTAACCACTGATCTTATTTAGATTTTGGGTCTTAAATGGATTCCTGGCCTGGCCTCCCTACTGATCAACAAGTTCACCTTTGCCCTAGTGCCAGGAATTTAAAGCTTTTCATGCTTCTTCTTGATAAAGTTCAACAGCTCTATGTTGGCCCTGGAATTATGTCTAAACTCCTTGGCATTTATGTATGACCCTTCATGATCCGGCCTCAGCTTGTTTCCAGATTTCCTATTCTTATTTCTTCCATGCCATGTCCCTGCCACTCTAGTTATCCTTGAAGGGCTTTCTCTAGGATTTTCTGCCTCTAGGATTCCAATTATTCCTCAAAGTCAAGTTCATTTGCCAAATTGCCCATAAAACCTTATTTGATTCCATATATATATATGTACAACCGCTTCTTCTGAAGTGTTTCCACAGTTCTTTGCTTAAACTTGTAACTCTAGCCTCCATGTCAGGCTCTCTTATTCATTGTCCAATATCTGTCCCTCTGTCTTGATCACAGGTACACTGGCAGGAGGGACTGTCACCTGGTGACCTTCTTCCACAGCACTTAAGTTTATACATTTCATGCAGTAGGTATTTGGCAAGTACTTTTTTATTTGAATTTGGTTAAATTCAAGTTTTGGATAAGCTATTTTTATAAATTCTTATTAACAGTGATGACAAAAGCAAAAATATTTAATTGTCTTATCTCATATTGCCCACACCCCCAGCTATATGATATACCTATTTTTTTTACCCTCAATATCCAAAGCAGCCAGATGAGTGAAATTTATTGCTTGCTTTCAAAATTTGGAGTCAAAACTCATCTACTCCCTCCAGTCCTCCTAATCTAATCTTCCTTCCTAATTGTATGTTCATTCTATTTCTTTAAATCTCTCCATGTTTTCGAGTTCATGTGGATTTACAGCACAGATGTGAGGTATGGTTTCACTGGAGGTAAAAAGAAAAAAAGAACCAATATTTTTAGAATCTAGACAGATCAGCCTTCCTATCTCTCTTGTGGATTGTTTTTTCAGCCTAATATGCCTGGACCAACAAGATCATTCACATGTGTACAAATTTGTGGATTATGTCCGGGGTCACTATCCTATATTTTCTACCTTTAATCTCCTCTGCCAGGTGAAAAGTGTCGATGTTTTTGCTTTCGTTATTAGAATGCAGCACATTTTCTTTTTTCATTAAAGTAAAGCACCCTTCACTAATGAATACATTGCACTATTCTTGATCTTTCTGATCTCTGAAATACAATGCTCGGCCTTACTCAGCAATTAAATGGTGGAGTCCAGATTTGAACCCATGCAGCAACCATCCAACAGTAAGCACCATGCCTATTCTGGATATTGGTATGTATATTGGACATTCTCTACCTCACTCTTAACATCAAGACTTCTGGTTCCAGAGTGCACAAAACTGGACATGCAGGTCCTCTTTGGTATACTGCTTTTAAAAACAGACCTTTTTTTTTGGATATGTTGCATGTTACCTTGTCACCCCTCAATTATGTGCTCCAAGTATTATATTTAGCTCCTTATTTATCTGGATGCTTAGTGTACCATGGAACCCATTAAGGTCTAGCATTTATTTATATTTTCTTGGACTTCTATCATTGGTTCTTTTAGTAAGTTCTCAATATGTTTTGATAAATAAATAAATGAAAGTATGCATTTAATGCTAAGGGTAATTTGATCTTCAGAAGTTCTCAAGCTCTTCTTAAACTTTGGAAGAAGGCCAAATCTTCACCCTCCAGTGGATAAAATGAAAGAGTTGAGTAGCTAAGTATTCCCCTTGGAATACTTTTGAAGCTTGTGCCTAAGATAGAATGATATAAAATAAGGTTATTATAAATTTATGTAAAATACTCGATTCTAATTCCTCAAGTTACTAAATGATCTACTAATTACTTTTGCACTACACAATACTCAAAGTACCAGCACATGTTTAGATTACCTTAAAGAAATTTTCAGCTTAAATAAAGCCATGTTGCCATGTTTCTCTAAAAATCTTCTTTGATTCCTTCAAAGTTTTATTTAAATTCCAGTTAGTTAACATACAGTGTAATATTAGTTTCAGGTGTAGAATTTGGTAGTTCATTACTTACATTCAACACCCAGTGCTCATCACAAGTGCTCTCCTTAATCCCCATCACCCTTTTAACGCATCCCCCACCCACCTCCCCTCCAGCAACCCTCAGTTTGTTCTCTATAGTTAAGAGTCTGTTTTATGGTTTGCCACTCTTTTTTTCCCATATGTTCATCTGTTTTGTTTCGTAGATTCCACATAAGAATGAAACCATAAGGTATTTGTCTTCTCTGACCTATTTTGCTTAGTATAAAACTCTCTAGCTCTATCCATGTCATTGTAAATGGCAAGATTTCATTCTTTTAGTGGCTGAATAATATTCCTATGTGTGTGTGCACGTGTGTGTATATATATCTTCTTTATTCATTCATCAGCTGATGGACATATAGGGTCTTTCCCTATTTTGGTTATTGTTGATAATGCTGCCATAAACAACCAGGGTATATGTACCCCTTTGAATTAGTATTTTTTATCCCTTGGGTAAATACAATTGCTGGATTGTAGGAAAGTTCTATTTTCAACTTTTCAAAGAACCTCCAAACTGTTTTCCAGAGTGCCTGCCCCAATTTGCATTCCCACCAACAGTGCAAAAGGCTTCCCCCTTCTCTGCATCTTCACCAACACCAGTTATTTCCCCCTTCTCTGCATCTTCACCAACACCAACACCTAAAATTCTTTTTTTTAAGATTTTTTTTTATTTATTCATGAGAGACACAGAGAGAGACAGAGACACAGGCAGAGGGAGAAGCAGGCTCCACGCAGAGAGCCCGACGTGGGCTCCATCCCGGGTCCCCAGGATCACACCCTGGGCTAAAGGCGGCGCTAAACCGCTGAGCCACCAGGGCTGCCCGAATCTCTAAAATTCTTAAATCTTCATGGTTTTTCTCTTTTTTTCAATTTATGTTTTAACAGGTACTATACTTCATGCTCTCACTATTAATTATTCTTCCTAGTTTCTCTCTTATTCTTATTGTTTCTAGAATATCTTTATACATATGTTAATATGATATAGTCTTATTTTTCCTTATTTACATATACCAAAGGTAGCATGCTACTATTCTGGATCTTGCTTTTTCACATAACAATGTATTCTGTATCTCTGCCATTCTACATGCAAAGATACTCATCTCTTCTTTACAGTTGCATAATACTCTAATTTTGAGATATATTATAGTCTCTACTTGTTTCCAATATTTTGTTATTATAAGAAGCATCACAGTGTATATAATATTATAATTTAGTCACTGGAATTGTACAGAAGCAGCATTTCTGAGTTCAAGAGCAAATGCATCTGTACAGCATAGGAAATATAGTCAACAATATTGTAGTAATTTTATATGGTAACTACATTTATTGGAGTGAACATTTTGTAATGTACATAATTGTTGAATCACCATATTGTTTTATGTTTGTCTTAGTGATATATTTCTTATTTGTACATAGCGAAATTCTCAATCTTTTCCTTTATGGCTTCTGGATTTCGGATCATAGAAAACTGTTTTTCCAATCCAATATTAAAAAAAAAAGAAGCCACAGTTTTGTTTTGTGTTTTTAGTATGTCAGTGGCTTCCCTTTTCACATTTAAATCTTGTATTTACTTTCTTGATGAATAATACAAAAGATTCAATTTCATCTTTTTCCTAAATAATCACCTATTTGATCCAATGGCATTTATTAAAATGGCCTAACTTTACTCCACTGATGTGAATTGGCACTGTAATTATCACCTAAAGTCCCATGTATATTTCTCTCTGTTTCTATGCTTCCTAGTCTATTTCTTCATTTGTCTGTCTATTATACCTAATTGCATTTTTATATCATGCTTCTCTTAATTAAAGGCCAAAATATCAACCAATGTGGGGAATATGGCTTGCATTTCAAAAGAACTGTATGACAATTACTTGTCACTCTGTCTCCAGCTCTTCCTAAAGTTTCAATTACCACCTGGATCTCATTTTCTAGTTTTTAGTCTGGTACATATGTCACTGTAGATCACATTGCACCCTAGAAACATTCTTTTGGAACTTTATGCTTTATATCACCTTTAGAGATCTTTGGACATGTATAGGGTTTCTCTAGAGCAAGCTAGTGTATAACCTCAACCTTCAGAAGTCAGACAGTGCATCTATAGCCCTGTCCTGACAGAGCAATAGAGTCAACAATATATTTCATGTCATCCTATGTGTAGTAGAAGGCTGGAAACATAATCTCTCCTCAGACCACTAGAGATAAGGAACAAATCACACCAAATATTATCAACACAACGTAACACAACTAACCATATCTCTCACATTCCCAGCAAGCCAAGCCTGGTTGATGAATATAAACATCTAGGTAGAAGCAAGTCTACCAACTCCCTGAATGTGGTCTCAGTATGACAGAAAAATGCTTTAGTCTGTTTAATGACTTCATGTAGATGCTTGGAGGAGATTCCTGGCATTGTTCATTTGACTGAAATACTGCTCAAATCACACTGGTTTTCCGACACCAGTACCTGGTATCACATTGTTAGTCTGATTTCAATAGAAAGTATTGGATACAAAGTACTTGTAGATAGTATTTGCAGGCAGTAGAGAAGTACTAAGGTGACTGGATAGAGAAACTTTTACTTTTTTTCTACTAATGATAATCATGTTTGTTTTCTTAAAATATCCCTTTAGGAAGCTGCCTAATAATAATAATAATAATAATAATAATACGAGAGTCAACATTTACATACTTCTTGTCACATGTCAAACCCACCTTTACTCATCAAGACTGATTGAATACTGACAAAATGGTACTGCATTATGTGGAAAGTTTAAAAAATGAGTGGAAAGTTTAAACAAGCATCTCTTCATGCTTGTTTAAACTTCTTTGACTTCCAATAAGAATTGCAGACTATCAAATTTGTGTTAAGCATGTTGCCTTCCAGTTTCTTTGTTTAGAGCTGAAAGAATCATATTTGGTCTCAAAAAATTTGGTATCTTAAAAAGCTTTCTGACTTCAAAACTATTAAGATTTAGAAGAGTTTGTCTATGTTAAATACAAACTCTAAGTCAAAGTATTATAGTTTGTCTAAAACTAAATCAGTTTTATGACTTCTGAACTTATGTATTTGAAACATCAATTCTGTAAGTATCTGAGCACTGAATATCTACAAAATAGTGATTTATGTGTTTGCAAGGGGCAGAAACGTAGTAAGAGATAATTTTCTTTCTCCTTTAGAAGTTTACAAATTAGTATCTTCTTTAACTGTGTTTCTTGCTCCTTACTTATTCTGCTACAGGATAAACATATGGCTCTACCACAACAATGTAGTTAACTGTGTATGGTAAAAACCCAGAAAGACATGCTTCTCCTAAGTGTTGGCTGTTAATGGTGTCAGAAACAAAGTTAGATTGGTTCTCAGAAATGGCATTTATATTTATTTAATCCAAATTTAAGGAACTATTTATATATAAATTGCTTTCTTAAGGACAACAAATATGGCTCAAACTAAATGTGATATAAGGAAATTAATGGAATCTTAACATATGTTTCTGTAGCTCCTGTCCTGTTATGAACAAAAGGTAACATTATTACCAACAGATAATTATTGTAATCTGTAAATACACCTTCTGTAAAACATGGGTAGGAAATCCTTCAACATTTCAGAACTGCACATGTCAAGTTCTTTATGATAGATACCTGCAAGTGTCCAAGGACTAGCCTTCCTGAGAAACAAGTAGCTAAAATCTGATTCATAAATCATGGGCTATAAATAGTAGCTACCTAATTTTTCAAAATGGTAAAAAATCTTTACTTACATCAACACCAAAATGAAAGTTTACCTCTTTCCTCTGAGATCAGGTGGAGATGCCATAGTTCCCATTTTGTAGATACATAAACAGGCTCAGAACATATAAGAAATATACCTAGCATCTCACAGCGAGGTAGTGTGGCAAGTTTGAATTTAAAGTAAATCACTGGAGAATGAGAAAAGGGGCCAAGGAACAATTGAGAAATAATAGAACTAAATATTAAATGGAGATTTGTCATCTTGACAACCCAATAATGTAACAAAATACTTCCAGAAATTACTTGAAGAAATATTTCCTAATATTTAAATATGTAGGGAAGTGAAGATTTTTCCATGCTGAGATGCTTCTTAAATTTAATCTTTATTTATAGGTCTTACTAATATGATAGAAATGAAAATTTTTGCCTGAAATTTTTCTTTCTTTTCAAGAGAGGACAACATTCAGTGTCCAGGAGACTCATGCTAAAGAATGGAGGCCATAGAAATTTCCTCATGTCTTATAGTAAGAATTATATTGCCTTACAAAGTGCATCTGATTTATAAAACAGTGGAATATTAGAACTATTTTTTAAAGGCTATATCATCTAAATTAATTGACCCATTTTATAGGTGGGAAATCTGAGGCTCAGAGAATGAAGTTTGTAATGTAGACCTGGGGTTTTATTCAGGTATCATTATCACAATATCTAAGTTTGTTTCCTTCCTATTTTCCATATCCTCTCATTAGCCACTCCTCTAAGTAGCTCCTAGTTTACAGATGATGTGTTCCATAATCAAACATGATTAAATTAAAATTTTCATCTAGACCAGAGGATCCTGTAAAAGGAAATTGTTTCTGATTAGCACTGTCTGTACAACCAGTAAAAGTATGAAAAAAAAAAAAAAACGGATGAAGTACATACTAGCACAAGGATTGACAATTTGAAGAAATGATGAAAGCAACCAAAGCTACTCTTTTGCTATCTTCCTAGATAGTGTGGTTCAGTTTTCTTCTAAGCCTAGAAATTCTCTAACAGTTGTCATCATGTCATCATTTTTTGGGGGGTAAAATTTCTGTCCAGATTGTTATAAACTAAGATTAATAGACAATTAAGAAATGACATATCTGAATATATATCTCCCTTTATTCTAATCATTGATTCTTGAAGACAGAAAACTCTCTGCTACCTAAAGGAATGCATCTGAAATGATGAAGTGTCAGATTATATGAATTTGGTTCCGATCCACAAATGTTTATTGAACACCTGCTGTGTTTCAAGTTAGACACACAAAAATAAACAAGACATGGCATCTACATTAGCACTGATATTTTCCATGTGGGGATCCCTGACTTATTTCTCTCCAATCATGTCATAATTAGTAGAAAATAAAATTACGAGATTTATTAAGAAGGAGCAATAGAAATGGTTAAATCCTGAAGGTGTGGAACCAATTTCTGTCTCTGCCATTCTCCAGCTGTGTTACCTTGGTAACATTTCTTAATTTTGAAGAGCCTCTTACCAGGTATGACTGTATTTTCTAGTCCCAGGGCAGTCTTGGTTCACACTTGCTATCCTCGATTAATTAAGAAGAGCTCCTCTTTCCTTCTCAAAAGTTTCTTATTCTGTATGATCAATGATATGAGCACTTCACATTTTACTTCATCTTTAAAACTTGGATTGGTCATACCAACATCAGAAGTGGTGTAAGAATTAAATAAACATATGTGTGGTAACTTTGTCAATATATATATATAAATAGAATTTATTTTTTTTATAAATAGAATTTAAAAGGCAAGATTCCCAACAAGTGAATATAAGATTACTGAAAGATGGAGAGTTATTGGTATTTTAAGGTATACTCTTCTCAGCATAAACACAAGCTTATTCCCTGATCTTGTATTGATTTTTTCATAGTGTGAACATATGCTAAGTGTTTTTACCAATCTCTCTCTGTGTCAGAAATAAATCCCTTGTCCAAATAAATATATCTCAGGTATCCAATGATATTGATTTATTTTGAAGTCATTTAAGATATAAAGAAATACAACAATGTAAATGTCACTTTTTCTTTCTTTCTTTCTTTCTTTCTTTCTTTCTTTCTTTCTTTCTTTCTTTCTTTTTCTTTCTTTCTTTCTTCTTTCTTTCTTTCTTTCCTTTCTTTCTTTTTGCAATCTGACAGGCTTCGTGATCATTTCCTTCTTTCTCTCACTAGAAGGTGGGTAGCATGTAATATTCTCTCTGAATCATGTATGAAAAAGCACAGGCCTTGCTTCTCAAGCTGCTGCAGAACCCTAGAGGATTATTCTATGAGAATAACAACAGCTTGTGAAATATTTCCACAAGATAACATGATTCAGAATGGAAGACCCAAGATGACCCTTTAATTACCAACATTAGAACTCAAAGCTCTTGGAGACTTAGGAGTTTTTCACTTCAACACTTGGACAAATGGATTAAGATTATGAAATAGCCCACCCAAATGCAGTATTGACATTGTTTGTGAAAAATGGAAAAATTAGCACCAGATTAGTAGGTATACCCCTAAAGAGACAGCCTTAAAATATCCACCTGGATGAAAGGCAAAATGAAACCCCCTCTTTCTAACCTGTGTAACAATAACCTAGGTTTATAGCTTACCTGCTCACCTCAGGAAGTGGTAATAACAGCCATTATTTTCTGTGGAAGCAATGCCTGTAACCATGTCATCCTCTGATAAATCATACCGATAGCACCTTATTATCTCACCAATGGTTCAATTAACTCACATCACCACTCAATTTATCAAATTAAAAAGGAAGGATTTTGTGTGTTCTAATAATTGTTTCATTAACATAAAACTAGTTAAGAACCATGTAGCTTCAGATCTGAATTCATATTGTCTTTATGTAGTTTTGATTTGCTCCGATGGTCGTACACTGACATGGCTCTTATATTCTATTAGTTGTCATGATTATTCTTTCATTAACATATACATGGCTATTGAATGTGGCAGGTTTTCACAGAAGACAAACACAATATTATAGAATAAAATGGTAACCATAATTTTGAAAGTCTAGGCATGCTTCTAAGCATTCTAAAGGCTTTAAAATAAGCATTGCCATCAGTTCAGTATGGGAGTGTAGTCTTTATGAAAGAGCTATATTAGCATAATACATTCAAGGAGTCTTAAGCTTGGAGATCAAAGAACTTCATAGCAAATTTTAAACGATTCTTAAAAACTTTTTGTCTCATCAGAATAGACAATTATTCTGTTGTTCTGCTTTGCATAAATAAATTAAGTGGAAGAAACAACCATGTAAGTTAAACATTATTATTTCCACTTCATAGATGTAGGGACCAAGGTTCAGTTCAGAGGTGTTACATTGACCCAACTATGTTGCTACAGATGGTCTAGTTGAAAAACACCAGTCTTAGAATCAGAAAACCAATTTCACTGCTTGTTAATTGAGAAGTCTAGTTAATTCACCACAAGTCTCTGAATGCCATGTTTCTTATTTCTAAAAGGACGATCCTACCACCTCACATAATGATTGTGTTAAATGAAATGTGGGATGAAAGCACCTGGTACATTGCACACGCACTCAGTAAGTACCCATTCTTTATTTTTCCTTGTGATACCTTGGTGCCTTCCTCATTTAACCCACTACCAAATGGACTTGGGCATTTCAACCATATTTCCAGTAATATTTACTGCTGACTCTATGCTGCCCCTTTTATTCCTATGAAAATCCCTTATGGATTTTCCTGTTTATAACCATGGAAATAATTGAGAATATTTTGGGCCATCTTGCCTTGGGTAACCACAAACTCAAATTTCCTCAGACTGAATTCATCACCTCCTTACCCTTTGATTGCCCTGTAAGGCAAGTTTTCTTGTTCTCAGTATCAATTCATTTTATCATCATTGTCTCAATCTTGGAGACTCAAAGCTTTCTGCTATTTTTAACTCTACACCCTACTTCATTCCCCAAATCCAATTAGGTGCAAAGTCTCATCCTGCCAATTCTAGCTTTGAATTGCCTCTCACATCCTTCTCTTCCCTTATATTTTTAATTCTCCAACTTTAGTTCAGGCCCTTTGCTACACAACTAGACTGCTGCAAAAATCCTTCAATTTGTTATCCTGCCTCTAATTAATCTTCATATCAACCTTATCATGTTTGTCTCTAAATTGACCTTCTAAAATAGTAATCATGTAATCAAAACCTGTATTTTCCCAACACTTTCAAGGCTGAGTGTAACCTCTTTAGCTTGAGTCTAAAGGACTGCTCTCACTTTTGTAATTTTATTTCTCCATGTGCCCATATAAAGTAGGTCTACTATTTTTTCTAAGGTACTTTGGCAGTCATGTCACTCTGGAGTTGTATGCTTACCATTATCCTCTTGGAATTGCTTTGTTTCTTCTCCTGCAGAAGAAGACTTTGTTCTTTAAGTCCTGTGCAAATTTCATGTCTTTCATGAAACTTTATAACTAGTCCTAAGTGTTTCTGTCCTCATCAATTAAATTGATTTACATAATATTTTCTGTTGACTATCCATACTTCTGGAGACATTTTTTTCATTATCTATTTAGGGTCTTAAATGACACTTTCTGGAATCATCTCTTTAGATCCTAACATAACTGGCTGCTGCATATTTTTACTGAGCTATTCTTATCCAGTAGGTCTTGTGCAAAGATGTTAAAAAAGTTCCATTGAGTTCTTCAATCCCTCCAGATTCTAAACTGAAATTAACTGGAATTGGACTTAAACTAGCATCCTGGACCCTCTGACTGACTCTATTCTGTCCAATTAAAATTTTTTCTTTGCTAAGTAAAGAAATCACTTAGGCTCACAAAACCCTTCTGCTTTTGGACATACCTAGAAATATTTATGTTTAATTTATTGTATAATTTTCAGATGCAAAGGGAGAAAAATACCGCGACTTTATTAATACTGGAATTGTAAGCTGGTAGGGAACTTATCCAATCTAAATGTTAATAAAATGTTATTCATCTAAACCTGAACCTTCTGTGATTTAGAAACACAGTTATTGAATATGGAAACATCAAGTATATAAACCAAATTATAAGTTAGCAAAATAAGGGGTGCCCGAGTGGCTCAGCGCCTGCCTTTGGCTCAGGTTCTCATCCCAGGACCCAGGATCAAGTCCTGAATTGGGTTTCCTGTGAGAAGCCTGCTTCTCCCTCTGCCTATGTTTCTGCCTCTCTGTCTCACTGTGTGTCTCTCATGAGTAAATAAATCTTTTTTTTTAAAAAAGCAAGTTAGCAAAATAATAACAGATATGTTTTTCATCTTGCCCTATTGTGTTTTTCTTCCCTTTCTTCTTCTTTCTTTTTTCCACAACTATATACTAAAAACTTACGGACTGAGTTTCACTACTCTCAAACACCCAACTGCATAGCCCATAGAATGCATGTTAATTAAACTGCAAATAACAATGCAGTTGTCAAACAAATACACAACAGATGCTTAATACATATTTTCAACCTAATTTAAAATAAGGTACAGCTCCTTTATGAAGGACAAAAGGGCAAATTTTATTTCTATAATGTAAATCCCAACTAGAAGATGAATTAGTCAGCATCAAGATCTGCCACCAGTCTCTTAATCTGCATTAATAAATTAGCCAAACACTGAGCATTCTTTATTTAAAAATACTATAATATGTGGTTCGACTGTGTGCAGGTATTCACAAGCAAAGGAGAATAGTCACATAACATTCTAGTCAGTTTGAAGAAAGACCCATAATTTTATGTCACTTAGTTCTTATCACCATGTTGAGCATAAAAGAACCCTTATTAATTGTGACCAAAGTGGTTGATAATACTGGAGAAGACCTATCAGACAAATCTGGATGCTTCCATATGCAGTGACATGCCCTTCAAGGGTCAGTGACAAATCAAATACTTGGTGGGAAAATTTCCAACAGCTCTATGGAGATAATTTTTTAAATTATTTTTAAGCTTGTATGTTAAAAAGTATTTTGACAAGTTGCTAAGACTTTGCTGTTCATCTGAATGTGCCATTTTCTTCACATCTCTCTAGTGGGAAATCACCAGAGATCTAACCAGTGATTTAGTGTTCATCCGTGCCAGAGAGAGGCTTCAATGGTTCATTAATGTAGGTTGATTCCCACTCCTGCTGCCTTTGATTCTGGTTTAAATGTAAGCTTCCTATCTGTGTGACTGTCACGGGCATAGCCCAAGCACAGAGATGGCTGCTGAGAAACCAGGAAGTTATTTTATAATCTATGTAGGTAACTTCATTAGTTGTACTAAAAAAATAACAATAAATGTACCCTTGTCATATCACCCAAGTGACTATCTTGAGTGTATTGTTTCTAAGTGGTCGTCAGCATGTAAAGATCTCTTCTGTCACATACGGAATTAAAAAGGATTTTGTCCTGAGACCCCCCCTTTAGAACTTACATTAATTCTGTATTATTCTTTTTTCCAGTTAACAATGATGTTGTATGACCAATACAGAATTACAGCACCACTTGATGTGTTGATACTGAATGACTCATAATATCAGAAAGCTAGGGAGGAAACAAAATAAGATGACCAAGGCTGGGATACCTTGGGGATTTTTTTTTTTTAAGAAGGGATGAAAAGATCTCTTTTTAAGTAGCTCAGTGAGGTAGGGGAGTGGACAAGTTGAGAGTGAGCTTAAGGCACTAATACAGTCTGAAGTATTCCAGGTCTAGGTCTACTAAAGCAGGGTTCTCATTTGACCCATACACATGAGATGTGCATAAAGTATCTGGGCTTGAAAGTGGTTCTCATCAAAGCAAATGGGTAGAAGATGGAGGAGATGATGCTACTTCACATTTCAGCACTAACTAGATAAAGAAAGAATGACACAATCTGAATCATTGTACCCTGGGATTGGACCCTAGAACAAAGAAAGGGTATTAGTAAAAAAAAAAATAGTCCAATCTGACTAACATTTATAGTCTGGTTAATACGATTTCACCAAAGCGAAAATCTTAGTTTTGACAGGCATATCATGTTAAGTAACACGTTAACAAGAGTGGAAACTGGATGAAGGGTTGGTGGAAACTCTTGTACTGTCTTTGCAACTTTTCTCGAAGTCTGAAACTCTTCCAAAATAAAAAAGGTAACAAAAAGAGAGATAGCAAGAAGAGTAGCTCTTGATCCCTCTTTAGCTGTTGAGTTGCTTTTATAAGAAGAATATAAGATCTGAAATAACATTAGCATTCAATAACATATCCCATCACCACATACAGAAATTATAATACCAACAATTTTCACCACTGCCAAAATGTAAGACAGCTATTATTAGGCTGGATTCACATAACCATTCATACCAATGTTTCATTTTCTACTCTAAGCTCTGTAGATACACAGTCCAACCCATCATTCCACATTTGCCTAGAAAATATAAACTCTATATTCTAGATTATAATTAATTAAAATAATTGAGAGTCCACAGTGCATACTAGCCATTGTTCAGAACATGCGTAACTTTCGGTTTATTTACAAATTAGTGAAGATATAAAGTTGACCCTATACACACCCATTAGATAGAGATGTAATGTTTATTGTGTCCAAGTTCAACTAAGAAAGGTATGAAATTTACTTTTCTATAAAGAAACTTCTGAGGGAAGATTGAAGTGATCCTAAATTATTCTGCCATACATTACTAGCTGTGGATCTTAATGAGGCTCTTATCTGATCTGTGCTTTAGTCTCTTCATTCAACAAACAAAGCTGGCAACTGAATCTAGGTCCCAAATTTGCCAAAAAAGATTAAATGAGGTAATATAGACCCATTCCTGACATAGGAAGCATTTTTGTGTAAGTAATTTTGTGTGTGGGTTTTTTGGTGTGTGTCTGTGTGTGTGTGTGTGTGTGTGTGTGTGTGTGTATGTGTGTGTGGTTCTTTTATTTTCTGCTTCTTGATTACACTGTTTTACAAATGATTGACTTTGTAACTCCTGGGTTTTACTTAATAATTGAAAAGTCTTGCAAGCAATGTCCAGTAACTTTCTATAAGTGTTTCAACATTACTTGGAATCCCATGTTATTGATGTTATTGATAAAAGTAGAGTAATAGTTAAACCTCAAGCTTTCTTAGTAGCATAAAACTGCTAGTAATTAGAACTGGCTGCATATAGTAAGCTAGTTAAGTAGGTGGATGTGAGATAAGCCCAAATTGGAGCTGAACAAAATTTAGCGTGCATTTTGAATGCTGAGTCCTTGCATATTTTTCTCTCTTTTTAAAAGTTTTTATTTATTTATTTGACAGACTGAGAGCACAAGCATGGGGGAGCAGTAGAGACATAGAGAGAGCAACAGGCTCCCTACTGAGCAGGGAGCCCAATGTGGGACTCGATCCCAGTACTTTGGGATCATGACCTGAGCTGAAGGCAGATTCTTAACCGACTGAACCCCCCAGGTGCCCCTGAGTTCTTGCATATTATTCATAAAGTTTGTTTCAACCTTGAGGTACTCTGTAAAACTAATGGATGGTGGTAACTCAATAAACAACTTGCCAACATAAACTCAAGCAGATAACTGAAGAATCTCTCCAATTTTTGTTGGATTGGGACAATTTGCTGTGAAAGAGAATTTAGATTTTGAAGGCAATGTTTTCTCTCAGAATAAGGAGGATTGTTAGTATTCTACTGGGGAACTGAAAAAAAAAAAAAAAGACTGTTGGCTTCTTGGGTGGGTGGACCACTCTGTCTTGGATGTCACCGCTTCCCAGCTAGAGCATTTAGGTGTCCCGTACCTGCAGTGACAGCGTCTCAGAGTTTAGCACCACTGTCAGACACTACGCTGCCTCTCGTAAAGTGCCACCACTCTGAGGATGTAGAAACAGTGGGGTCAGGATGAGCTCAGCCCCGGTGGGTGGGTGAACAGTACTGGAAAATGTGGAGCCCCCCCCCCCCTTCCCATCCTGTTTTTGTTCCTGGAGTTCACAGCCTTTACATACTAACTGCTTAATCAACTCTGCCACCTAGTGGGCCTCTTCCAGCACATGGCTTTTTATTTTGGGCTTTCCCTGTGTGATATAACTGAAGGGCAGGTTTCATACTCACAGGGAGGGGTGCCAGTTGGTAGTGGGTGGGAAAGTGGGGGAGGGAAACCCTAACCCTCTCATAAGAAAAGTAATCTTTGGATGAAAAAAGTAGAAGCTCCTGGGGCCTTAGCTCCAGAAAACCAAGCAGGTAGGAGTCGTGCTGAGCAGTGTGGCTTCAGATCAGCAGAAACTGTAGCAGGCGCAGAGACCACCTGTTAAGCAAAAATCCAAAAATCTTCAAAGACCTTCCAGTGCCAAAAACCTGTGATGAAAATCCCTTTGGGCTTCAACCATCTTTGAAGGCAGCCCCTTGTTAGCCCTGCCCCCTCCTTTTGCTAAGAGCTGAGTGTGCCCCCATCTGGGATCCATGCTGATTTTTTTGAAGAAAAAGAAAGGTTATTTGTACTTCTACAGACATGCAGGGAAAATATATGATTATTTCCAGCTCAACACTCTTTGCTTTCTAATGTAATTTACCTCCCTCATGTCTGGAAGCTCTGATATTAATGAATTGCCATTTATTGTAATCATCAAATTAAGGCAATGTACTAATAAAATATCATGTCATAATTGTGACTGCCATACCCTTTACATTGCCATGGGAGAACAGATATAGAGATATTTAGTGTATAATATTGAGCTAGAAAAAAATAATTGTTTCCATAATTACTGAAGCATTTCCAGAATATAGATTTAAAAGTCAAGCAATTGGGTTATTCAAGAATAAAAAGAAAACTGTATTACTAACTAAAATATTAGGATAGCTTGTAGTATTTCAAGTAAAAATATAATTCAACATGAAATCTTTACATTTCTGTTGCCGTTGACCTGAGAGCAACTTGAAAGATTTCCGCAAAAATTAGTATGTTGAACACTACAAAATAGAAATCTTAATGATATTTTTCTTGTTATAAGATAAATACCAGTTACTGGTGGAACATTTTATAAACTAAAAAAAAAATACAAATTAGAGAATAATCACCATTCGTATTCCCACTCTCCTGATTTAAATATTGTTGGCAGATACATATTTTGTACCAATTTTTTTATTGTTCTTTATTAGGCCAGTTCTTTGTGTTTCTGTTGACTTTTACTTATAGTAGTTATTTCCTTATGTAGTTCATCATATTTATTAACATCTCATCTTCTGTTGGTATTTTATTTTGTTGCTATTGTTTTCTGTAGTTTGCATTTTTTCTTGTGGAGGTTTTATGTAATTTTATAGAAGAGACTCTATATTTGCTTTCAAAGAATATCCCAGAGATTTTGTTAATATAGGACTAGACAGTCCGTTAATGCCTTTACTTAGGAATCATACACAACACTGATATATAAATTTGGACTCCACATTTGAGGTTTTTATTATAAGACATCGATTTATCCACTTAGAGATAGGTATTCTTGACTCTTCCCAGGATGTTCTTTAAGAAAGGTCAGCCCTTCCAGGTTCCTGAATTTATCCTCTATGTCTCATGTAAGCCTGGGGTTCACTTTCTTTTTCCCTCTTGGACCAATATCACAAGGACTAGAGCCTTAATTCATATGCTTACACTCCCCCTATAGTTACTAACTCTGCAAGTAGGAATTTTCTGGTCTTTTTTTCCAACTCATTTTTGTATTTTCTGAAACAATGCAATGGTGTTTTATACAGCATTTCATGAGTTTAGTAAAGGGAAAGTGGTTCATATTAGGTCAGTCTGCTATACTGGGACTCATTTTTTCCCCTGTCTTTCTATTGTTTTTCATAGTTGAAATGGTACTCTTTGTCCTTCACCAAATTACTTCTTAGAGGAAAAATAAGTCTTGTCATTCAACCCCTTCAAAGCTTCCTGGGTTAGAAAGAATGTAAGTCCTGCTCCATCTGTCCTTCTACTTAGACATATCTGGCACTGCCATCTGTCTCTAACATGTTTTATATTATGGCATTGGACCATTGCTTTTTGATATTTATTAAGAATCACTATGATGTAAATGTACCAAAATGTACAAATAACAGACTTCATATTCTTTAAAGCAAGGCATTCACCACACAATTATAAGGTATTACATTGAAATCCATGGACTCAATGTTTTAGAGCTGGAAAGTACCTCAAACACCGTCTTAATGTAACCAGCTCTTATAAATAAGAAAACCAAGACTCTGAGAGTTCCAGAACAATTTCCTAGGGTCTTTGTAATGCCTCTATCGAAATAGCACCAAGGCATTGAGTCTACTGTTCAGAATCAACCCAACATTCAATGTTAAAATAAGAACCCAAATAATCTTTCATTAAACTTATTAATAAATTTTAAAGCAGTTATCTGGGGTATGGATAACTATCTATGCAATTTATAACATTTTTGTTTTAATCTTTCTAGTATTTTAGAGTTCATCCGTGTTGTGGTGGG
Organism: Canis lupus dingo; assembly: GCF_003254725.2. Lineage (NCBI taxonomy): Eukaryota > Metazoa > Chordata > Mammalia > Carnivora > Canidae > Canis > Canis lupus. Next base: position 31,631,292 of record NC_064264.1, on the reverse strand, counting down.
TTCAAACAATTTCACAATTTACTCTTTAAAATTCCAATATACTTAATGGAATCATGACTAAAAGCCAATTGTTTTATAAATGAATACAAGCCTTTTTCTATGTACATTTGTGAATGTTTTATCAACATTTTACTATATTCTTAACATGTCTAAATACATGAATCACAAATTTTGCTTCTCTTATTCTTAGCTATACTTTCATGTAGTTTGTGCTTCCTTTTTAAATCTTTTGTTTGTTCTGGTTGTGGATTTGGGGGGCGGGGGGAGATGGGAACCATTGAAAGATGGTGTGGCAAGTAAGACCAGTATATTCTGCTAAAGCAGTTCCCTTCAGCCTGATTGCCCTGACTTGAGGGCATAGATCTCAGTGAGGGAGGTTTTTTTTGTTGTTGTTGTTCATGAGGATTTCAGAGCAATATTTTATCTATTCCTCAAGTGACTTGATTCTTTTTTTTTTTTTTCTGAGAACTTGGAGATGATTTGTTTAAAACTTTTCATTGCTGACTTCTTCAAAAGTAATGGATAAGAGTAATATCTTTACACATATTTTCCTAATATGTCAGAAATACAAATGAAGTGTTAGCAACTAGGTTTAAATAGATTGATTCTTAATTCCGATTATCTGAAAAGAATACATAAACAATGATTTTCCCAAGAGTCAATGCTAATGCTGGGCTAGAATGACAATCTAAAATTCATTTGGTATTTAGATTAGGGCAGATATTAGTTCTCCCCCCGACCCACCCCCAAAACACATAACCCCCTGGCAAGCATTTTGAATTTCTACTCATTCAAGAGGTGATATTTAGGATGTGGTGTTTTCAGAAACTGGCACAAACATGAGATAACTAATATGTGAAAAGACACATTGATATTAAAATGCTACAGGAGGTCTGGCTCTCCAAGGTTTGGTTTTAGAAAGTAGTACATGCCAGATGTTTCAGAGAAAAGCATAAAATCTACATTATGTGCCTAATTGTACTGTATTACATCACAGGGATGGGGATTTTTTTCTCCCTGACCACAGCTGGTGATAACAATATGCCCTGGAGCAGGAAAGAATCAGGCACCCTGAAAATAGGGCAGCTTCTTACTCTGTTTTTTTTTCTGGAAGGGTGGGGAAAATTTTATCTTCAAAAACCTCTACATATGTGAATGATAACACCCTCCATCTAACAGAGTCTATGCTTGTGAGCTAAAATACTGAACACACCAGATGGGACCACTACCATAGAGAATGAACTGGAGAAGGGAGAGCCTGGCAGAAAAGTCTACACTATCGCATATCCCATAGACTATATTTATAAGGAGATACCACCGGGGCTCCAAAAAGTCTCTGGCATTAATGAGGATCTTGCCTTGTTAAAGCATGTCACGGAATTGAGCTGGTCCCGGTAGGCTACTTTTCTCTCATTATGTCAGGAGCTGACCGTACAAAGGAAGGAGCAGAAGAGTGAAAAGTGTTAAAATGTGGTAATCATGTTGTGCCCCTCAAAACTTACATCTACCATTGCCCAGCTAAAACAATAGTAGGAGTAGAGCCTTCCAGCCTTGCTACCTTCTACATGCTTACCTAGAAAGAAAGAATTTCTATATTATCAAAAAATACTACCTTAGGCATGGTGTCCATTGCACCCTATAAAAAATAATTTTAGACTCAAAAAACTTGGAGTTACTCTACCAGTTTTTTTCTTTCTATTAATGCTTATAAAATAGGCCATCTACAAGGGATGTCAAGCCTTTAGAGTAAATTACACTCCATATGCTGGATTTAAATTTTGTATCAGATGACACCTGGCTCCTAAAAGGGATTGGATTGTTTTTAAAACAGAAGTTTTTAAAACAGTATCATCAGTATCATACAAATTATAGTTAGGTAAATACCCAACTCTTAGAAACTCAAAATTATTGCTATCAGAAAGATTATTGCTATCTACACATCTAATGACAGTTGGTACATGGGTTACTTTTTTTTATTTTGAAGTTAGAATGTCATAGATTAAATGACTATTCTTTTGATTTTTTTTAAAAAAATAATTTTGCCCCTCAAAATTTATCAAACTTTGCAATATTTGCATCGCATAGTCATGGAGCCATTAGGTAAACAGAAGTCCTGTCCCTCTTCCTGGAATACATCTTTTTCCTGTCATTGGCTTTAATGTCTTATTGCTCTTTCCTAGTCTTTTCTCATCCTGAGTACTTTCACATTCTTTCGTATTAGAATCTCCAATTTACTCTTTAAAAAAAAAAGTTTAAAATTTACTCTCAATGCAATGTAGATGTATACGTATATAAGTGGACCATAAGCTAACATTTAATGGAAACAATACTTTTGTGTCATACTGCCATCTAATGGTGTCCATGATGCTTGACCTCTTCCATCATTTATTGCACATCCTATTTAACAGAACAAATGATTAGTTAAAACATAATTCCCAGCTTTTAAGAATTTATAGAAAAAATGTTTTACATAATTCAAAGAGTCTTAGTGTTTTGTTTGCATATTTACATGGTGGGCTCTTTATAGCTAGTTTTATTATCCAACAGAAAAACCCAGGACATTTATTCTTATAGCTTGTATTTTGATAATTTCTCTCTTAGCTATACAGCCAAAGGTTTTCACCAATTGCCAACCTACCAATTGCTTTTATAATTCACAGGGAGTGCGCAAATGTACGTTCATTTGTGTACATTTCTAGAGGTTTTACATTTACGAGACTCTTAAATATTTTCTCTTGAAGACAAATCAGTATTTTCCTTGGTGCCTCTATCATACTCAGATGAGGTAGTAATCTTTATGAAAAGAGAATGGAGGAGCACCCTACCTAATTCTAGTTCTAGTTCCTACCAGTTCCATTACTACTACTAGCACTCTGTATAACCTTGGCTGAGGGATTTATTTCTGTAAACTTTAGTTATCTCATCACTTAGATAAAAGGGTAGAGTAGTTGGCTTCTAAGTTGCCTTAGAGCTTCACAAGTATGTCATTTTGATGCATATCCAACTAAGATGCATGTAAGATCGTAGTTTAATTCAACCTCATGGATCAAGAATCTTCACAGTCATAGCTCTGTTCCTGAAACCATCTAACAGAGCTAGAGTTAGGAAATAGTGACTACCAGATAAATGAATTTGACCCAGCTCTTAAGAACACTATCATTCCCACATTGCTAATCTGGTCTATCATATTATCTGAAAAATAAGCAATTATAAGATTTTTTGAACGAAGAAATAAGGGAGAGTATACGGAATAAAAACAAGCTAATTATGATTCAAATAATATTCAAGACTATATATTTCATATATGTATGTGCATGTTAGATTTATATGATATACATGGAGAAACAAAGAAGCATGCTAGTTATTCTTACATAATATACTTTAGGTCTCATAGAGCTTTACTGTAAGTCACCATTAATGTAAAATAGCAGGGAGAAAAAGAGAGTAGTATACAGTCAAAAACAATAACAAGCCAAAATCAGAATTACAGAAGCTCATTTAATCTGATGAAGGCAAGTTGCTACCTACTTCACAAAGAATAGCAGAACTTGGAACAGCATTGACAAAATTCTCTTCAATTTTACTCAAACTCCTAATTAAAAGGCTTTTATTTTTTTTTTTAAAGTGAACCTAAAAAAAAAAAAAAGTGAACCTAATACTTCTGTATCCATCTCACAGTGGTCAAGATTTCAGAAGTCTTAAACATGTAAAAGTGTTTCTTAATGCAATTAACACGTGCTTAAAAAAAATGTGTTCAATTCATTACTTCATTACTAAGAAGGCAAAAGGAGGAAATGTGACCATATAGCCATAAAAATTTTCACCAAGGAGAATATAGGAAATTTTGTTTAAAAAAAAAAATCCTAGTAACTATAAAGATAGTAGAAAACAGCTGGGAAAGTGTGAGTTCAAGATTAGGAACAAAGTTTACATACTGTCAGGCTTTCTCTCCCTTCTTCCCCCCCGCCCCCCCCCCGTCCCCCAATCCATCCTTCCTCCCTTTTTTCTCTTTTTTTCCCCTTTACCTTTGCATAATTTTCAATTATGTTAATCAGGTCTTAAGGAAAATATAAAGTGAGAAAAAGCCATTCATTTGGTCTTCTCTGCCAGTGGGTACCTAAAAATCAGTTGGGAAAAAAAATAATCATTTTACAATCATGTATACATCATAAACTTTCAAGTATTTATAGTGAAATAAAAAGTGTTTACTGCCTGACTGGATGCATTTCCCAGAAAGCAGCCTCTGACTCAGAGTGTTACTGCTTTGCAAACACACAAATAAAATACTTAAGTGTTGAGGGAGAGAGGAAGACCAGAAGAAAGAAGCAAGGCTAGTATCCTTAGGATTCAAGTTATAAACCAGAACCCAGTCTGTATATCCAAAGAAGAGTCCCAGAATGGGAAGATTAAAGTATCTCAGAATTTGGCAGTCATTACAGGCACAATGTTGAGTTCTTTGGGCATTTGTATGTCCTATTGTGCCTCTCTGACCTAGATTAGTCTAGTTACTCAGAACACAGCAGTATAGCTTTGCAGTAACGTTGCCCCATGGCTTAATTTCCCAATTAAACTTAAACAAATTTCTCAAATGCCCATAAAACCCTTGGTGGCAGGATCAGTGCACCTGAATATTTAATTATTTGAATGTCAGTCTGAGGCATAGATAATTGGCAGCTAATAGAAAATGCCTAAAACCCAAAAACAAAACATTCGTCTATGGTTGATCTGGGAATAAGTGCATACATTTACCAAAATAGAGATATTTTGTTGTTGTTGTTACCCTAAAAAAGTGGAAAGATACTAGAAAACTAGACAAAAATATATAAAAAGTAGTAAATAAGATAGAAGGAAAATGTCATTGAATTATAATTATATTTTAGATGCTGAACTTTGGCTGCAGTTAAATGATAGAACTGATATTAAGATACTGTGTATGTCTCCAGACTAAGTGATTGTCTATCAGAAAATATTAGGGTTAGTCTGCCTGAAAATACTCTTCTCTTCTTTAGCTATAATGTTTCAACATAAGTAAATACAAAGCTAAGCAAAACAAATAGATGTATCAGACAACATTTAACGAAATGAAATTAATCTACTGACCCTCATAAATCAACTTAATTATATACCAAGTAAAATGGCTTGAGACTTGGCTGGAAAATGATAAGCCAGAGGTGGTGATAAAAGAGTTATCGAGCTCAGGAGAGGTCCCAGTGGGAAGCCCAGAGAATTAGTCTTGGGCTCAGTCTTACTTTACATCTTAATTACTGATTTCAAAGAAAGGCTAAACAGCACATTAACTAATTTGCAGATGGTACTAAAATGGCAAACACTGGGAATTGCAGATTAAAAATCCAAAGGGATTTTAAGAGGTTAGAAGTAAGAACCAGTGAAATCCAACCCTTTAAGTCATAATAACAGTGATGATGATGGTGATAAAACAAAAGCTGTGGTTAAATTCTTTTGTGGAGACATCATGTAGAGAGATGCAAGAGAAAATATTTTTCAAGACACTGAGTCAGGAAACCTAATGTATGGAGAAGCAAGTTTGAAATACAGCAAACACTGAACCAGACACAGTGGAAAGGACAGAAATGAAGGATTCTAAAAAGACTATCTTCCTTGTGTATTTCTTTGATAAAAAGTGTATTTCCTTGATCAAAAATTAGTTTGGCTCTCTTCTCCTCATGAGGCTGAGAAAGATGATCCATAGTCCATTGTCACTATGTGTTCATTCCCTCCCTACTGCTTGACTTCTCAAGTAGCAACTTCTATTTCTTATCCTTCAGATTTAGTTCCTCTTGGAATCTAGAGATTCTTTAATTAGGGATTCCAAACGATATGCTATTTCTGAGAAATAGAGACTATGTGGCTGACATCCCTATTTGTGTCACTCCTGCCCAGCCCCTTTTGAAACCAATAGCAGCAAACTGAGGTGAAGCAGGCATAAGTCGATGACTGGGAAAAACTTATCAATGAACAAACACTTAAAAAATATGTCTGAAAGCCAGAAAGGATGGAAATGACTTTTGAAGTAAAACAATGGGTAGAGTCAGCCTAGATTATGTTTCCAGGGAGTGAGGGACACCTCTCTAGTAGAACCTCCAAGGGACTCTGAGTTTAGAATTAGCTGAAGACCAAGTATAGAAAGGGAAATGAAGCTGAAACGTGGTTGTTGATCAAGATCTTTTATGGAATCATTGTGCCAGTCTGGGTGGCTACCCCAGACCCAGGACAGAGCCCAGACAGTTGGCATTCCCTCTGGGAAAAGCATCACAAGGCTATTTTCTAAAGAAATTGAACCAAAGTATAGGGGGAAAGTCATAGATTCCAATAGGGATGTTACTTCTCCAACTACTGAAAGTCCTCCTCATTCTGGAATTTGGAGAGCTGGAGGCAGAGAATTGATTCTCTACCCATTTCCCCTGAAATGAAACCACTTAGTTCTATAGCTACCAGAGAAATATTTTTCAGGTGGGGAAAAAAAAAACCCACAACAATTTGGGTCACTATCCCCTCCTTCTACAGCAAGAAAGGGCAAAACCGTATTCATATGCAGTTAAGCAGAGACTCAATTATCCCTTTGGCTTAGATCAGTCCCACACCCAGTTGCCAATTGTAATTCCTCCACCAGGAGAAATTTCAGTTGGGAAATGGAATACCAGGAAACTTACCCCAGTTATGCAACCCTGAATGGGTAATCAAGTATCACCAGGCATATGAGGGATCCATAGGGAGACCAGTAACAGGAATGACAATAACAACCAGACCCTGGAGAAAATAAAGATATAAAGATATTCAGATAAGCCTCTAATATTTTTAGAGATCAGGACATATTAAGTGCATAAGATAAGAACGAGAGGAAAAACAGGTTATAATGAATATGACCAACATAAGTTAAAAAGAAAAGCAATTAAAAACCTCAAAGCAAACAAACAAAAACTCTTGATCGTGAAATTCATTGTCTAGATAAAAAGCAAACTAACCGTGACATGAACTTAATAATTGATGAAGTATTTAAAAGGAGAATTGAGTTGACTTTAACTCTAAAAACATTTTCTTAAGGTGACCAAGAGATGAAGGTATTGGGCCTATAAAGAGGAAACTGATTTAGGTATACAACTTGGCACAACACTGAATAGCATGGGTATATGATCAGACCAGTGTAAAGATTGCTTCTTGATCTTCAAAGCTTATCATCAATGTATTGTCAAAAGGCAAAAGACTTGGTTGGGATACTGGAGAGACTGTAATGTTAGTAATATTGACAAGATCTAAGAAAAAGTATAGCTGCAAGTCAGACTTTCAGAAGGAAGAAAACTTGTGGAGAGAAAGGTCAGAGGAGTCGAGAAATATTATCCAAAGTTGATGGAAAAATAAAAAGAAAGTTATAAAATTATTTCAAAAAATAGGTAATGACATAAAAATACCAAGTTGAGAAAAGAGATAAATTATCTTTGTATTAAGAAGCCAAGAGATAGGGACGCCTGGGTGGCTCAGCAGTTGAGCATCTGCCTTCAGCCCAGGGCATGATCCTGGGGTCCTAGGATTGAGTCCCACATCAGGCTCCCTGCAAGGAGCCCTCTTCTCTTTCTGCCTCTGTGTGTGTGTGTGTGTCTTTTATGAATAAATAAATAAAATCTTTAAAACAAATTTAAAAGGAAGCCAAGAGATATTTTTTAAAATTTGAATAGTCAAGAAATAGGAGAAGCATATCATTTAGAGTTATGAAGGCAATTGCCACCCCAAACTCAGACAGTTTAAACAGCTTACTTTCAAGGAGTAGAACTGTATTTGGTATGTATTTGATAGAACCCAAGTGCATAAATTTATCTAATAAAAATAATGTTCAACATACTTTGTCTATGGTTCCTCATTTGTTTTATATTAAATAATATAGAATCAAATAACAATAGAACAGCATAAAAGCTGTTAACAGATCACTTTTTGAAGAGATAAATAGTTCACACAAAATTTGAGAAAGCCTATCTGCAGACATTGGACCTATTGCTAGGTCCAAGTCCCTGCTCTGCTGTGTCGGGTATACTTGGACCCAAGCTCGAGCTTGTAAATAAACCCTCGTGTGTTTGAAAAAAAAAAAAAAAAAGATGGCTATTGCTAAAGAGACATGCACGGGAGCCTGTGTGTGTGTATTCTGATCCCTCCAGCGCCTTTCTGACTATGTATGTCTGCTTTAGGCTATTTATACTTCACTGGAAGCTCAATATTCTACAAACATTCAATTTGTCTTTCTTTCTATAAGACAAATACAGCTTCATAAATAGAGACCTTCATAATTTGGCAGCCATGATCCTTGCAAGCCTCATCTCAGTGTTCAATACCATGTAAGCTGTCTCCCTGCCAAAGTAAGCCACTAACTCTTTTTAGAGCCATTGTGAGCTTATCCATGTATTGGTGCTACTCTGCTCACTTGAAACACCCTGACCCACCTTCTCTGTTGATATAAACCCTACCCATGCATCAAGTTCATGCTTAACCCCTACCTGGTCCACGGAGCCTTGTTTGACTATCCTAGCTTATAGGATGGCTGTTCTGTAATCTTACTTACCTCCTCCTCCTCCTCCTCCTCCTCCTCCTCCTCCTCCTCCTCCTCCTTCTTCTTCTTCTTCTTCTTCTTCTTCTTCTTCTTCTTTTTAAGAGAGAGAGTGCAAGAGTACATGTAGTAGGCGAGGAGGGGCAGAGGGAGAAGGAGGGAGAGAATCTTAAGCAGGCTCCATGCTCAGTGAGCAGCTTGACTTAGGGCTCCATCTCAAGACCCTGAGATCAGGACCCGAGTGAAAATCAAGAGTCCACACTTAACTGACTGAGCCACTCAAATGCCCCTTATTTACCTTCTTTGCTAGTTTTTCTATACCTTTCATTCCTGATTTTCCTTCTTTCATGTCCCCATTTTCTCCTCCTGATAAACATTTACTGATCACTTACTTTATGAAGGCTGATTTGGCAATAGTTATGCATTGTTTGTAAAGTCTCCTGTATTGCTCTTGGGCTTCTGTGTGTCTCTGATTGGTCTCCCTGGCTTGATGTAAGCCCTGTGAGGAGGAGGGACCACATTTCATACTACTTTTCATACCTCACAGTGCTTAAGGACTGTGTCTTCAACAAGTAGACTGTTGACAACTATTTTTTGTTTAAATGGTTAAGTGTATAACTTACCTTTATAACTTATTAAACAGGATTATGACATTCAATTTAATGTAACTAATCTTTTTATAAAAGATTTCATTTATTTATTCATGAGAGACACACTGAGCGAGGCAGAGACATAGGCAAAAGGAGAAGCAGGCTCTCCGCAAGGAACCCAATGTGGAACTCAATCCCAGGACCTCCCTGAGCCAAAGGCAGATGCTCAACCACTGAGCCACCCAGGTGCCCCTAATGTAACGAATCTTAAATAATTGTGAAGTTTGGCTTATTAGACAATGCAGAGTAGACAATAAAGATTAGGCAAATTAGGCTTATTAGACAATAAAAATTGAGAGAATTTGGAGACTGAGTTGATTCCTGGATCCTCACTTTCTAGCCATCTGACCTGAGATTAGTAACTTAATCTACCTTTGCCATAGTTTTGTCATCTATTAAATGCAGCTGATAAAATAGCAGATATACCTCTCTGGGTTGTTGCAAACACCAAGTGAGGCATACAGAATGTTCAGGATTGTGTCTAATATGCTACAAGTGTTCTAAAACCTAGCTATTTTATTATTTTCAGGACATAAGAGCCTCACAATCTTAATTGGTTAACACTTTTTAAAAATATTTTATTTATTTATTTATTCATGAGAGACACAAAGAGAGAGAGGCAGAGACCTAGGCAGAGGGAGAAGCACGCTCCCTGCAGGGAGCCCCATGTAAGACTGGGTCTCAGGACACGGGGATCATGACCTGAGCCAAAGACAGATGCTCAACCAATGATCCACTCTGGTGTCCCTGAATTGCTTAACTCTTAACAGCTATTTCTTGCTCAAACTCCACTGTGGGTCAATAGGAAGAGTGGGCACACAGGGGAATCTGCCCCATATGGTTGCTCAAGTACTACGTGGATGGACATTATCTGGGCCTTCTGCAGTGACCACAGTGGTGGAGGAGGCAGTTGGGGGTTGTGGGGTGGCCCTTTTGTTTGAGGACCAGTAAGTGACACAAGTCACTGCTGCCCTGCCCAACCGCAAGAACAGCAAGGGAGCTGAAATGTGTGGGGAAGTAGCTTAAATGACTAGTGAACCTTCTGTTTCTGCCATAGATAATGATGAATCTCTGGAGACAGAATGATAACAAGCAGAGGGGCAATCTAAATGTTCAGGAGATGAAAATGTTATTCTGTATTAGATTTCAGAAATATGAATTTTTGCAATTGTGCTATTGAAGTAAATGTCTTAATATAAGGTTCATTATTGATCTGACTTCTCTGGAAATCAGAATCTCCAACAAATTTAATGATTACTTTTTGTGTTTTTAATTTTAATTATAAACTTATACATAGATTGGCGCTGGAATCGGTCTTGTTTTTAAAATTAAATGTTGATCTTATACTTAGCTATTATTTTCCAGATAAATATGAAGTTTTCTGCATTAAAGTTGCACTTCTTATTTGCTGCCAGCAAGGGGAGTTGTAAGAACTCTTAAACTTCCCCACTCTGCTGCTAAAATGAGGATCTAAAAGGAAATGAAGAAACATTGCAGATTGAAATTAATCACTTTTCTAAATTGGCAGGGTTTCTGCAGAGGGACAGTGAGATCTTGGAATGCTTTTGAATGTCACCCTCCAGAGTCACAAAGGATACTTTCTTTTGCAAACTTGGCTGTGTAAAGATAGCCCTAAGGTTTTTCACTGGTTTGGTTTGGTTTTTCCTAAATAAAATCTGTGACTGCAGATCCACTGGCTTTTTTTTTTTTTTTTCTTTTTGGAACAGTCTCCGGTATATTTCTGAGATAGAAATACCAAAACATGACACTTATGAACCTGTAAATTTCCCGATTCCCCCAGAGGGGGTGTTGGAGCCCTCCCCTCTATCCTCGTACTCTTCAAACTTTCTTATGCTTTCCCAGCAGTGACTTCTGACATGCTGTAAGTGATTGCACAATTGCTGTCCAGCTGATTATTCATAAAAGATCATTCTCCGTGGTGAAGAGGTGGACACATTATCTCACATAGTACTTAAGTACACAGCTTGTACTAAAGGAAGGGATTTCATGGTCTCTCTAGTTCATAAGAAAAAGCATCTGAATTCTATGTAAATTTCACATTTTCTTATTGGTTCAGCTTGAGAGTGTGAGCTATATGAAGAAAAGATCAAAACTAGAGGAATGAGACTAATACAATTGGCATCTAAATTAAGATTTATTGTGCCTTTTCTGTTCATTTTGCTTTCTTCTTTTTTCTCTTTGTCACTTTGTGCAATCAATTCAAATAATTCAGTTCACCTTTTTTTTCTCATATAATACACTTAGTTAACTCTTTGGCATTTTAATCCAAATCCTTCCTAAGCCTTCTATTTCATTTTGTTTCTAAAGCCATAAACCATATACCCAATCTAGAATTTGACATATTGTTCATCTTTTTACTGGAAAGAAATTTAATGTCCTCAGTGGATTATGGGATTGTCTAATTTGCTACATAAATACGTAGGGGAATATCTTTATGCTAGCATTACAAAACCGTATGCTCCATTATTCAGAGTTCTACTTTCTTTTAAAAAGACTGCTTTAAATACTTTCTGCTGGGAAAGAAGTCTTCTGGCAGGCACATTAGCTTTTCAAAGAATACCTTAGGTTAGAGTCTCCCTAAAGTTTAAACGGTCCTCCATTTGATGCAAATAGTTTCACCAATGTGGGAACCCCTGTTTATGAAGTTGGACCTAAAGTATCTGGGTCTGGCTTGGCAATCCACCCGTCAGACTGTTGCTATGGCATCAGGACTACCTGTTCGGCATCTTACTGCTTTCTTCCTTGCCATCCTTTGTTGTTTAGTCCTCAACATGCATTCACAGGCAAACCCCTATTCGACTTTTCACAAGTCATTCTTTGGCATTTTCTCCTTCTACTCTATCCATGTTAAGGGGGAAGAAGGGAGAAGGAGAAAAGTGGGGGAAGAGAAAATAGAAATCTTCGTTGGCATCTACCCATATCAGTAGTGTAGACATTCTCTGATTTGGTCTGCTTTCACTACTGCTGGTGGGCTCTGCTCGTGTAATGTCCCAATACAGGTGATGTCTGTGATATATCTGAAATGCCATTTAGCTCACTGCATCCTATCTATCTGTAAGAACACCCTTATGGGGTAGCACTCATCCACCCTTGGCCCTTTCCCTCCTGGTAAGCACAATCTTTGTCCTGTAATGGCCACTTCGTTAACTTTCAATCTTCTGCTTTCTCCTCTAAACTTTGTTCTCCCTCATACGCAGCCACATGAACAACTGAGGTCTGCCAAGTGTTGTAGAGAACAAGCCTGAATTTCATTTTTCCCCATATCCATTACCTATGCTAGCATGGTCTATACCAAAAACTTTGATCCTCCTAAAATCTTTGGAAGAATAACAGTCACCAGTGCCTTGAATATAGCATGTACAGCTCCAAGTGATGTTGAGTTTCTTTACCATATTCTATTTCTTTCAACCAGGGCAACATGATGGACCTGAAGATTCCATGGTTGGAATTGATTTAATGCCTATCTCTTGGTGGACTTGATTTCATCATCAACCTACTTTTTAGAAAGACTCACAGATATCACATTCCCCAGGATATTTCTTGGTTGTAAATGTCCAGCTTTGACTTATATCAAAGGACACTTTGTTTTTGAGTTTCACTTTCTTTCCTTGAGAACTGCATGCATGGTTCCACTGTCTCTTATCACTGAGTATTGTTCCCTGCCTTTTACTACAGATTCTCCACTTACATTCTGGTTGGCTACCTGTCCTCAAGAATTTTTTCAAAAACCATTTATAGATATTCTACTCCTTGCTTTTATTTTTATGCTGGAATTGTCTGCCACTTGTCTTTATACTTAAGTTGAAAATTTAACTGCTTATACTATTTTAAGTCACACTTTGTTCCTTAATTTTTGGTGGAAATTTTCCATTGTTTTCTGACGTTGATTGTTGGTATTAAGAAACAAGCCCCAGACTGATTGATTGATTTTACCTTCAGAAGTGACTTACTTTGCTTGTCTGAGGCTTAAGAATGTATTTCCTTATCTTTAAGATTCTTTGTCTTTAAATTAGATATTTTTCAGTGTTGTTTGCCATGACAATCCATTTTCTTTCTGGTTGATATGACTGACTCTACCCAAATATATTTGCTGGATGTAATATTTTATTATTAAAATAATAAGACCATATATACTGGTCTTCATTCCCTGTTTCTATCACAGAGCCCCTAAAACTCTTATAATTTTTTGAGTGAGAGGAGCATCATATGTTATATTTGGTCTCAATCTCCAGTTCTTTACCTAATTCCTCATTCATGTTCCTTATAATATAAACTGGTTAATTAAATGTTTCCCTGAGGTCTGTGAGTCTCTACAGCAAATTATCAAACCTGAGGAGAGGGTTATGGAAAACCTCAATTTGTGGCCAAGCTGGACAGAAGTGTGGATAACCTGGGGACCCACTGCCTGTGATTAGCATCTGAAGTCCTTGAGCCCCTGCTGGGTCTGAAGGTTAAGAGCTCTAATTACTCTTGGTATTTAGTATCAGAATTGAAAAAAAAAAATTAGGATACTCAGTTGGTGGCTGCATAGAATTATAGGACTGCTCGGTGTGGAAAACCCCACACTGGGTGTCAGAATTTCTTTTTTCTTTTAGTACTTAAATTTTCTTGACACCTACTCTCTGCTTTTAGAAACTACTTGTCTGTTCTTGGCTACCTTGAATATTGAACTTAGTGTTCCATTTGCTCTTCTGTAGCTGAGAGGCATTGGTGAGTGTTACATAAGGAAAGTGAGGGTGGAGAGGAGCTCAGTTAGGTCTATAAATGTCCTTTTCTAAAGGTTAGCAACTCCGCTCCTCCTTTGGGATTTTCTTAAATGTTATGTATCATTTCACCCAGTTGGGAAAGGATTCTAGTCCGGAAAGGAAATCCATTGGGACTGACTTTGATTTCTTTTCCCCCCCGCAAGATTTATCAGGAAATCCTGGATTATCTCAAACCTCTCCAGTGGTTTTGAGGTCCACTTCTATTGGCTCAGTCGATGTAGCATTTTTCTATAGGATTTGTCTTTGACTCTTCCTGGAGTCATTTTCTCATCCTCCTAGGCTCAGCCTGTTTACTGCTCTCTAATCTGGTAGTGGTGGTGGATACAAATAATGATGAGAATACTGAGAGTTTTAAACTTTGAATTTTATTGATTCCGCTTTCCTACCACTACAACTACTGGAATGTAGGGGTAAACTTAGGAGCCATAGCACACTTTGGTCTTAAACATCGCATTTTGAAGTTGAAAACATGTAGTTGTTCATCTTTTGTATTTGACTGTTGGTTAAATTTTATACTTTATTTATTACTTTTTAAAATTTATTTTCTTACCTGTTAGGGCAAAAGCTTCTGTGATCTAGATATATTCTATCACTTTAGCCTGAAACCAATAATATTTTAATATAACTTTATGGCACAAGCAATACACATACACATGCAAATATATAAGAAAAAAATAATAATCTGTAATTCTACTATGAAGTAACAATCATTAACATTGAGATAGTATTTTTCTATGATAATGTAAAGCAAATGAATATATAATTCTATTTTAATAAATTTTCCATGTATTATTTATGACATTAATATGTAGTTTTTGTTTGTTACCCTTTTCTCACTTTAAAGCACTTTAAAGAGTTGCTTTTCTGCTGATATTTAATAATAATAAAGAATATTTTAAATAAATTTGTATTTATAAACTATTATTTTGAATGAATTCAAGACATTCCATTTTATGAATCTGATATGATTCTTTAAACCAGTATTACATTGGAGGTACTTAGAATTTTTTCCAATGAGTCCTATTATAAACAATAGTCAGATATATATGCTTATACATTGTACTGGGTGACATTGCTTTTACTTCCTTCAGGCAAAGTCCAAGAAATAAGCTCAAAGGATTATTTGGGACGGAATCCACATTCAAACTGAGGCTGCAAACAAATTTATCTTTCCTCAATTCTAGTGTGCCTACATGACTTGACAACTCTTAGAATATCTGTGATTTCTCTGAGAACTAATTTCTGGAATTAAAAAAGAACTATATTAGAATACATAATAGAGTGTGTATAGTTCTAACATTTTGTACATTTCCAAATGGGTTATAGAAATGGCTTTGTATCTTGACTAAGATCCTGAGTCTTAAATAATTGCTATACAGCTGGTGCTTGCTTAACTCATGTGTTTTGCAGGATCAAGATACATCAATCTTTAGTCTTATAATTAATTAGTAAGTTAAAGTGGCAATAAAAATTCTAAGACTGGAGCACCTCGGTGGCTCAGTGGGTTAAGCATCTGCCTTTGGCTCAGGTCATGATCCCAGGGTCCGGGGATGGAGTCCCATGTGTGGATCCCTGCTCAGCGGGGAGTCTGCTTCTCCTTCTCCCTCTGCCCCACGAGAGAGACCTCATGCTCTCTCTCTCTTTCACACACACACACACACACACACACACACACACACACACACACTCTTTCTCTCAAATAAGTAAATAAAATCTTTTTAAAAATTCTAAGACTGGATTTAAGTAAACAAAAAATGCTGTGTCATACCAAGACTGCTAGCCTAATGAAGAATAATGTGTGATGTAGCAGTAACCCCTCAAAAACTAGCAGACTCATGATTTGTTTCTTGTTTTGTCCCAACAATCAGGATACTTCTCTTTCTCCCCAGCACCATCAGCAGCCAGGGAGAGGGAGGGAGGGGAGACAGAGGAACTCATGAACTCACAAATTTGCCCTGATGCAGTCCTCTGCAAGATCATCCCACAAATACTAACATCTGTTGAGACTTGAGTGGGACGGCTCTGAAAGGAAGTCTGAGGAGCAAAGGGGGGGGGGGGGCTGCTATTGCTCAATTGACTTTCTTTGGCTACTTGTGCTGATTCATCTTCTACAAACCACCAGCAATGGGACAAACCTCTACTGGCCAAGGCTCTACCATTATTTTGACACTACTCCGGGAATCTTAGAACTCTCAGTGACAGGGCACATGATTCACCCTATTTCAGCTTGAGCTGTCATTACGGGTAACTGTTCTAGAGTTATTTGTTCAGGTGCCTCACAGAAAGAAATAGCCCATGTACTCTACTTTCTGAGGACAAGGAGTTCAGTTCCCACACAATGGTGCTGGACAGGATCTCAAATTTCCAGCTCTCATGGAAAGCATACACTTCTGGCCCTACCAAAGTGGATTTTTTTTCTATGTTAGAACTTAATTTTTCTTACTCCGTATTCTTTTAAGGATTTGGCCTACGAGTTTTCTTGTTCACAAATTCTGATCTCATGTAGAAATGCTCCATCAAGTGGCTCTTGAATAGTTTCTTCAGTAAAGTCACAAATGAGCATATGCATCAGCTCCTCTCCTGAGATTGTCATCCAATGAAGTATCTTTGTCTTCCCATCACCTCAAACAAAACTATATTTGTTGAATGAACAAAACAATGAGAGAGACCTGAGAGACAAAAATAAGTAGGTAAGTTTGCTTTTAAGAACAGAAAATGGTGATCATTCAAGAATATAGGTTTCCCTCTCTATCCAAAAGTAATCTGTAAGAGTAGGGAGTGAAAAGGCAATTAGCATTAATTTATATGGGAGATTTTTTGAGTGTCCCTGATTTAAAAAAGTAACCTCTCTTAGAGTTCTCTGATACCTTAGGACACATTTTGCTGATGAAGGCACACAATAAATCTAGATAAAACACGGCTATTCACAGACAGGCTCATAGCTCTGGCAGCTTGAACTGAGATGCTGGGTGTGGTTCCTAGAGAAGGACCCTGGGGGGCAGGGAGGAGGATGCTGCTCTTACTGCTCAGGGTATGCACAGCCTCTGTGAGGGCTCATTGCAAAACAAATGCTGAATATTATTCTTATTTTTCCCCTTTTCTCATAAAAGTGAAAATCATCTGTGAATTTCTTCCAGTTAGTAGAAATAGTTGCTAATGTAGGTTTTGTAAAACAAAGTAGAATAATGCAAAATTTCAAAAAGTGGGGAACACCTGTACCTACCTTTTCCAACATATGATCTTCTGTTACCCAGGAGAACACTTTACTTCAGCTCCAGCAAATATGGGAAGACGGAGTCAACTTTGTTCAGTCACTAAATTCACGTTATTGAATTCAGCAGCCCTGTGCCTTGCCCTAGGAAAGTCACAAACACACCAATACACATTTTTACACACACACACACACACGCACACACACACAGGTCTCTGTTGTCAAATCATTAGAAAAATGCTAAATAAATTTGAGGCTGGTGTTTGGGATGCTCTTACCTTAAAAAGGGGCACACAGCCAATGAAAATCTTGCTTTGGAGAATTCTGAGACACACTGAGAAAAGATACACAATCATATTTAAGAGACCTAAAACTAAGATATGACTGGAATCCCACAAGATCACTGAGTAGGAGAAACCTGTACATGTAGGCATACTATGGATACAGGAATAAGCAGTTGTTTGAACAAGAGGCCCAAATGAGAAGTCAAATGGGCAGATACTCTAAGATAGAGGCTTTTTGACTTATGTCAAGCTACTTCTCTCACACACAATTGTCAGAGCTGTCCATTGTGAGGAATAGCAGGGTTGTATAAACAGTTACCACAAACAGACCAAAGAAATGCACATGGATCTTATTCAACAGCAGTTTATTTCTTGCAACCTGACACAAAACTAACTGGGTGGTGACAGGCTGAGAGAGTCTTTTCCATCTTCAACATGTGGCTTGCATGTCTCAGATCATCTCCATTCCAGCTGGCCAGGAGTAAGGTGAAGTACATGTAGGGAGTTTTTAACGCATTGAGTCTGAAATGGCACACATGACTCCCTCTCATAGTCTATTGGCCAACACTCTATCTTGACAGAGATTGGGGAATAGGGTCCAGCTGAAGACCCAGAAAGAAAAGGAGGACAAGTGTTTTGGTGAACGGGTTACAGTTTCTGTCCTTAGGATATATATATTTGTAATTACATAAGGTTGAATAAAGATTCTCCCATACAATGTTGAGGAATCCAGAGAACAGCTGGTTTTGATAACTGATAACTGATAACATTGAATGTTCACAATGTGCTAAGTGCCATTCTCTGAGCTAAACGTTTGTAATTCAATTCTCACAAATCTTTGAAGCATGTATTGTACTTATCCCTATAGCAATACAGATGAGGCAACAAAGACACAGAAAAATTAAACAATTTTTCCAAGATAGCAAAACCAGCAAATGGCAGAGCCAGGAATCTGGCCAAACTTACTTGAGACCCAGTGCCTATAAGCAGAGAGGTTGATCAGTAGATAGGTGGACTTAAGACTTCTCTCAAGACATTTGCAACCTAATTGGGAATATAAAACCAACATGCTTGGATAAGCCATATCTACAGTTAGGTCTTGCTTACTGTGCTCTGGAAATTGCATTGGCAGTAGCTGTGGAAGTATCTGAGAATAGTAGACAATGATGATGACTCCAGAAGGACCCTGTGTCGAAAAACAGGGAGGGAGAGATGTAGAGAAACAGAGGAGAGCTAGAATGACATGCCCATATTCAAGGGAATCACTGTGCTGGGAGTACATGGCATTGGCTATCCTAGGTAGAGGGTGGCGGGGACACAGGCCTGATTGTAGAGGCCGGAGTATGATGGTTAGGTCTGAGGTCAGTTGGGCTGACAACCAGTGTTATGACCTTATCATCTGGTTAAGACATTTTGTTTTTGTTTTTGTTTGTTTGTATGTTTGCTTGTTTGTTTTTTAACCACCCATATGGCTTATGAAATGAAGTTTTTATAAAAGCACATTTGTAAGAAAAAAATTACTGTTAAAGATCACTAGTTAAATGCCTACAATAAATTGCACTCAGAATTTAGTTCTTACCTAAAATATGTCTCTCCTGATCAACTAATATTTTCTCTCTTATTTCATCAAAGAAGCTATATAATCTATCATGGTGCCCCTTTTGCTAAAGATACTAGAAAGCCAAAATGGTTTGTTTTTTTTTTTCAATTTTACCAAAGGAAAAAAAAAAGACTTAGGATTTTTAATACATTATCTTTTTTCCCTTTTCTCTCTGATTGCATTGCATAATCCTTGGCTTTTATCTTTATTTTAATGGGTTGACTCTGTGTATGCTCCTTATAGATCACCTCAAACTATTTCCAGAAAAAAACTGATTAAGACAGTGGGGAATGTATATCTAAGAAATGGATTTGAAGTTCCTTAAAAGTTTGCCCAAATGACATCCAATGATCTTAAAGAAAATTTACTGAGACATCTTGGCAAAGTGGTCCCTGTAGTTTTTAAGACCGTCATATCTCTGCCTATCCCTCATGCATTTCAAATATTGGAAGAGCCAGGAAACTTTCCTGTTTGTGCTAGAAATTTTGGTATTTGATCCCACCCATGGAGAGATGTCTACTTTTTGCCTTATATTGTTTTTTTTTTATTTAACTTTTAATTTTAAGATAATTCTAGATTCAAATACACTTGTAAGAAAGAACCCAGAGAGATCCCTTGTATACTTTACTCAGTTTCTTCCTATAGTAGCAAATCATAAAACTGTAGTACAATATCACAACCAGGATATTAACACTGATAGAGAACATTTCCACACTGCCAAGATCCCTTGTGTAGGCTTTTAAAGCTACACTCCACCACCACCCCCACCTCCTACCACTGCTACCTTTTTCTCTGTGTCTTCCTTAGCCCCTGGCAACCACTAATCTGTTCCCCATTTTTATACTTATGTCACTTCAAGAATGTCTTAAATGAATCCTACAGAATGCAACTTTTGTGCTTTTATCATTTGGTATAATTCTCGAATTGCAGCGAATCTAGAGATTCACTGCGATTGTCACGTTATAGATAGTTCATTCCTTTTTTTTTTTTTTTAAGATTTTAGTTATTTGAGAGACAGAGAGTACAAGCAGGGGGGGCAGGGATAGAGCAAAGGGAGAGGGACAAGCAGGCTTCTCACTGAGCAGGGAGCTTGATGTGGGGCTCGATTCCAGGATCCTGGGATCATAACCTGAGCTGAAGGTAGATGCTTAACTGACTGAACCACCCAGGTGCCTCTCAATAGCTCATTCCTTTTGATTGCTGAGTACTATTCCATGGTATAAACATACCAAAGCTGTTTAACCATTTGCCAGCTAAAGGACAGGTGGGCTGATTCCAGTTTTGGCCATTACAAAGAAAGCCTATGAACATTTGTGTACAGGTTTTTATGTGAATGTAAGTTTTCATTTCTCTAGTCAATGGAGCTTTAGAGGGATCTGTGGTAGCCTGGCAAAGGTCAAAGTGTGGGGGACTTCTTGTCCTATGCTGGTGGGGTGAAGGTGGGGCCACAGTTTATTCTGTGTTTCCTGGAATAGAGCAGTTATTATGCAAACATTCTCTGTCTTACTAGGTTGTCTCTTTCCTTGTCCTTGGCTAGAAAAAGCAGGCTTTTTTGGTTTGCTTTGTTTTATTTGTCTGAGCTCTTTGGCATCTCTGTATTGTCAGCTTCCTTAGCTTCAAGTCTTAAATATATGAGGCAAAGAGAAAATCCTGGAAACTTATCACTGTGCCATTCCATGAGTCCTGAGAGCCCTAATAGGTGTGTATTTCTCTCCAGTTTTCAAGGACTTCTTACATTTGTTTTATGTATAATGTCCAAGGTTGCAGTTGTACTTAGTGGAAAGAATAGGAAAAATATGTTTACTCTATCTTTCTGGAAGTGGAAGGGTCCTGGTATGCTTTTAAACATAGATTGACATCTTCTATAAAATCAGTAAAGACTTACTATTATTATCACTTGCATCTACTTCACTAATTCATCCCCTATAGAAATATACATAATAAAGATTTAAGTGTGTCTTTTTTAACATCAAGATAAACCATACATTTCCAAAGCCTTACATAACTTCAACTCCATAACCAACTTTTTGGTACTTCATTTGTTTCAACTTTAAATTTTATATACAAATGGAGCTTTCGTGAAGTAATTTACTTTGAAGGAAACTATTTTCCAATAAAATTTGCAAGTCCAGTGAATTCAAGACACTGGCGAATTCAAAACACTGTGGATATATTTACTCGCAGAATTTCTTTCATAAGAACAGAGTGTGAGGGATGCACCTTATTATGTCACATACTAATGAGTTTCACTTTTAGGAAACTCTCTATAATTAGATAATAGCTACAGGCTGTCAGAACTAAAATTAAGTTAATAAAAGATACTTCAAACCTTGCTTCCTCTGCTTTAATATAAAACTATACTTAAAGTTAGAATGTATCTTTTTTTAGACAAGCACATTAAGGATATAATTAAATGTTTTGAGTCCAGTCATTGAATATTTACAACCATTCAAGAACTGTACCAACTTCAAAGGAATAAAATAAAAATATGAGGATTTTAAACACTATTCTTATTTTCAGTATTGTCCAAAAGGAGTCTCCATATATTAGTAATCAATTAAAAAGCAGGTCATAAATCTCTACAGCTCAAGTGTACTGTATACATGTAAGTGTACATCTTACCCATATCCTTTATTTACTTAACATTTATTTACTGATCTTCTCTTATGCTCCAGGTACTGTGCTACATGCTACACCAAATAACTAGCAACTTTTTTCCCTGAAGAATTCATGTCACAAAACACAAATAAAAATCTAGATAACAATATAGAAGTCCAACTTCAATTTCTAACAATGAAACTTAATATATTACATGAACCTTTTGGTCAAATTATTTGCCTAAATGAAATAGATAATGTCTTTATTCTATTTTGCTATGTCGATGTAGCTAAAACTTTATAACTAAGGTTAAATGACCCTAAGAACAATGTAGCCAAAGCAGTATATAGTTCTCTTACATTGTGACCTACACTCCATTAGTAGGCCACAGAATACGTAAACACTATAAGACATATATATCCTTCTGACAAACTGATTTTAACTTTAAGATTTTAAAGGAGTTATATAATCATATCAGTAATTAATTTTAGTGTTAGTTTACATTAAAACATGATATTTTAGACAAAAAGAAACTTTTATGTGAATTTTTAAGGTTAAAGATGAGACTTCAAAAATGCTCCTGTGTGCAACAGGGAATTTAGCTTCAGTATATTCCTTGACATTTACATTTTAGAAAAAAAAAAAAATTGCAAAGGACACCCTTATTTTTCCTAATTTTAATTAATCCGTTAGAATTGAAACCATCAGAAAATATGGCCCACAATACTCTTTAATATATAAACCTGAATCCAATAGACTTCTATACTCTTCCCACATTTCTTTCACCCAATCATAAAAGGCTTCAAGTGCAAGAATATAGACATGGACGTCATGCCCTATGTACTGTGGAAGGGTGGTTTTATCAACCAACTTGTCACCATCTAGCCATGTATCCATGGGCATTGTCACACCTGCTCTAGAATTTATCAGAAATCTAAACAAGTCATCATAAATTAAATACAATAATTTAGATATTTGTTATCTTCCTTTACAAGATCTGCTTCACTTATTTTTCTTCTGACTTAATCTAAAGTTTCTAGAATGCTTTGCTGGATGTTCTCCATAGCCATTAAAGACCATTGTTTTTGCAATGGAATGTTTGCAAGCTGCAATACTTCAAGTTAGGAGTAAGACCAATGCTTTGTCAATTTTGTAGGCAATATAAACTCATAAAAATTTTTATGTTTAAAGAAACAGACAAATATGAGATAAAGTATGCATTGAAGATAGTACAATGAGAGTAAACAGGAAATTATAAATTTTTATATAATATTACCCTCATTACCCTCAGGCCTGTCATAAAGGGAAAAGAAAAATGCAGTAGAAAATATTTATTGTAGACCACCAAGACAAAATAATGCAAATCAAGGACATTAATAAATCACTTCTTAAAATGTATCTACAGCCAAGTTTCAGTGCATAAATCTTTGAAGAACATAGCTCCCACAAAATTACTCATTTTAAAAAGTATAAATAATTATCGTTAAGGCATTATTTAAAGGATCTTTAGAATATTTTAAAATGTCATATGTTGCATTGTTTCACAAAACTAGAATGGCATCATTATGTCAAAGGTAATGAAAAAACGGCCTATGGGCTAAATCTTCAATAGATGAATCAGTGACCATTAATGTAGCATAAGGAAACTTTTTAAGTAGCATGTATAGTAATTATAGTATTTATATATAATTTTATATATACATACATATAATGATGATATATAATATATAAATGTATATGAAATATTTATGTGTATATCTAGTACTCACATATTGTACTTATAAGTACTTTTATTACTAGGTGGTACTTACAATGTGACTTTTATTATGATATCTTATGTGCCATTTTTAATACATGAAATATGAGTAATAAGAGGTTACTTCTTTGTCTATTCTTCTGAGATGATCTCTTCCTCTGTCATGGTTTAAATGATTACACATAGAGAGATACCTAGTCCTTTTATATCTCTAGCCCAGATCTCATTTCTGAATTCCCCAGACTCATACTTCCACCTGCCTACTTTACACCATTTGAGTTCTTCCAAGGCACCTAAAACTCAATATGTTCAGAATCAAATTCAAGCTTTCTGGCTACCCACCTCACCACATCTTCAAACCACATCCAGGCAGTGGTAAAATCTTCCATCCCATTGCACAAAAATGTCAGAACTATTTTTGATACCCACACTCTCTCCCCTGTCTCCCACCTCAAGGCAGAAGGAGGTTCCTTCATCCTTACATTCCAAATGTATCCTGCAGCCATCTGCTCCCTTGAGCATGCACAGCAATTAACCTGGTCTGAGTACCAAATTCTTGTGCCCGGACCACCCCAATAGCTCCCTGGTTGCTCCAGTCACATCCACTTGACAGCCAACCTTCTACCATCATTTCACCAATACTGTAGTCAAAATAATCTTTTCAAACTACTAATGTTATTATTCACTGCTTTGTTTAAAATACATCAATGATTGCCCCTTGTTCTTAAAATAATGAATAAAATTCTAACTACAGGCAACTGTCTTTAACCTGGTTCCTGCTGGACCACCACTCAGTCACTGCATTCCAGCAAGTGCTGGCCTTCCTGCATTTGCTCAGACCCACAGTACTCCTTACCACTAGAGAGCCTTAAATGCTTCTTTTCCACCTGTAACACTCTCCCACATCCTTGTCTAGTCAACCACTAATCTTCCTTCAGATCTCAAGACAATATTACTTCTTCAGGTAACCTTCCTTTGTGTCCCTTTATTACGTAATTTGACATTTACGTCTGTCATTCTTTGATTAATATCTGTCTTATCCACATCTGTATGCTTCTTGAGAACAGAGTGTATCTGATTCTGCTTCACAGTGCATTCCCAGCACCTAGTAGAGAACCTGGCACATACTAGATACTCAAAGTATTTCTTGAAATCATGAATGCGTGCAGAAAAGTTGGAGTGAACAATTAATGAGTGTTTACTCTGCATTTTGTATACGTTTTCCAAGTAGCTTCCATAAGCCCATAATACAGATGAAGAAACTGAATCTTAGAAAAGTTAAAGTTTTGAGGCTCCTGGTTAAGCATCTGACTCTTAGTTTCAGCTCAGGTCATGATGTCAGGATCATGAGATGGAGCCCTGAATCAAGATCCATGCTCAGCATGGAGTCTGCTTGAGATTCTTTCTCCCTCTCCCTCTATTCCTCCCCACCCCCTGCCTCTGCTCATGTACATTCTCTCTCCCTCTTTCTCTAAATGAAGAAATATTTTTTTTAAAGTTAAACTATCTTGTGAAAGATTACAAAGCTAATAAAAGATTTGTTAAGGTTTATGTCTACATCTCCTTACTCCATGTCTAAAATTCCTTTTTTAAAAGAATTTATTTATTTATTTATTTATTTATTTGAGAGAATGTTAGTGCAAGAAAGCACAAGCAGTGGAGAGGAAGAAGCAGGCTGCCCATTGAGCAGGCAGCTCAATGCAGGGCTCCATCTGAGTACTCTGGGATCATGACCTGAACTGAAGACAGATGCTTAACTGACTGAGCCACCAGTCACCTCTCCATGTCCAAAATTCATGTATGGGCATTTGCTGTTTTTAAGTGTTCATCATTCATCTACCTTTTTCTGCTAATAGTACCCATAGTTTCCCTTGGAAAAATAAGCCTTTCCTATCCTCACTCCATGTGTTTTTGGTAAGCCTGACCTAAATTTTGTTTCCAGCAAAAGTAATCCAAATAAATAAATAAAAATAAGAAAATGAGAGGTTGAGGGTTGGGGAGGAGGGACTTTAAAACAAAAATTCACCATCATTGTTAAATTCTGTGTAATATGTTCTTCATATATGAAATTATGCTTACATAAAAAGATATATTTAACATGATAGTCATAAAAATAATGTAGATTATTTCAGAGTATTATATTTGAGATGATTTTTAAAGGTATATGAAAATATATCCTTTTAAGCTTTAACTTTTTTAAAAAGTCACATATTGTTTAAAGCTACAGAAGGAAAAAATCAAGAAAATTTTTATTTTTTTAATTTTAAGAGGTAAAATGATTGTAAAAGCTGAGTATTTAGAGGTATTAGTTTAGATAGAAAAGCCTCTTCCATAGTGCTGCCCAAATTCCACTCCACAGACACGATTCCTTCCTTCCTTCCAACTCTCTCAGCCAAGATACACACACAGTGAGCCAAGAGTGAATGTGTTTTTTATGTTTTTAAATTAATTTTTAAAGTTTTATTCTCAAGTTACTCTCTCATAATCAATTTTGTAATTTTTCTGTGAATTCTTAAATATTTCCTTACCTCAGTGTTTTCAACCAAAATTGGTAAATATATGCGAAAAGTTACAGAAATCAAAATTTTCATTATCATGGGCAAGACCAACATAACTGAAGAAAAGCCAAACAAATTTTGGAAACCAGAAAAATCAATTTTTATGCATGGTGTCATATAGATAAATTCATATTTAAAAAGATGAAATCTCTAAGTATATAAAAATAAACTAGTAATATACTTTCAAAGAATAATAATTAAAATACTAGAACCTTCTTAAGTATGTGCATATGGCAAGAATTAGCCTTTTAACTCAACAATATCCAGTTCCTGGCATAATATCAGGCATATAGTAAACATTCAACAAATGTTTGTTGATCAGATGAATAAAAGTTATCAGCAGGTGTTTAAAAAACACTGAAGATTATGAATAATCTTATTCTACATAGCTTTGTACAATGACTTTCAACATTTGCCAGAAAAAATGATTATTTTTAAAATATTAAGAAAAGAAAGACTTTCATTTCTAGCCAAGATGGAGTCAATGGAGCCAATTTACTCTTGCCTTTTTAAACAACTAGAAAAAAAATGGAGGAAAAAAATGAAATAATGGTTTTTCAAACACTGGACAACAGGTAGTATAGGACAATGATCCTTAAAGGAGGAGATACAAATGAAGTAAGCCCTATAATTGTACCAGATTATTGCCTGGAAGTGTCCCTAGGACTTCCTACAGAAAAAAGGAATATAGATGGGGCCTGTGGTCTTTCTGAGTGGAGATGAAATAGGGAGTCGAGGAAGGCCAAGGAGACTAGTGTTCTCAGGGCTGAGTACCAAAGATGAAAAAGAGACAATGAGAAAGATGCAAAGACCTAGGAAGACTTGCCCTCTGGCAGGGGAGAGAACCACTAAAAAGAAATAGGCCTAACAATCTTTGGAACCCACACAGACTAGGAATAGTTTGTTTCCAGAAGCCAGAGTAGAACAGCCTCATAATTTATGAAGTACAGGATAGACAACTCAGATCCTGCCTTGGCAATGGGTAAAGAAAAAAATCATCCCTAATTAAAGATGTCCCTGAACCTGCCAAACACAGCTTAAAAGCAATCCTTGAAATGATTAAACTCTTTCCAAGTAACTTAACTGCGTCCGAGATCAAAGTTCAAGAATATTAATACACACACGTAGGCACACACACATGAATATTCTGTGTCCAGTAGGGTGAGAGCTAGAATAACTAAAATCTGATTTAAAAAATGGCCAAGCAAAAAAGCAGGAATGGTATATTCCAGAATGAGGAGAAATATTCATTAATTGAACCAGATCCAGAAATGGCTGATGAATTTGTAGACAATCATGAGAGTTATCCTGAGTTATTAACCATTTTTCATAAATTTCAGACTGTAGAGGAAACTATAAGAATGTTAAGGAGAAACATGGAACATGTAAAAAGACCCAGATTCAATTTCCAAAGAGAAAAAAAAATACAATTTTTTAAAAATACGATGTTTAAGGAGAAAGAATATAAAAATTATTTTAGGAATTTTTTGGTCACAAATATAAATGCTTTATCAATTTAAAGTGAAATGTCCTTAAAATAATTGAGCCGATGTCTTAAGATCAGATTTTCTTTGGGGTGCCTGGGTGGCTCAGTTGGTTAACCATCTGTGTTCAGCAGGGGGTCATGATTCCAGGGTTCTGGGATCCAGCCCCACATTGGGCTTCTGCTCCAGGTGAATCTGCTTCTTCCTCTGCCACTCCCCCACCCCCTGCTCATGCTTGTGTGCTCTCGCTCTTTCTCTGAAATAAAGAAATAAAATCTTTTTTTAAAAATGTTATTTATTTATTCATGAGAGACAGAGAGGCAGAGACATAGGCAGAGGGAGAAGAAGGCTCCACGCAGGGAGCCTCATGCGGGACTCGATCCCGGGGCCCCAGGACCACGCCCTGGGCTGAAGGCAGGCGCTAAACTGCTGAGCCACCCAGGGGCTCAGGGATCCCAGAAATAAAATCTTAAAAAGAAAAGAAAAGAAAAAAGAAAAAAGAACAGATTCTCTCTTTTTATTTATTTATTTATTTTTTTGTTCTTCTGCCTTTTATAGTAGCACACCAATCTCAACCACCACCCCCTTCCCTCCCCGACCCTGTAAAACTGTCTCATAAGCCCCTGGAAACTTCATCTGGATGATGGGAAGTGAAGGTTCTTTGTGGATCAGCAGTGGGGCACCCCTACCACTCAAGGGGCCTCTGCTTGTGACGGTCACTGCTTTTCTTGGTCACTGCTCATTGTTCTGGCATCTCCTTCCTACTATCCCTGCTTCCTTGGGCATACCAGTCTAACGGCTTCCAACTCAAAATGATTTGTGGGAAAGTAGAAATAAAATATCAAATTACTGTTTTCAAACTGTTTTCTCAAATTATGTAATAATTTGATTACATAAAACCATTATAACCAACACTTTTATACAGGGATATATCAAAATAATATTTTGTAAACCATTCATATTAGTCTACAACCTCTTGTGGAGCTCTTTCTAGAATCTTCTGTGACTGTATACAAAAAGTATCATCAGGAGAAATCCTGCTGTAGATTATCAAATAGCTACAAATTGTCCCCTAGTTGTAAAGAATGAGATTCAGTAACATTTTGTTTGTTTACTTACAGAAATACTTTTTGCCTTGCCAAATGTATTTAATTATGTTTCAATTGGTTTGAATTCAAGTTCATGATCTCAACTTTAAAATTTTCTTTGCTGAAAGATGTCACTTCTTCTAAAGTTCACATGTTACTTTAATAACAAGATAACTCTGGAGGATTCTGGCCTAAAATGTGAGATCCTGAGGGACATTGAACTACATTTTACTTCTGTTTTTTTTAAAGCACTTCAAATCTAATCCAAGATTATTCCATTGAAATATGTCTATGAGAAAATAAATATTTATGCAAATTTGGTGAATTATTTGTGTGTTTTATAATAGGCACATTTATGGATCAACCATTTGAAGACATAACTAGTTTGATGTACTTTGGCATCAACAATTGAACTTTGGGTATAATGGATGAGTTTGTCAGTTTTAGAACTGTTTCACATGGACAAAAGAAAGATTTTCTTGTATTGTATAGCTAAATACAAATAACACAGCTTATTTTTTAAGTCAAAATACAAGTAAAAAATCAAATTTGGCCTAAGTTTTTTAAAATGGGCACCATGAAAAATGAAATCGTTTTTGCTTCTTGAAATGCTTTGTAAATTAATGCTTTTATGGATAAATCACATTAACTAATGGCCACAAGATTAAAGAAATAACTGATAATTGACTTTTGTTTCACTCAGGCAAACTACATTCTTCACACTTAATTATTCATCTGGATCAGACAAGTGATCATAAAACACATCTAAATAACCATAAAAATAAAATGTATACTACACTTGGCTTCTCCTTCAAAAATTTATAATTCTTTTTATTTAAAAAACTATCTTATATCAGTTAGGAATAACAGTAGCTCCAAAATAACAGTGGGTCAACCACTCAAATGTATATTTTCTCATGTAAAAGAAGACCAGGGTCAGAAAGTCCAGGACTGGTGTGGCAGCTCCTTTGGAGTCTCCAGACACCTAGGATCTCATGTCTTTTCCATTCTACCAGTTTTGGTGGATTGCTTCCATACTTAGGGTATCCTCATGATCCGGAATAGATGTTAGGGTTCTAACCGTCTCACCCACATCCCAGACAACAAAAGGAAGAACATGAGAAAGCAAAGTGAGTGTCTGCCTATAAGGTCACTTTATAGGGTCTTCTAGGAAGTCTCCTTTAACACACCTGTTCTTTCACATCTAAACTGAATGAGTAGAACAGCCCATGGTCCTATGGTCAGCTAAAAATTGACATTCCATTGGGAAGGAGAGAAGGAGTATTGCATTGGCAACTGGCACTCTCTCTCTCTCTCATGACTGCTGACACTACATTAACTAAAAATTTGGAAGATTGAGGAAAGAAAACAAGATCAAATTCTTGCTTCCTGATGTGAGAACATACTAACACACTCCAATACAAAAGAAGAGAATGCTCTATCCTTTAAGCATGGAACCAAGAGAAGTCACAAGGTCTAACACAATTACTCAGGTTTCAAAGATAGCATCAAAGATAATTTTTATAGAATATGATAGCTGGCATTCTCACAACATTGACTTAGTAAATTAGGCGATAAGTCTTGGAGTACAATTTTTAAGCAATTGACAGAAAAGAAAGCAGAATGAGACTGAGTCAGTAGGTTTTCAGTGGCCAACTCAGATTTAAACACAAAAAAAAAATAGGTAAATTCATGCCTTCTATCTCCTGTGATTAATCCTTTTGTAGATCATCCCTGTTTGATCTAGCTAGGTATTTGGGAAAGGAAATGATAACTCAAAGGAATTTACATTCAAAGTTTCCAGCTAGGCCACTTTCCTAGGCAATCTCAGAGGTAATTCCAGAGAGGTACAGCAGGGAGACCCCATGCACAGTAAGGCCTGCTTGGAAGTCTCACATGGCCTACAATCCCCCACCTACTCTTAACACCCACATCTCTTAACCATTGAAGCTCTCCTTACCATTGGAAGGAAATGGAGTGGTCACTACACTCTAAAAGCCTTAGAATTCTGGAGGCATCTGGGTGGTGCTATCAGTTAAGCATCAGACTCTTAATTTCGGCTCAGGTCATGACCTAAGGGTCGTGGGATCAAGCCCTGGGTGGGGCTCCCCACTCAATGGGCAGTCTGCTTGAGAATTCTCTCTCTCTTTCTCCCTTGGCTCCTCTCACCACTTTTGCGTACACGCTGGCATGCGCTCTCTCTTTCTAAAATAAAAATAAAATCTTTAAAAGCCTTAGAATTCCAGCTGACAGAACTGGGTTCATGTCTATCCTCCATGACACACTAGCTGGCAACCTTTGGTACAGTTAGCCATTTTAGGTCTTGATAAACTCATTTGTAAAGCAGAGATGAGAGTATTACTAATACCTACCTCTGTGGAGTGTTTTGAGGATTAAGATCTTGGTAGAGTACTCTATACTTAGTGAATGTTCAATAAATATTAGCTATGCTGCACTTTTGAGTCACATTGGTGTATAGTGGAACCTACTTGCTGGCTAAATAATTTACACTTCAAAGTCTCAACTTCTTGAGTATCTGGCACCTACCAGATTTGAAATAAAATAAAATGACTTTTGTGATAATTACACATATATTTTATCCTGAAATTTCTATATCTGAATACTTTGCCTTTCTTCTTGTGTATAGAGAAATACCAATTGCTGCAGAATCACTATGGAATGCCAAGAGCTTTGCAATCTGTTTTCTATCTTCTGATTCCTCTGCTTTCCCTAGACTATCCAAAGATAAGCAATTGAGTTTTCTCAATATGAGTTCTGGAAATTTTCTCTTGCAGGTCACTTAATGGCCAGTGTATTTTATTTTAATATGCCAATGAACTTATTTGATATAGTTCCTTATGTCTTACCTTTCTCAAGTGATGATAAAATAAGATAAATTATTTAGAGGGCAGATATGCATTTGACTTAGTCATAAACCAGTATAATATAAGGTCTCTGCCCTTCAGCTCCAACACAAACTGCTTTCTTTAAATTATAATACAGAATGTCGAAACAACTCTGGATATGTAAACTTATGCTTTGATTCCATCAGAATGCACAAAACTCATTGTATTAAGCTACATTCTCAAAAGGAATCATCTTTTATCTGCCAAATCTTAAAAACTCCAGACTTCTGGATTCCAGAAATGAGCTCACTGAACTAAATATTTGGAAAGGGGGTAAATGCATTTTCCCAAAAAGGAAATAAATCTACCATAGGAAAATTAACCAGGGAGGGAGAGAGATTACCCTTGGAACAAGTATGGTTGGATTTATACACAATCCATTAGTCAATGATGTATTTCATGCATTGTGATAGTCAGAAAAGTACAGTAAGGCCAGGAATCTGTACATAAGAGTGTTAAGCAACTGTTTTTAAGAAGCAGGTTATCTGGCTGAGTTTTGTCAGTTATTTACTCTCCTGCTTTCATTTTTCATGTGGGCAAAATAACAGCTGTTTCAAGAATAATGGTCTGTTTTCAGGGTAAAAATCCAGATATTAGAGAATTATTTGAGTTATTTTGCAGATAAATTATAAATCCAGAAGTTGAGTCATTTCAATACTGGTAAAAGTCTACTATAATTAGGATTGGAATTTCAAAGTAAGATCTTTCCCTAATCACTAAGTAGAAAACCAGTAGCCACCTGGTGATAGTTGAAATTTTCCAGTAGTACTGCTTTCTTACTATAATTTTAGGTTACCTTGATATCAGAAGACATTGTTCCCATAGTTTCAATTTCAAAATGATATGTACTAGAAATATATGGATGCAAATCATATGCATATCCCATAGATCCTTTCAACCCTATTCAGAATATAAGCACTGCACATGGAACATAGAAACATGGAAACACCAGTTTTGGGTTTCAAATCTCAACACAACCACTAATTATGAGTTTCTCTCATGCTCCATCCGATCACTTCTCTCCTTTCTCTATAGAAGCTATTCATCAAGCATAGGTGACTATCAGAAGCAGGTACTTAAGAATAGTCTGTTCATATAATATTTTTCTAAGAAAAAAGTTACTCATCATTGTAATCCTTTATTAAATAACCTGATAACCAAAAAAGCATTTACACAAATAAATATGACATCTTTGGTATACTAGAAAGAACACTGGGTCTGAGTTAAGAAAATTAGAGTTCAGAATGTGCTTCTAACTCTCACAGAATTGTGACCTTGAGCTAGTTTCTTAGTTTCAGTTCT
Source organism: Canis lupus dingo (assembly GCF_003254725.2). Taxonomy (NCBI): domain Eukaryota; kingdom Metazoa; phylum Chordata; class Mammalia; order Carnivora; family Canidae; genus Canis; species Canis lupus. The sequence goes on along the minus strand of NC_064264.1, from coordinate 31,598,517 downwards.
TTGTTCATCATTAATTAATTCACTAAATGCTCAACATGCTCCAATAACTATTCTAGACTTCGTTGTACAGAAGAGAGGTACAGGGACAGATTTCCTGCTCCTTTGCTTACAATCACAAAGATAAGAAAGACATTTAAGAAATCAGGTGCCATGAATGAAAGTATAGCAATGTAAGGAGTCATGTCACAGGGGGTGGCATTTCTGGTAGAGAGGTAAACAAAGACTTTTATGAGACCAGAATGAAGTAGAGATGGGGATGTCTAGGGGAAGAATATTTTAGGAATTTCAGGAATAGATGATAGTAGAGTACGTACCCATATTTAAGGAAAAGCGAGAAGTCCCATGTAGCTGAGGCAGAATGAGTGAGCAAGGTATGGGCAGCAGATTAGAGAATGGGTCTAGTGTCCAATCAAGTGTGCTCAGAGACTAAATAAAGGATTCAGGTTTCATTCCAAGTGTGATGAAAAGCCATTCAAGTGACCTGAGTGAAAAGTATTCTTAAAGAATCACTTTAGGTACTATGTGAAGAATGGACTTTGGGGGTCCACAGTGGAGACAAGGGGATGGGTATTTATAAAATAAAACGTGGAAATTCAGTGCATACTTCTTGTCAATTCTTAAGTTTGTTAGCGATGAGAGTGAAGAATAAGGTAAAGCAAAGAGTGATTTCCTTGTCAATGAACTTGGCTATTATCAAGCACTTGTTTCTATTGTTTTATCATACTGTCTACCCTCAGACATTTCTATACTTGGGTCTCAGCTGCTTATCCAATGGAGGTGTTAAGTATCTCCTTAAGACGGGTTTTATAATACTGGCAGTGCTCAGCCCATGTCCGTACCAGAAAATGATTCTAAATGGTTTTCCTAAAGGAATACAACCCCTGGAAATTCTGCACTCTGCTCCTTACTGGGCTTGATCTTCTGACCAGTCAAAATTTGCATCCCCCATCATTCAAATGTAGCGTATGGCAGAACCAGAAAGAATTAGCTTTGGTAAGACAAAACATTGTAAACATTTTTGCTTTTTCTGGCAACAGATTCTTGATTCCATTTTCTAGCTTGGCTTCATGCTGTCCAAGTTGATTAAAAAAACCCAAGGCAGGTATTTTTTGAAATTATTAATTTTAATTCCATATAAAATGAAAAAATAGTTTTTCTCTTAGTTAAAAAAAACCTAAAATAATATGAACAATTAGATGAAGTTCCTTTGACTACAACCTCTAATCTTAGTTTCTCTTCTAGATTAACCACAAATAAGAATTTTGGTTAGCCATATAAATATGGTATTCACCATGGATTTATATTTTATAGATGAAGTATAAAGCTATGAAGACAAAATCTAGGAAGAGAATTTAAAGAGAAGTCAAAAGAGGGCCTAGGACTTACCTTTGAGGAAGTCCAGTGTTTAGAGTCTAGAAAAAAAGAAAGCATGTTACAGAGGAGTCTGGGAGTCTGTCCCCAGTGAAACAGAAGTTAAAGTGAGAGAGTGTGAATCCAGAATCTTGGAGTCACTCATCATGTAAAGTGGGTAATCTAAAATACGGTAATGTACTCACGGAACAACCAGGCAAGAGGGGCAAAAAATAATGAACTCATGTGTGGACACTGATATGAATTCCTTTCAGCTCACAATAAAAGTATTTTAGAAAGGCACATAGATTGCACTTGGTGAAGCAGCATAATTTTGGAATCAGGCAGACCAGTGACTGTCAATCTTGGTCAAGTTTCTTGATATCTTAAAGCTCTAGTTTTACCACATGTTAAATGGAATAATTTACTTCATAGGCATATTGCAGAGATGGATTATAAGATATATATATGAATCCCTGTTAGGTGTTCTCTTTGTTTTCTTCTCTCGATTAGGAACACAAAATGAAGTGGTGAGGGGATTACCTTCGTATATACTATAAAGAGTAGCTCTGCAGATCCATGTTTGAGCTGGTTTGAATGGGAGGATAATGGTTCTCCAGTCTCTGCATTAGGGCTTCATTGAAGGTATTGCTCTTCAAAACTGTTTAAATGACAGGAAGGACATGGCCTGGCAGTTTCTTCTCCACCTTTTGATGTCTTTGCTTCTCCTGTTCCTCCCACATACACACAATACAAGTCACTCCACATTTCAGTGTGATTTGTCATGATTTTATTCACATCTAAAGGAATTTTAGAGAACTTACAATTTCTATCACTAGGGGATGTCTTCTAACATCTTGAGTTCATGTCTGAGTTTCTCTTGACTCCAGGTCATTTAGACATTGCCTTTTCCAACTCAATACTCTGCTGTGGCAGTGTTTTACATTCCATATTCTCTTAGCAATTGCTTTTCTCAATAATTTCCCCATGCATTAGTAGACTTCTAGGGTATAGATGCTGCTTTGAGGGATAATCTAATCTCCCATCACTTTGATTTACTTCACAACTCAGGGTTTCAAGATATTTTTGCTTGGACTTAATCTTTTAGAATATTTTAGTATTACAAAACACTGAAGAGTATATTGTACTAAACAATGCTGTCCTCAGTACAGAGACCAACCAGATGACCTAATGTGTCTTTCCCATTTCTAGCTTCTGTGATATCTGACAGTATGGAATCTCTTCATAGCATAATAGCCCTTTCTATGAAGGAATGAATATATTATTTAATTCTTTGTTTCCATGTAGAACTACAGTACAGCTTCTGATTAAACTACACATTGAGGTCAGAAAACAGATGAATAATCCTTCAATATCTGTGATAGTCTTTTGATTAAAAGGTAGAATTTGAAATTGATGAGGTCAACATATTTTGGAATTATTTGAGTTTTTCTTGTGTACACAATAAAAACACAGAACAAGAACATATGTTCTTCCTCTCCTAAATTGTATTTATTTTTCATCAAAACCTTTCACCCAATTTAAAATCGGATCTAAAATCTTAAATCATCTGGTTCTTTTGTTTCAAAACATCAGTCCCACTTGCTTCACTAGATATCGTATATGAGTAATGTGCTCCTTTATCGTTATCAGCGTTTAATTATATCAAGTGCTTTATTTTTTTAAGATTTTATTTATTTGACAGAAAGAGAGCGTAAGCAGGAGGAGCAACAGAGGGAGAGGGAGAAGCAGGCTCTCTCTGCTGAGCAGGGAGCCCGATGTGGGGCTTGATCCCAGGACTCTGAGATCATGACCTGAACCTAAAGGAGCCGCTTAACAGACTGAGATATCCAGGCACCCCTATACCACATGCTTTATATCTCCAAAGATATTTATCATTGTTAATTACAATCATATAATTAGAAAAAACAGAATTTTATTGACTTGGATAGAACATTCTTACCAACTTTCATTTTCTTAATATTTTCTAAGTAGTTTAAGAAATTATTAATTCATATTTTGAAAAAAATTACATTTACTTTCTTGGCTTGCTATTCTATACATTAACAGGGGGGAAAAACCCTAAGTTCTGTTCATTGCTAAATGGTATAGTAGATCTGTGAAGAGGATTCATTTGCCTTTAAGTATGGCATGAGACAAATCCTCATCATAATATCTGATTCCCAGGACAGCCCCTGACAGACAGTGATATGGTTATATATACAGCCATACATAGCTTTTTACTGGATGATTTCTATCAAAGTCATAGAAGGAGAACCATTTATTACAGATGATTAAAATGCTATTATGTTTTACTAATAATTTTAAAGACCTAATTTTTTTTAGAGCAGTTTTAGGTGTACAGCGAAATTGAGTAGGAAGTAAAAAGACTTCCCATTAATAATTTTTTATACCACCTGAGACTAGGACTGGGGAAAAATGTAAAAGCAAGGCTGCTTTTCTGATCGAACTACATTTAATAAATTTATTCAAAGGCAAGGAAAGAGTAAAGGTAAATATAAATGACATACCAGAAGCAACTGGAGGCCACATCATCTGCATGCACAATTGAGGAAGGTTAACCCTGGTTAGCTCTGAGTACAGCAAGTAGCCAGTCTAGGCCTTGGGAATAGTAAGGGTGAGGGGAAGCTGATTAACCACATTTTCTCATGACTGCATCCTCATCACTGCTCATAAATCACTGCACAGCAATCAAAATATATTATGTTTATTATTATGACTTTAGTGTGAATATAACATGATCTTCTTAAACACAAAAAGTTATTTCTAAGACGCAAATCTAATTGTGTTAATTCTCTGCACAGAAGTCTTCAGAGACTTACCTCCTTGCCTATAGTATCATAGTAACAACATGATTTTTCCAGGGGCACTTGGGTGGCTCAAGGTTGAACATCTGCCTTTGGCTCAGGTCATGATCCCAGGGTCCTGGGTTCAAGTCCTGCATCAGGCTCCTCGCAGGGAGCCTGCTTCTCCCTCTGTCTATGACTCTGCCTCTCTCTGTGTGTCTCTCATGAATAAATAAATATTAAAAAAAAAACCACCATGATTTTTCCAGATTTTTCTGAATGGAACTTACCTTCCTGGCTGTATAGTTCCCTTCCCCACACACAATCTATGTGATAGAGAGGGCTGACAACAGTTTCTTTTACAAACTTGCTCAGGCCCATTCCATCTCTCTAGTTTGGTTCAATGTCTTCCTTCTGGCTTATAATTCCCTTCTCCATTTCTGAACTTCCCATTATCACCATTCCTGTCTTTCAAAATTATACCAATACCTTAAGGTGCAATTTAAGTATCACCTCTTTGGAACCTTTCCTCTCTGTGGCTGTCCCACCAGGAGTAAGAGCTTCACCATTTGGGATGCCATAGCAGCTGGTTTGTGCATCTCCAACATCATGTGTTGCTCTGCACATCTTTGAAATTATTCATGTACATCTTAGGTAGCCATCATTAGACCTTCTGCTCAGAGTGTTACCCACAGCAGGCCCTAACTGATCTTGTTTTGGATTTAATTGGCACTATCATTAAGAACTAAAGTTCTTAGGCTATATTAACACTCTAAAAAACTTTGGTCGAATGTCAAAATATTATTTCTTCATAAATATATTCAAACTGTTTCAAGAGAGTCTGTTCCCAGCATGTAAACAGGCATGGTTGGTAACTGACAGTTTAAGAAAGGTGATATTTATCCAACTCAAAGGACTAAATAGGCATTAAAAAATATCTGTAGTAACAAAGAAAGTGTAATATTAAGGCCAAATTTAAAGACAAAAGAGCCCAATAAAACAGCAAAAACCCATAATAATAACAGTTTGATAAGAACCACTCCCTGCAAGTTCAAAATGTATTACAAATTTTGCACCCAATTAGTGAGTAAAGGAAAAATAATATGTTGCAGCAAAGGCCTATCAGTAGCCTCCAGCCTCTGAGGCTCGCTTTTCCCACTCTGTCAACCCTGATTTCCTGAGGAAACACATCCAATACTAACTGCTCTAATGCTATCTGGCCTTGTCAGAAGGTGGGAAGCCTTGAAAAAATCTCAAATGTTCCTTATATAATCAATATCTATGTAGCAATTACACTGAGACTTGACATGTGTTAGAACATTTATATCTTGGAAACTTCAGCAATTGTCTAGTAGCTTCCATTCAGAAATTGATCATTCCCTTTCGATTGACTTACTCCAAAAGCAATACTAAGTAGAAATAAAGCCAGAAGTCTGGGAAAATTTGCACTGTCACTTAAAGTATTTTGCTTACACTTAAGCCTGAAACTTCCTACCTCCCAATAAAGCTTGCCCTGTTCCTAACTTCTCCTCTCTAGTCCTTTGGAAGTATAATGCCATGTTTATATTTCCTACCCTTAAAGTTCAGAAGCCATCCCAGAAATATTAAGGAGCTAAGAAGCATACCTATAAAAGCTCTTAAGATACTCTTAAATTTAGAGCAAACAATGGACTATTTATTTGCCTTATCTGAGAATGGGTGTTCCCTTTAGTTCATTAGAGAAGGCTGGAGCAGAGGAAATTTACACAAGGTACTCAGTGCCTCTCAAATCTCCTAGGAAGTGGCCAGCCATTCAGGTTGCCGGCCCCTCTGACCTCAGCCAGTATGGCCAGATTCTAAACACAATGTATTGTTTTAGATAGTAAAACCTTCCCTCTTCTTACTGAAACTACCATTTTTTTTTGGTAACTGAGACAAGACATACTATGTAGATTTAAGATTGCATCTGTCAAGTGTGGAAATAAATAGTGGGCACCCAAGCAGAATAATCCAAGACTATTTATTCAGAGCTTGCTCTAGCAAGGGAGTTAACCACATCTCTTGGGTTTGGCAGATCGGGCAGTGAAGTGGATAAATTTTATGGTTGGGGAAAAAAAAAAAGGAAGGCTTCAGGTATACTCTGATTTCAAGCTAGAAGTGAGCTAACTAGAAGCAAGGTATCCTGCGTGATTAGTTTAGAGATCATCCTTGGCATTTTCTGGTAGGCCTTGAGATGGAAACAGTGACCAAAATTAGGGGAGCTGGAAATTATTGAGCAAGTCCTGACTTTTTTAGGCCAATTGCTGCAGAGGTTGCGGTTTGCTTCATGAGCTGGTTGTGGTAGAAGTTGTGGGTCAGAACTCTATTCCATAAGTGGTCTGGCCATTGTCCATTTGTATATTCAGTCTGTCACAGGGTTTTTGTTATTCACTTGTAAATCATTTTTAAATGAAATAGTATAAAGGAATTCATCAAAAAGGGAAGAATCAAACTAAAATTTGTCTCTGGATACTAACTCTAGACCCATAATGAAAAGCTTCAGTTTTCTGGGCCAAAATAAGTAATTATCTTAAAACAAGTTTCATCAAAGTAGCCTCAACATTTTCCATTGAGGAAAATCCTTTGATTATGAGCCTGAAACTAAAGCTGTTCAAATAGTATTTGTTCAGACTGATCCAATTTCAAAACAGAATGATAAAAGCATAAGTGATTGGATAGGTTCACTTTTCTACCAAATACTTACTGAAAAACATAAAGGAAGGCCTCTAGAATCAAAGAAGAAAAGAGTGAGAAGATGTGGCAAGCAAAGATTTACTGGTGTTCATGAGCATGGTGAGCAGTATTGATGCAGTAAGTGCCTCATTCAGCTAATCTAGTAGGATTTGGAATCAATTGGATATGAAGATGAGGAGGAAACAGGATTTGGGGATGACTCCCATGTGTCTGATTTGAAGATGTACATCTACATGTAGATGATGTAGACCATGTAGATGATGAAACTATTAGCTGAGAAACTATTAGCATAGTAGAGGGGTATTCTCCAGATAATATAATCATAAAGAAAAAGAAGGGGAACAAGAAATAAACCAAAAAGCCTCTCAAGCTTTAGGGAAGAGGCAAAACTAAAGATACAGGTTTTGGAGACATTCATTCAACGCATATTTTTGAAAGGAGAATTTAAATATATTAACTAACTAATTGCAGCTGTAATAAGTGCCATAATGGAGCTTAGAGAGCATCTCACAGAGGAAACAACTATTTTGGAGGATCAGGAAATGCAGGAGTGATACAGAAACAATAAGCAATATGTGTATGAGTGGGAGTTAGTGGATCCCTGGGACAGAGATTATTCTTGGCAGAAGGAATAATGTATACAAAGGCATTAAGACAGGAAGAGAAAGTATATTTAGAGACTTGAAAGGAAGCTGATGTGGCTCAAGTGGAGGACATGGAGGACTGAGGGGCTCCAGATATGACCGATGAGGTAGACAGACATTAGACCATACAGGACCTTGTGGCCCATATTTAGAATTTGGGATATTATTTTAATATGAAGAGAAAGCATTAAAGGAGAGGAATTACATTAACAGATTGGCATTTTTAAAAGATCATTTTGTCCACAATAAAAGTAGAGTATTTAAGGAATGCAAGAGCAGATGTAAGGGACCAGTAGGAAGGCTATGAAAGGGGACGAGGTGGGGCTCCTGGGTGGCTCAATCGATTAAGCATCTGCCTTCAGCTCACATCATGATCTCAGCCCTGCATCAGGCTCCCTGCTAAGTAGGGAATCTGCTTCTCCCTCTCCCTTTGCCCCTTCCAACCCCTGCTCGTGCTTCAGTGCTCTCTATCTCTGTATCTCAAATAAATAAAATCTTTAAAACAAACAAACAAACAAACAAAAAAGTAGACTAGGTGAGAGATAACAGTAGCCTGAACCAGCATAATAGTTATAGATATAAAGAGAAATAGGTCATTTTGAGAAATAATTAGAAGAAACATTGGAAGCCTTGGTGATTGGTTGAATATGGAGACCAAGAAAGGGAAGATGTCAAAGATAATTCCCAGCTACCCAGTTTGTGCAATTAAATAGATAGCAGAGTCACTCACTGAGATAAGGGATAATGGGGGGGAAGCCTGCTGTGGAGAGAAAATTATGAACTTGGTTTTGGAGATGCATAGGATGCCCATGACATAAGCATGCGGAGGTGACAAGGAGTCAGTTGGTTCTATGGACCTGGAATTCAGAGGACGGATAAAGTTAACAGAAAAAGCAGAGAATTATAAATGATGATTGATTCTATGGTTATGGTTGAGATTAACTAGCCAATAAAAACTACATAATAGGCCTAGGATAAAAAGCTGGGAAATAGCAACTATTTAAGGCCAGGTGGCAAAGAATGAACTGGCAAAAGCAAGGAGGAGGAGAAAAAAACAAAAAGATGTGAGTTCATGAAAGGCAAAGGATCGGAGTGTCTCGGTAACAAGGGTTTGGTGAGCTGTCTCAGCACTCCTGCAAGATCACATAAGAGGAAGGTGGTTAAAATGGCCTTGGATTTCATGATATGCACATCATTAGTGATCTCTCAAGAAGTGTTCTTGGTGCTACAGCAGTGGTGAAAGCCAGACTAGAGTAGGTTCAACTGTGAGGAGAATTGGAGAAAACAGAGATAATAAGCATTGACAATACTTTCAGTATTGATTGTTATAATTTATTTAATTGCCTCCAAACTATTGCCTTTGTTCCAAGTGTCTTTGTGTGCCTAGCACCTGGCAGAGTATATGGAGTAGATTGAATAAATTATCAGATGAATCCACCACGTTAAGCAGACTTGCAAAGGCTGAGTTCTGGAGGTCAACCTTAAAGTTAGTTGGAATGAAACTTTGGGGAACATGTCACAGGTACCAATACAATATAGTACAAAATGTGCAACAGAGACTTTGCACTTTCATTTACTTTATTCATCAAAGTTTATCAAATCCTGTTTTATGCTAGCCACTCTGCTAGGAACTGGGAAAATATAAGTAAGCAAACTACAAGTGAATTATATCCGAATATTTCTTCAGGAGAAGGTCTCCCTTCCATCTATGTCTAGAGAGTTCCGTTTCTATGATTTTGGTAGTAAACCTTTCACCTTTTCACCAGGAAAGGTGAAAACACGTGAAATGTCCATACTGTGTTTTTTCTCTTACAATGTGTAGATATAAACCCAATGAACACTCTGCCAATGTGTGTTGATTTGTATTTCTATTGTTGTTTGTCCAACAGAGTTACTCCAATGTTGTGGCCATCCAGATCTTGGAAGACAGGTCATTTTTATTCTTCTTCCTTGGCTCTCACCAGTTCAAGGGCATATAATTATTGTAGTTTCTCTGGTTTGCAATATTCTGAGTATAGGGAATCACAGTGTTAAATTTAGTAGGTAAAATTAAGGGAGGAGAGAGTTCAACCATCAAGAAATATGCTAGAACTAGAAAACTTTATAAAGCAAAGACTGCATTCTGCAGTTATGAGGCTGTCTGATATTAGGGAGATGATGTATAACTTGAAAAAGGGGTTATAGTTCTTATTTCTCTTTGATACAGTGACATGATGTTGGACAACACACTTCAGCTTCCTGGGCCTTAATTTGCTCATCTCTAATAGGCAAGAATTAGAAAGGATTAATTTGAAAGTCCATAGTACTAATCTAGGCAAAATCTGACAAAAGTGTCTGGACTATCTCAGTTCTATAGGGCCTGCTAGTTACCCTAGTGCTTTGCCTTCCTCAAGGCAGTCTTAATTTATGCATGTTTATGTATGCAATTTATGCAAGCAGGGTGCTGATGGGGAATAAGATTTCTCCATGGGATTTATATGGTTAATGTGTTGGCCATATTGTTATAGTTCGTTCCCTACCCTGGACAGTTCTCATAGTATGTCTTCTTCCTCTACCCCTCACCCACAAATAAATGAAAAATGAGAATGCGTATAAATGTGTCAATAACTTTGTCTGAGATCAATAATGTTCCTATTCCACGCTATAATGTTCCTATCCCACGCTCAAGTCAGTCTTTCGAGTTCCTTTACCTGCCACTGACTTTTTCTACCTAAATCTCACATGTACTTTACTTTCACTCGGTCTCCAAATTCCAGATCACTGGCTTAGATGAACAACTTAGCTTCTATAAGCTTAAACATACGATCTGTCCAGGTGTCCCAACAGTCTCGCACACACATTCCTTCTAATTCCATTTCCAATAACATATATATTTTATACTATTTAATATACAGTGAATAAGGAATTGATCCTTAAAATAAGAAGAGGAGGATTATTTCTTTATTCCTTGGCTCATCATGTGACTCTTCTCCTCGTAGTCCTATATGGCCTAGTAGATATCTCCTCATAGCACAAGCCACAGGGTCTCTCTCTACTAATAGACCATGAGCTTCTCACAGGCTCTGTGTCTTATTCATATTAGATTCATCACCGAACATAATTGTTTGACTTGTTGAATAAATGACTGAATGGATGGATGAATATGTAAGTCTTCCTAACAATGAGGGCTTTCAAGAATATTTATATAGCTGAACTGTCACTGTAAATGTATATCTATATGCGAATGATGAGTGGGACCATCAGGCAACTTGAAATTTAAAACAAGAGCTTTGAAACTTTTTATTCAGGTTCAAAAGAACACAAAGTATTAGGAGCTGAGAGAAAGGGAGGCTCAGCTGTTGAGCATCTGCCTTTGGCTCAGGTCATCCTGGGATCAAGTCCTGCATCAGGCTCCCCTATAGGGAGCGTGCTTCTGCCTCTGCCTATGTCTCTGCCTCTCTTTGTGTGTCTCACTAACAAATAAACAAAATCAAAGAAAGAAAGAAAGAAAGAAAGAAAGAAAGAAAGAAAGAAAGAAAGAAAGAAAAAGAAAGAAGGAAGGAAGGAAGGAAGGAAGGAAGGAAGGAAGGAAGGAAGGAAGGAAGGAAGGAAGGAAGGAAGGAAGGAGAAAGAAAGAAAGAAAGAAAGAAAGAAAGAAAGAAAGAAAGAAAGAAAGAAAGAAAGAAAGAGAAAGAAGCTTAGTTCATTATAAAATGACAAAGAGGTTTCCTTCAGTTGTGACCTCAGCTACACAGCTTCAGAATAATAGAGGAATAAGAGTATCAGTTCATGTTTCAGAGAGTCTCTGAACAACAAAGCAGTGGAAAGAATGTAAGTTAACATTTATTATCTGCTTAGGTGAGGTACTAGATCTGTCAAACTTTTATTAATTCAATTCAAAAACACTCTCATAGGTAAAATTAACTAATACCATTACTTTATAGGCAAAGTGAATGAAAGGTACACTCTATTGGCTCTCCAAGATACTAATCATACCCTAACTTCTTCCAGGATTTTACACTTTGAACCGTGTAGGAGATGGGAACAATACATAGCCAAGATTTTTTTTCCAACTTTGAAACTAAAGTTACAGAAATAAAAGGAGGTTATCTTTTAACACAGGGAGTGATATGGCTTGAAATCTTTAAAATAGTTTTAAATGTATCCAATGCTTCTAGAGTTCATATGCCAAGATCTGCTATTTATGCTAATTTTCTTTTTAATTTCATTATTTATCCAAAAAATATTTCATAGTGGTTTTTCTTCACTTATAAAATAGTTATGAGGTCATAAATCACAACACTTGAAGGACATCAAAGACACACTAAATGTTCTTGCTGTCGGTTTTAGCATCAGTTATCTAGAGTTGAATCCATCAAGAAAGGAACATCACTAAAATAACATGCAAAGGGATCAGAGTCCCACTTCAGAGATGCTGGCCCAAGGAGCTCTGCTGACCCACCCTCCAGCAAAACAAGTAAAACCAATGAACTGTATTTTAAAAACAAAACATGGGTGCTTGGGTGAGTGTCCTAACACTCACCCAACAGTTGTTGGAGTGTCCAACTCTTGGTTTCAGCTCAGGTCCTGATCTCAGGATTGAGAGATTGAGCCTGTGTCAGTCTCTGAGCTCAGTACAGACTCTGCTTGAGAGTCTCTTTCCCTCTCCCTCTGCATCTCATGCTCATGCTCTCTCTCTCTCTCTCTCTCAAATAAATAAATCTTAAAAAAAAAAACACATAAAAACAAAATAACTTAGAATCTCTGGAAATTGTCCTAAATAAAAAAACCAAAATCTTTTATTGAAGAAAACCTACTAAAACTCTGTAAGAACAGTGAGAGTCATGGGCGTTTGAGCCATGATCCCTCTTCCCCTCTCCTCCCCCAGATCAGCCTGACAGAAATGCAGTATATATTTTAATCTTCCTCCTCTCCATCTCAGGCTTTATGCATGGAATCCCCTGAATGGAGGTGGTAGGGCATTCTTGCCCTCATCTGGAGTACGTGAGGGGTGGGAGAAAGGTATGTATGTATGTATGTATTTTTTAAAGATTTTACTTATTTATTCATGAGAGACACAGAAAGGCAGAGACAGAGGCAGAGGGAGAAGCAGGCTCCCTGCAGGGAATCTGATGCGGAACTCGATCCCAGGACCCTGGGATCACACCCTGAACCAAAGGCAGATGCTCAACCACTGAGCCACCCAGGCATCCCCAAAAGGTATGTATTTAAAGAAAATTAAATTTAATAACAAGTTTCTCTAAAAGGGGAGGGGGCCACCTGGGTAGTGGTTAAGTGGTGAACCATATGCCTTCAACTCAGGTCATGATCCCAGGACCCTGGCATCAAACCCCACGCCAGGCTCCCTGATTCTGCTTCTCCTTCTCCCTCTGCCTGCCAACCCCCCTGCTTACGCATTCTCTCTCTCTCTCTCTCTTTCTCTCTCTCTGTCAGATAAATAAATAAAATCTTTAAACAACAAAAAATAGATGCTCCTGGTTTGCCATAGCTCCTGTAGGGCACTCTTAAACTCACGACTGTGAGTATCCAGAGGAATATAGCCAAGAATATGGGCTCTCCCTCCCCTCAGCTTCTAGTGAAGGGTTAGTGCACTTTATTGGGAGGGGCAGGTCATCAGCATTTCTCATCCCCTTGGACTCTAAGTTGAAGAGGATAAATTCCAGGAGAATGTTACAGAGGTTGGAGGCTTGCCTTCCTCCACCCAGCCCTGATACGAAGTGTGGAAGTTCTACTTCAGGCATGGCCTGCAAGAACACTGGGCTTCCTACTGTTTCGACATCAACTCAATCATAGGACAGAAGTTTCACACCAGGACTGTGAACCCCAAAGACCAGAGGTCCAGACACTAGCTGCTCCAGCCAGCCCTGGAATAGGGTTGAGAAATTTGGCCCAAATGGAGAGAGAGTCTCTGTAAGAAAAGAAACCCCTGAAGCTCTCCCCAAAGGAACTGCCTTTATTTGATTGGGTGAAGTTCAAACTTCAGGGTGTTAAACAATAGGTCCTCTCCACGGGGAGCAAAAAGCATAAACATAGAAGAGCTGGTTCACTAGAGACAAAACAGAGAAAGAGATAGCAAGTAGTACCCTCCTGAGGTCAGAATAATGACAAAGACTGACCTCAAAAAGTACTCCTGACTGAATTTCATTGGTTTAGACTACAGAGCAACTTCTGTCCCAGGACATTGTCGAAAACAGCTGGTAATGAGGGGAGCCTAAGAGGTGGGTGTAAGATCAAATGAGACAGAAGGTTTAAAAGAGAGATCAAGAAAGAAGACTTCAAAAGAGAGCGCTGCTAAAACCCAGGTAACTGTGTGCATGCTGGAGGGAATGCCCTCTTAGACGCCAAAGGTTTCACACTTCAGAGAAAAAAGACTTCACTAAAATAGTCTAGCATATTGCTAAACAAATAAAGGAGCAAAGAGCAACCACAACAATAACAACAACAAAAACAAGCCTCAGGGAGGGAAGGGGAATTATTAGTATTTTCCTAGGGCTGGGGATGGAAGAAGATGGGGGAGGTGATGGATCAGGTGTGGGAAGTTTCTTTTTAGGGTTATGCAAATATTCTAAAATTGATTGTGGTCATGGTTACATAACTATGAATATACTAAAAGCCCCATAGTATGCAGACTGTATGGTAAGTGAATTATATTTCAATAAAGATGTTTTTAAGAGATTCAAAAGTACTTTTTAGTATAAAAATTGACAGTCTACCTTCCAATGTTGTAAAGTGTATTTAGACTGCCAAGCAAAGGAGATCTTTTTTAGCCCAAGCAAAAATTATAAACTTGCCTGGATTTATTCAAACAGTTTGACTGGGGACCTATGGGGATTTAGTTCAGGGCCGATGTTCAGCCAGTATTTCCAGTGACCAGTAGTGATGATGTCAGGGTGACACATCGTTTGCCATGTTTGTTACTGGCTGAAATAAACATTCCTGCCTGTGGATCTTGCATTGGACATGTGAAATCTTCCCAAGTCAGCTGTGTTATGAACTCTAAAACCTGTATATCTTATCACTAATCTCACAGTGACCTTATGCCTGTGAGCATCAGACCAGTAAGAAAAAGGAAAAATTTTAGGTAAGTGAATATAATTAGAAACATCAGTTTACCTCCATGTCCTTCTACTGGTTCAAAAAGCTTGCAATTTTCTGGTGATGTCTATCCTTTGATTACAATGTTTGAATGTATTAATTAGAAGTTTTCTTTAACTCTCATTGATTTGCTCTTCAAAATGGAAACCTCTTGTCTGGCTTGTAGCTTTTACATGGCTGAGTCAAATGGCCTTGGTGAAAGTTCATGCTAACTTGAATGGAAGGCTTTTATAGTCAGTCCTTGTTACTTGTTTAGCCTTGACAGAGGAAAGCTATTTTTCTGCAAAGAATATAATATTCTATATTCTGTGACCATCAGTGTGTCACAGTGTGTGGGAAGTATTAAGGAGGGAAGGTTATCAACGTAGATAGCAAGATCAGTCACAGTCATTGAGATGGCATTCATTCAGTCATCCGACATCATTAATTCAACATGTGCCAGGCATAATGCTAGGCCTTAGGGACATGACCATGATTAAACTGGACATGGTGCTCTCACTCAGGGCATGCACCATCCAGTGGCATTGTCCTTATGGGCAACTCAAACTGTCAACCTGTTGGGATGTTACAGATGTTGTTCTTGTGCTTATGCAATTTGCCTTTCTTTCAGCTAAAGGGAAAGAATATTACAAGTCTTTATATTCAGAGGAATGTTCATCTTTGTTTCTCTGTATGTCTTTTCAAAAGAGACTAGAAAAATGATGTCATGGATTATAGGTGTTTACACAGGCATGACAAATAGAATACACTCTGATGCAAAATTACCAACACCTTTGTTTGCCTCTTACCCTACCTTATGTATGAAATTGAAAGCATTTTCCTTACATATCACTTTCAAATTCTCAAAACACTCTTATAATTCCCCACTGCAAAATAAAACTGTGATATTAGAAGTTACTGACAGTCAGTTGTAATTTTAAAAAGAATTCCAGGAAGACAAAAGTTTCAGAGTAATGTGTAAGTCACAGGAAAGGAAATGGAAGAAAAATTTAAGTGGGGTAGAAGGAGGCAAACCTATATTTTATTGATAGGGCAATAAGTTTAATAATGTATGGATATTTCATTGCATTGCATTTTTAAAGCCAGTTCTTGTGAAAAATAAGAAGTCAAAACACCCAAAGTATCAAAAACAAGGGGGGAAACCCCAAAAGAATCTGGGGGGAAAAAAAACCTCTAAAGAATCTCCACACTGTTCTTAAGAGTTCAAGTGGCAGAGGGTACTCCAAACCACCACCACCTGGACTCCCTCACTCATTATGGACTCACCTTTTAGGATTAACTTTAGTGAAGGTCTCCAGGCTCTGCTGATGTCACATCAGTTTCCCTTGGAGTCTGTCTGTGGCCTCTAGACTCTGCCTACCTCATCACTGGTGCACTCCAATTTTAAAGGATTTTAAAGATTAGTTTCCAAACATTTATCTTTTTTTAATATTTAAAGTAATATTATTTTACATTTAAAATATATTGAATACTTTCACTTTATTTCTAAATAAATTTATGTAGTGCTGAGAAGCATACATAACTGAGCCCATATTAATATGGCCATATTAAGACTTTACCTATCAATTCTTATGTTATTGAGTGCTTTCTTTTTTAAAAGCATGATAGGTATTAAATTTTAACAAATGCCTTTCTTGCATCTCTAAATAACAGAAATGCCCATTTAAAGATTTTTAAAAATTTCACTCAACATTAGATTTTATTAATGGATATTCCAGTATTTATTATTTAATTTCTAGAGTAAATCTTACTTGGACAAGATGTGTAGTTTTTTTTAATGCATTGCTGGATTCTATTTGCTAGTAATTGATCTAAGATATTTAAACAGATATTAATAGGTGAGATTGGTCTATACAACTCTCTTTTTTTGATGGAATCCATCAAGTTTTGGGGAAAAAGTATTTTACTTACTTTGTAAAATAAACTTAAAAGTTTTACCCCTGTATTGTAATAATTAAAGAGCATTGCAATGACATGATTTTTAAAGGCTACTTTCGAGGATGAATCATGTCTTCTATGACACCATCAAGGTCTGGTGCTTTTTAATTACTTTCTCTCATTCTATGGCAACTGGTGTCATTAGGCTTTCTCTCAACTGGGGTCAATTTGAGTCAGAAGTATCTTCTATAAAATTACCCATTTTATTAAATTTTAAAAGAAATTTTCCTAAAGTCTTTTAAAATAATTTAATCATACTGTAAATAACATTGAACATGGGCACAAATCTTACTCTTAACATTTCAGTAGTACCAGCAGGGCTATGATAATCTCTGCATAACTACTATTATTTTAAATTATTGGTTTTATATTCTTAGTTTTAATATATTCCACTTTAAATTTTACTAATTTATGTATAACTAAATATGCTTATAAACTTTCCATTAATTGGTAAGTTGCCAGCTTACAGGTGGATATGTATTTTATTTCTGAACATTTTTATGCAAAGAAATCCTATAAAATACCTGCTAGATTTCTTTAATCTTTCTCAATAAAGTATACTTTGACATATGGAGCAGGAGAAGACAGGTAGCCAAGCAAAATTTACCCTCCTTTCTAAATGCAAATTGTATCGAAAGATTGCTTTTTAGACCTTAAGTTTAGATTACACCCACAGACTGTGTTATCCTAGTCTTTCCTCCTTTATGATTCCTGTTTGAACCTTTGTCATTTTTTCTCTTCTATCTGAAAATGACCTCCCTTTGTCTGTCTACTAGGGCAAGATTCCCCAAATTTCCAATTTAAAGTCTCTCACTCTCTCTCTCTCTCTGTTCTGTATAGATTGTTTGGAAACATTTTGTTTTCTCAAAGTTGCTATTAAACATTAAAGTGACATTGTTTCCATTTATGCATCAGTGTTTCCTGATCATGGAACAAAAAATAGAATCCTCTAGGATTCGTAGCAGTCCTTTACGAAAGCTTATGACACTACATTTCCATTTCATTTGTTGATATTTTTTAAATTTTCCATTATATTTTGAGGACTCTAGGTTCAAGGATTCTAGGCTAGGAATTAACACAGTAAAGCATCCCTTTCCAAGTCATCCTAACAAAAGAACACAGAAACTTGAAGAAGCAGTTTTCAGATAACATGGAAATAGCCTATTTCATTATGTAAATAGATTTTCCCTGCACTGGCTTGCATTACAATCAGGCATCTGCTAATTATGCCAGAGGACAAGACTACAAAGGCCAATTTACATTCTGTTTATGGTGTCCTTGATTTGTTTCTGAGAACCAAAACAAGATAAAGAGTTACGGATGATTTAATTATGGACAGTCACTGCCTTGCCTTCCCGTGGTGGGTGTCAGGGTCTGTGGCTCTGTTTGCTCCACAGCAAGGTCCTGGGCACCCTGGGGAAGAAGATTCATGAGCACAGCCTCAGGGGCTGAATTTCTTTCTTAGCCCCTCACTGACACTGTGCTCAATACACTGAGAAATAAAATAAAACCAGCTAGTGGACTCCTGATTAACTACCTCCTCATTGTCCTCTGTTCACCTCTTTAGCCATGTTTAAATAACTACTTTTCTAAAACTACATTCTTAGGGACACCTGGATGGTCCAGTTGGTTAATTGTCTCTTGGTTTCCGCTCAGGTCTTGATCTCAGGGTCATGAGATCAAGCCCCGCATGGAGCCCATGTTGGGCTCTGTGCTCAACCAGGAGTCTGCTTGAGATTCTCTTCACCTCTTCCCCTCCCATTTGTGTATGCTCTCTCTCTAAAATAAATAAATAAATCTCTTTAAAAAATAATAAAATATAATCTTAGTGAGATTATTTTCTTTGTATACCCTAAATTCTATCTCACATCATACACATGCACGTGTGTGTGTGTGTGTGTGTGTGTGACTTACCCACAGACTTAGTTAAAACCCAATTGTCAAAAGACAATGGGATGCAGTGGGTTGCATCCTGTAGCAGGAGCCATGGGATCTGGACTCTGCTTCCAAATGTGGCTCTAATTGGCTAAGTGGCCTTGAGCAACCTCTTCTGCTTCATTCCCATATTTGAAAAATAAGGTTAATAGCAGATATTTTGCAAGAATATTGCAATTAATAGTGTACATAAAAATATTCATAAAAACTAAGAAGCCGTAAAAGAAGATAAAACCCAATTATCTTTGTAGCTTTTATTTATTTAAAGCTTATATATGTGCCAGTCAGCTCATATATCAGAACTTTAAGTATATCAGAACTTTAGATTTTTACAACAACTCCTTGAAATAAGTACTACTATCGTCATTTGATGGGTGGGGAAGTGAAGCATGGAGAGGTTAAGTAACTTGCTGAAGATCATGTAGCAGTGATTTGGTGATGGAGCCTGTATTCTGACCCTGACACTATATTCTTTCTTACATGGTGCCTCAAGCAAGGAGACCCTCAAAAAGGAGAAAGGGGGCACCTGGGTGGCTCAAATGGTTAAGTATCTCGGCTTGGGTCATGATCTCGGGGTCTTGGGATTGAGCCCACATTGCTTCTGCCTCTCCCTCTGCCTCTTCTCCCCTTGCTAATGGACTCTCTCTCTCTCAAATGAAAAAATAAAATCTTATTTTTAAAAAAAAGGGAAAAAGGAGCAAATGACTAAATATGGTAAATTATATATATATACTTATTAAAAAGATTTTAGTACTCTTCTTTGATGCACCCAGCATCCTTGGCTATTAAAATATGCCAAACAATTCCTAATTAACAGAATGTAAGTCTTAATAGTTATTTCATGTTCATTTTTGAAAATATTTATGAATGGCAGGTATCTGTGAGTTTTTAGTATGTGTGCTGCTGAAGCAAGCACAGCATCTGTGATTTTTTTTTTAAGATTTTATTATTTGTTTATTCATGAGAGACACAGAGAGAGAAAGAGAGAGACAGAGACACAGGCAGAGGGAGAAGCAGGCTCCCTCCAGGGAGCCCCACATGGGACTCGATCCCGGGACCCCAGGATCATGCCCTGGGCTGAAGGCAGTGCTAAACCGCTGAGCCCCCGGGCTGCCCCTATCTGTGAGTTTTTTATGGATACTTTTTGTTGCTGTCTCCTAACTAGTCATTCATTTAGGACAAATAAATTTTTGCCGATGGTCATAAATGTTGCTAATTTTTTTAATCTTTATTTATCAGGAAGTTACTCACTTGTTATCTGAATTATCTCATGTCTAATGTTAAAATCTTTATTTTTGAGTTACCAAGTTTATTTTGAAGCCTTTTCCATTAGGCAGAAGAACACATTGATTTTCATCTGTTCCCGGTTTAAACAATGGAACACCCCTCCCATACCGACCCACCAAAAAAAAATCCTTGAGATATTTTCCTTCTGATATTTTTGGTTGTGGTTGGTGCACATGAATATTCACAAAATGGACCTATTGCTTCCAAGGGCAGATCTTCTGTTATAGCCCCTTAGACCGGGATACCGCAGGTCCATTCATGACTGTTGTTGATCCATACTGTGTCTTGACCTGTTCTGTTTTAATATTCCTGCAAACATATTTCAGATGCCTCAGGTTGGGACATCTTCCTCTTGTCTGGTTTCACAGAACAAGCTTGAAGCATTCAACTTGTCAGTACAGAATTTTGCATTTGCTTACTACTTAGTGTGTGTGAGGGCAGCCTATGGGACACAGTGCATATAGACTCTATTTAGGCTCAGTTGTGTTTACACCTGATAGTACCTGGTGGCCTTAGAAGGGGGAAGGGAATGAGGGATAGTCTCTTCTTCATCTCCAATTGCCTTCCTCCCTGGAATCTTCTATATGCATAATTGATGCTTTTCTATGTGTGTGAAAAGTGTGATACGAACATAGTTTTGAGCCTCTTTTTCAGAAACTGTGGAGCAGCGAGGCTCTTTTCTCTGATTCCTTTAACCCTTGGGTCAACTGTCCCCCTGACATTTCATGTGGAGAGCTGTGGACATTTTCTGAATGTCTTTCTTTCTTTCTTTCTTTCTTTCTTTCTTTCTTTCTTTCTTTCTTTCTTTCTTTCTTCTTTCTTTCTTTCCTTCTTTCTTTCTTTTTTTTTCACCTAAAGTTTGGGCTCATTGAATGAAAGTCTCCTAGCTTAATTTAACTGCAGTTTTGGTAAATTTTGTCTCTCCTATTTTATCCCTGTGAAATACTTTTCTCTATGGTTTTGTTGCTAAAAATCCTGCACAGTAACAACAGCTGTTTAACAATTTAAATTTTTGTTTAAAGGAAAGGTGACTTACATGATATGTAAAATGTTAAGTGTCAACCTCAGAAAAACAGGAGATGCTTTAAAACAGTCTAATGTGAAGTTGCTCTGGGCGGAAGATGTTTGTTTCTGCCTAGTGTAATAAATATTTACCAACCATTTCGCCATACAGCCCCCTTTGGATAGCAATCCAAACCATGTTCCTTAGATCTCCATTACAAATGTGTTCTCAAGCTGTTATTCTCACAACCTCTCACATTACATTTATTGCAAGTTGCGGTCCTCTCACCAAAATGCAAAGTAAACCTTAAAATATGTAAAATCTGTATTATTCTGGGACTGACTTACATAATAATCATTGTTTGACAATAATGAAAACTTTTTCTTCCTACGGAAAGAACACTCTGCACATTATCCATGGGTGGGGCATGGGAAATGAGTCCTGGGGTTAAGTTATCTCTGGCTCCCGGACATATATAATTCCTTTTCTGACAAGTTCATTTGTAACGTACAATACACATGGATAAGCTATCGGTCACGTGATCATTTAAAGGAAGACTGGAAAAAAAAACACAACCCATTGAATGAAAGATCATTAATCTTTTACAACAAGGTTTCAAAGTATATTCAGAGCATATTTTGGTCCTGCTCCCTGAATGTTACATTGAGAACATCTGGTGTTTGGGGGAGAAAAAATGAAGTATTAACTTCAGGTTTCCAATAAGTAAAACAAAATAGAATATCATTGAACTCAGTAAACAAATATTTTAATTGAATAGGGGGTATACAATCAATTATATTTCAAAAAGTAACTCAACTGTTCTATTTTTATTATGTAGAGGAATTGAACGAAACTCCATGTCATTTTCTATCCAAGGGCCACTAAACCATTTGCCTAAATAAGAGCAACTGTGATATTGAGAATACAAAAGAGTTTATTTTTAAAAAAATTTTAAAAAGATTTTATTTATTTATTCATGAGAGACGGACAGAGAGAGAGAGAGAGAGAGAGCAGAGACACAGGCAGAGGAAGAAGTAGGCTCCATGCAGGGAGCCCGATGTGGGACTCCATCCCGGGTCTCCAGGATCACGCCCTGGGCCGAAGGCAGGCGCTAAACCGCTGAGCCATCCAGGGATCCCCCTACAAAAGAATTTAATTAAACATATTTGCCAACTCCATCTTATCATAAAATGAGCAGTATTAATTCCACATGTGAAAAATTCATACCAATCTCCCATATGAATTTTAACTGAAACAAAATAAAAGAAATCGGAATGTAAAATCCACTCTCAATGACAAGATATACGTCCTTTGATGAAAAACAGAAAAGAAATACAAAGCAGTAGGTGGCGTTTGCTGGTTCCAGAACTGGAAGCAGGTAGAGATGGCTTGCAGTTTGGCCTCTAGTGGGTAATAAAAACTAAGTGCCACATAGGAGATGGGACTAAGTGAAAACTCGCAGTCTAAAACTAGGGGCTGCTGTGGGGCTCTCCAGGCCATGAATGAAAGCTTAGAACAGGGGCACCCACCCTTTATGTGAGTCAATGGTTTGAGCTTTCATTAAATTGCATCAATAGGGGGACAAGAGTTGTAAATAGAGCCTAGAAATCAGGCAAAGACTATGCCACCCATGAACTTGATATCTGGATTTGGATTATTTACAGAATCTCTGTTGGTAGAAGATACAAGGAGACCTAACAAAACAAAAATATAAACCGAGAACCACGAACACAGAAAATGAAAAATAGTGAAGTAAAAATACTAGAAATAATACAGTAATTGACTTTAAATCAAATAAACAAAGAAATAGAAAATATATCTACGCTGGACACAAAAATAGAGACAATTAGTCAACAAGGAGAAAATGCTAAGGTTTCCTGCCAGAACACTGAAGAGGGATAAAGAAATTTAAAATACAAAGATTAAAAAAAAAAAAAAAAAGAAAATACAAAGAGTAGTTAATAATGATGAGAAATGGTTTGAGAGGACTCAACATTCCCTAATTGGGGTTCCAGAAAAATAGAATAGAGGGAATGCCAAGAAAACAATATTTAGAGAATGGGTAATTAATTATTTTTTAAGATTTGTAGAAAGATATGAATATTCAAACCACAAACACTGAGTGCCAAACAGGTCAAACAAAAATAAACCCATGTTTGAACACATCCTGGTGAAAATGCAGGGTCTCAGAGATGGAGAGAGAAATTTCATAAAGTAGTTCCCCTTATCGGCCGCTCTGATTTTGTAGTTTCCTTATCACAACCAACCACTGCCTGGAAGTGGATGATCCCACTTCTGACGATTCATCAGAAGGTCAGTGGTAGCCCAACTATGTCACATATCTGCATCATTCGCCTTACCGTTCCAATGTGCTGCCAAAGCAAGCACATCACCTGACCTCATCTCATCATGTAGGCATTTTATCATCTCACATCAAAACAAGAAGGGTGATTGCAGAACAATGAGATCTTTTTCAGAGGGAGAGAGACCACATTCACATAACTTTTATTACAGTATATGGCTACACTTTTTCTATTTTATTATTACTGTTAATCTCTTGTGCTTAATTTATAAATTAAACTTATCATAGGCATGTACATATAGGAAAAAACATAATGTATGGCATTGGGTACTATCCACAGTTTCAGGTATCTACTGGGGGTCTTGGGACATAAAGAATTCTAGGCTGACAGGTTTGTTTTTTTTCTTTCAGTACTTTAAACATATTGCTCCACTGTTTTCTCGTTTGCGTTGTTTCTGATTATATCTCTCATGCTTATTTCCATTTGTCTACATGTTATGTGTTTTTTCTCTCAGCCTACTTTTAAGTTCTTTCTTTATGACCGATTTTGAGCACTTTTATCATGATGTGCTTTGGGGCTGTTTTCTTTATGTTTCTTATGCCTGGAGTTAATTGAATTCCTTGAATCTTTGAGTGTATAAATATAATGAAGTTTAGGAAAATTTTGGTCACTATTTCTTCAAATATTTGTTCTGTCTACCACTCTATCCTCTTCTTAAGGGATTCCAATTTTATGTATATTAAACCACTTAAAGCTGTCCTACAGCTCACTAAGGTTCTGTTCATTGTTTTGTTTGCTTCCCTATTTAAATTCTCTCTTCTCTCCAAGTTTCATTTTGGATAGTTTATATTGCTATGTCTTCAAGTTTGCTCATATTTTCTTTTATGATGCCTGATAATATTAATCTCCCCCTCACCTCCACCATGTATTGCAGGTTTCATCTCTAGAAGTTTGACATAGATCCTTTTATGTCTCTATTTAACTTTTGAACATTGAGATGCAGCTATAATAATTATTTTAAAGTTCTGGTATGTTAATTCTAACATCTGTGTCAGTTCTGGGTTGGTTTCAACTGATCGATTTATCTCCTCATTATGAATCAAATTCTCCTGCTTTTTTGCATGCCTGACAAATTTTTATTTGAATCAAAGCACTTTGAATTTGGTCTATTGAATGCTGGATATTTATTCTTGAGCTCTATCTGGGTTGCAGCTAGGTTACTTAGAAACAGTTTGATAGTTTTTGGTCTCACTTTATTTATTTTTTTTAATTTTTATTTATTTATGATAGTCACACAGAGAGAGAGAGAGAGAGGCAGAGACATAGGCAGAGGGAGAAGCAAGCTCCATGTACCGGGAGCTCGACATGGGATTCGATTCCAGGTCTCCAGGATCGCGCCCTGGGCCAAAGGTAGGCCCTAAACCGCTGCGCCACCCAGGGATCCCCTAGTCTCACTTTAAAGATTTGTTGGGGGCAGCCCTGGTGGCGCAGCGGTTTAGCGCCACCTGCAGCCCAGGGTGTGATCCTGGAGACCTGGAATCAAGTCCCGCCTCGGGCTCCCTGCATGGAGCCTGCTTCTCCCTCTGCCTGTGTCTCTGTCTCTGTCTCTCTCTCTCTCTCTCTTTCTCTCTCTGTGTGTGTGTCTCTCATGAATAAATAAATAAAATCTTAAAAAAAAAAAAAGATTTGTTGGGTAGAACTGTACCAGTGCTCCACCTAGGGCTATTTATCCCATACTACTGAGGCAAGACCCTTCTCTATACTTTACCGAATACCCTGTGAGATTTTCTTATCTTTTTGGACGGTATTCTCAGCCCTCCGTGGGCATCAGGTACAATTCCTTCTAATCTTTCTGGTTGGCTCAGGAGCTCCCAGTACTTATCCCACATGTATAGGCTGACCAGAATTCTGCTAAATACACAAGAGGAACCCTCTGCAGATTCAGAGTTCTCTGGATACGTAGCTCTCTCCTTTCAGGTAATCTGCCCTGCAAAATAACTACTTTGGTGTCCCAGAACTATCACTTGTATCTTGTCAACTCCAGGAAGTTTCCAGGTTCTGCATAGTTTCCCCTTTCCTGCAGCATGAATTGGAACCTCTCAAAACAGTGATCTTAGGAAATCATAGGACTGACCTTATTTGTTTCTTATTTCACAGATATCACTGTCCCTTATATCTGATATCTAGTATCTTGAAAAACATTGTTCCCTATATTTTGTTCATTTTTTTAGTTGGTTCAGGTGAGAAGGTCAATATGGTCCCTTTTATTCCACCTGGGCTGAAAGGGAAGTCTAATGTTCTCACTAAGTCTTTAATTTCAATTATAATTATTTTTCTAGATTATTTATTGATCAATTTTTAAATATTCCTGGTTCTTTTATTTCTTTACATTTTCTTATTTCTAGATCAATTATATAATTGTTCCTTAAACATTTCAAACACTCTTATTTAATATCCAATAAATCAATTATTTGATGTTGTCAGAGTGTTAATTCCCTTTCAGCTCTTCTAATTGACATTCTTTTATGGTAGCTTCTTTCTTTTGTAAATTTTTAAAGCTTAATTGACTTTATCTTTTAGAGTTTTAAACTTATAGAAAAAATGAGCAGTAAGTACAGAGAATCTCATATATAACCCTCCCCAAGAGTTTTCCCTGTTGTTAACATAATACATTAATGTATTGCATTTGTTTTAACTAATAAAAAAAATGTTGATACCTTATTATCAATTAAAGTCCTTAGTTTACTTTAGGATTCACTCTTTGTGTTTTACAGTTCAATGGGTTTTGATAAATGTATACTTTCATGTATCTGTCATTACAGTATTACACAGAATAGTTTCATTGCCCTAAAAACCTTCTGCACCTCCACCTATTCATCTCTCTCTTCCTCTTTTCCCTGAGTCTCTGGCAAACGCTAGATGTTTGACTCATTTGGTTAAATACATAGAATTGCTAAGTCACGTGGTAAGACTATGTTTAGTTTTGTAAGAAATAGACAAACTGTTTTCCAAAGTGGTTCTCAAAGCTGTACCACTTTTCATTCCCATCAACAATGAATGAGAGTCCCCGTTGCTCCACATCCTCATCAGCATTTGGTATCTTTTGTTAGTGTTTGGATTTTTGCCAACCTAGTAGGGGTGCAGTGGTATCCTGTAGTTGTTTTAATTAGTTGTTTTAATCTTATAATGACATGTGATATTGAGCATTTCTTCAAAGCTTATTTGCCATCTGTATATTTGCTTTGGTGAGGTACCTGTTTATATCTTTTATCCATTTTCCAATTGCATTGGTTGTTTTCTCATTATTGAATTTTAATAGTTTTTTGTATATTTTGGATACAGATACTAGTTTTTTTTAAAGATTTTATTTATTTATTCATGAGAGACACAGAGAGAGACAGGCAGAGACATAAGCAGAGGGAGAAGCGAGCTCCATGCAGGGAGACCCATGCAGGACTTGATTCCGGGACTCCAGGATCACAGCCTGGGCCAAAGACAGGCGCTCAACCACTGAGCCACCCAGGCATCCCAAATACTAATTTTTTATTATAAGCTGGTGCTTTATCTTTGGGGATGCTGTGAGGTCTAGGTTGAACATGCATTACTACCAACTGGAATTGTGTTTGCTTCTATTATACCCTATGGGGCACCACTGATTCCTATCACTTTAATTTCTTAGCTTGATGTTATCTAGACATCTCTGCTGTAGTAAATTCAAATTCTAAACTCAAATGAGGGCTATCTGTGGTTGTGGGTCCTGAGGAAATTCGTCCCCTGTGCTGAGCAGAAGCTGACCCTGTTAAGTATCCCTGCCATTTCCCTGTTGCAGGGAATAAGCTTTCCAGACCACCCTTTCCCTAAGGACACACTTCTTCAAGACCTTTAGCTGCATGTTGGGTTTTCAGTTCTAGTCTCTCACCTTGCTTAGGCTCGAGGCCTTATTTCCTGAGACCACTAAACTATTAAAACCCAAACCTCTCAGTGAGGTCAATCAGCAAATTTCACCAGGCTAACTGCAGCCTCATGTTCAACTTGAGTCACCACTTTTGTTTTCAATGCCCTCTTAGCATCTGGTCTCTGAGGATTTCTCCAATTTCATAGGGTCTCAGCTATGAAATTCAAAGTGTAGCTTTATTACATTTATCTTCCTAGAATTTTTTATTGAGTTTTTTTTTTACTATGTTTAATCTATACATTGAACAAAACAGGTTATATGGGATTATAACAGCATGCTTTCAATTTATTTTTCACCAGGCAAACAGCCTATCTAAATATCTGCTGGTTATCTCCAAGATGGAATTAATTGAGATGAGTTCAAGAAAATAATACTTTTCTGGTTAATCTCTGTTGAGGGTAGGATCCATATCTGATTTCTCTTTGGATATCTCCCCAATCCTTGCACAGAGTAGGTATGCAATAGCATTATGGCTATCCCCCATATTCAGCAACTAAATCAGATACTTCTGGACACTATGAACTCATGCTCTTAAAGATCTGTGGAGGAGATGAGGGAGTCAAGAACATAATCTCCGAAGGTCACTGGTCCCATAATGAGCCTTTCCAACAGCTCAGCTTACTCCTTTCTCAGAGTACTTAAAAGTACAAGCGAGTGTAAACAGCAAACTGTATTCCTAACAGACATTTTCATCATTCCATAACAACAAAAAATGATTACACTAGAGCATCTCTACCATACTATATATAATATATATAGTACACTATATACTTCTACTATACCATACTATATACTACACTACAATCAGCTCTACTCAAGCTGGTTGAGTCAAACATTTTCTAAAATCGAATGATGAAATGAATGGATGATGTGGCTGACCATTGATGCAGCTAAGCCTAAGAGACCTTTATAAGAAGACTCACTTCTAAGCCAAGAGGTTGGATTTTCACAAGTAATTAAAAATACAGCCCTCAAGTACAGCTGGGCATTTCTATTTGGGGAAGAGTTTGTGAGGCTCAGGAACAATGTTATATATTAATTCCCTGGGAAGGCTTGGTATACAACTACCATACAGGTGTTTCCTGTTGAGACTCCAAGTTCCCATACAAGAACTCAGAGGACAGCTGAGAACAAAACTTTGCCTACTTCATTACATTTGCCCAGTGGTGCTGCATAAAAAAGTCACTGACCAAAAATAACATGTTTAAGTAATGTTCAAGTTGAGATACAAACCAGCAGCAGTCAGGAAATTCAAAATTAAATCTGATCTCCACCCTTCACTTGCCTCATTGTACCCAGGCAGCACCAAGGTCAGAAATTAATTGGAGACACTGCAAAACACACAGCCTGCAATATTTCAGCTCAGTGAGGTCACAAAGAAAACTTAGTTAAAGCCTTATTAGAGCAGTTTACAGGAGCACATTGCTGTGAATATGAAATTAGAGTCTTGCCTTGATGGATGTGTCAACCTACCCCAGGTAATTTGTTGGGAATAATTTGAAAATATAAGTGAACATAATTAAGCTTCTGTTTTACAGTAGTCTGGTCATTTGTCTCCAGGTGCATGCATCTCTGTAGATTTGACATTGAAAATGCCTAGAATATAATGAGACACATTTCAGTCACTCAGTTTTAATATTTGGTCACCTTTGAATTAGAATTGACAATAAAGTTGGAACTAATATTTTTATCCAGATTTTTTCTTCTGGAGAGCCATATGTATAAAATATCAAGGGTTATATCACCATGAAAGTCAGTTGCAGACTGCAGTATGTCCTACAGTGAAGCACTTAAACAATCCTCCCTACAATGAAAGAGGTCAGATTCAAGTGGGATTATAACTGCCCACATCTTTGCTAACCTAGACTAGATTGCTAGACTGTCCTTTAGGTATAGTTGCACTTTTTTTTTTTTCCTTAGATAGCTCTCTAATTCCAGGCCAAACTCATTAACTTCTTTCAATTTTATTAGACACTGTTGCTTAATGTTAATTAAACTAGTTTCTTTAAAGAAAATATTTGTTTAAAGAAAGATGAAGAAAAAGACTAAAAGGAAAATAGCTGTGAAAATACCACACAGTACAAGGAATTTGATTTTTTTCATTTAATGTTTAATCATCTATGGTATACTAATAGAAGGATGTAGTTTAGTTTATTCTTAAGATTCTAATCATACTTACCAAGACTGGCACTGAGGATAATATATCATTAAGTCAGAATAGCTACTATTTTCTGAGTTACTGTTTGTCGTTTTAAATTTCATTACAGAATTTAAACTAGAATAAATTATTTTGAATTTAAACTATATTTATATTAGTCATTATATCCCAATTCATTGTTCCAAAAGTAGATTTATGGAACTCTACGAAAAGACATTGATAGCCATATTTATAATATACCTTTCAAAGTGAGATTAAACATTTCTAACACAGTCATTGTACTCCAATTGGCGATTACTCATGGATGCAGCTCCTGCCACAGTTCTTGGTATGGAAGATAAAATTAGCCCCCCCCAAAAAAAAGTACAGTAATAGTGAATACTCCTTTAAAAGTCAGACAGTTACTGAAAGATCTACCATTGCCATTAACTGAGGAATGGAATGGGGAAACCCTGGTGCTGTTATGGCCTACTGCAATTCTGAGGGGGCTAGACAAATTGAAAGCAGAGCTCCTGGCTGGGTTTGCCAACAATGTTGCTGAACAAACTCAAATAAACTTGTTGCAAAAGAAACAATAACTCAAGAGATGAGGGTTTGGAAAAAGGCGGAAATTTACTTGGAGTGTAGGCAGCTGGGGGAGGTGGCAGGTTCAAGCTTTAACAACGACCCCTCCACCCACAAGATGGATACCTAGAGTTTTAGAGAGAGGTCCAGCAGGATATGTGCAAGAGAGCAGTAAAGAGCGCATGATCACAAGTGGAGATTGATACGTGTTCAGTGGTGACCATGTGCAGGGAAAGGGATGTATGGGGTGTGGTCTTCTAGACATTCCGTTGCTATCAGCACTTTTCTGGTCTGGGAGTTGGAATGTTCAAGTCATTGCAAAACGTCTTCATCAATGCCTCAAGAAAGTACGATAAGAAATAACAATGGATTTCAGTTAAAGCGTGAATTAAGCAAGTCTTGTCTATTACAAGTTTTAACTGTTGGGATCTATAATTGAGTAAGAGGGCTTGCTGACAACACTTTGTAAGGAAATATGTTTTATTACTCTACAAGAGATTTTTAAATATAATTCTGAACTTCTTTTGGCATCAGATATGTTTACTTATTATATTACACATGTGGTTTTGACTTCCAGCGTCACTGTGCTTATTTTTTTTCTCAAGAGATCTGGGAGAAGGGCTCATTATGAGGTCATGTGGTGTTGCTAGGCACATCGGTTAGGTATTCAGACATCCTAGTTCTTCTAGAAACTTTTTAGTTCTCTGACTTTCCTATTCAATTTTTGTCAATTGCCTTTTATGCTTCCAAACAGCAGACAAGCACGTAGTGATAAACTCTATTGAAATGACTAGTTCCCTCACTACCAGGGGATTACACAAGTACAATTCAGTATTCACCATTTTCAGGCACAAAGGAAGAACAAAAGCCCACCCCAAACGTGACCTGCTGCACAAAATACCTTTTGTTATCAACTTAAGTGCTCTTCTGAATCCTCAAGCCAGCCATTGATAGATTTTCTTTTTCCCACATACATAATTTATAAGTCATCTAATTAATTTTTCAAGAGTTAAATAACTGTGAATATTAGTTCCTGGCTTTCATAAATGACAAAAATTAATCCTTTCCCCAAATCCACTTGAATGTATCCTTTCCTTTCTCCAATACCATACAGAGCAGAGGCTTAAATATTTGTAGCCTTACATTGAGGGGCAGTATTAAGAGTCCCTGGCCAACAAAAGCTTCCACACTGTGAGCAAGTCTTAGCAGAAGATTGCTTAAGGGGAAATCCTATACCACAAGATATATCACTGACCTTTCTCCTCTGTCCTTGTTACACAGAGAACTGAACCCCTCTTCTGTCTCCATTTATAAAATATTTGACAATGACTGATAGTTTTATTTTTTCATAGCTGTCATTGCATTAAAATGTAACTGCTGTTACACAGAGCATTGGAGAGCACAGAGTGAGTCTGAAAGGAACAGGAGGAAAATATGCACAAAACCTTCATCTGTCAGGAAGCATCAAGATCCAACACCTGGAATTATAAGTAGTAACTTTGAAACCCCTGGTACATAAGAAGAATGAGGAACAATCATACATTACGACTAATAGAATTATTTGAAATGCAAACTTGGGCTGCTCTCCTAGTCCTGGATTGAAGGAGAAGATAAGATGCGGGACTGTGTTAGGAGGCCTTGATGTCTTTTTCTCTTTACACATAGGTCAGAGACAGGACTGAACCTCTCAGCTTGGAATCAGATGAGAAGCTAGTATGATAAAAGAGCCAAAAGAACCCAGTCTCAACAGTTAAGTGGAACCCACTTAGTCTTAAAATACGTGTTTATGAAGTATAAGAAGACCTCTACTCTTGCTTTTTCTTTTAAAACCACTAAATCCAGTTGATACTGCTTATGTGTCTCTTCAATCTGTCCACTTGTTCAATATCCAAAGGCACTACTTTGATTTGGCCACCATTATCTCTTCCCAGGATTCCTTCCACCACTGCCCACCGTTAACCAGACAGCCCTCCTCCACTTTCTCTACCCTCTGATAGCAGGAGTAATCTTCCTAAGACACAAAATGAACTTTGTCACTCTCTTGCTTAAAATCCTTTTCTAGCCCCCCATTACCCCTAGGGTGAAGTCTAAAGTTCTTAACATGGCTCATCTGGTCCTGTGTGATGGCTCCTGCTTACTGCTCCAACTTTGATGCTCTATACTGCCCCTGCCACCATTGCTGTGCTCTGTTCTGGAAAACTTCCTGAACTCTGCACTTGGCCAGCTTTCCATCGGCACACAGGCTAGGACATAGATAGTTTTATTCTGGGAGAATTTCTGACTTTCTCAGTTTGGGTTAGCTAATCCTGCCATATATGTTTCTTTATTGTTCTTTTTGCGTGCTACCATGGTGTATATTGTGGAGCATTATAATTGCCACTTTAGTTATTACTTGTCTGTTGCACCCACTAGATCTAACGTTCTTTGTGGTCAGGAGCTATGTTCACAGTGATAATGCCAGGGCTTAGAACAGTATCTGTCCCATAGTGGGTGCTCATCAGATCTGGAAGGAAGAAAGCAGGTATGAAGGAGGGAGGAATTCTGTGGAGCCAGCCTAGAGAAATCAAAGTCAAATCATGTTGAGGAGATACCTACTCTATCAGAGAAGGTTCAAATGGATCAGGAAATAAAACCCAAAGGAAAATTGAAGAATAGTATAACATTGTTATTATTGATTCTTACTATTGACAGTCTTGTCTAATATATCAGACTGTCATCTCATTTTTTCTGAGTGTTAAGCCTCTTTCACAATAATACATAATTTTATTAATTCTTTTAAAAGTTATTTAAGTCATTTCATAGTTTCATGTGGTATATAAGAAAGAAGTGGACTTTTAAAAGAAAACAAAATATTTCATTTTAAGTCAGTTTATTATTATAGATTTATTATTGAGTTTATAACATTTCATAATATTCATTATGATTAAAGAAAATTCTTGATTTTTCCCTTTAAATTATGATTTGTTTTAAATTAATTATGCAAAGAAAAAACATTACTTGTTGACTACCAATTTCATTTAATTACTTGTTACATCAAGTGTGTTTTGGGAGACCAAATATTTATTAAAATAGATTGAAAATTAACTGTGTTATGACATCAACAACAGATAAAAACTTTTAATGAATTTGGAAATTCTTTAGAGCTAAAAAAAAAAATGATCTAGTTAATGTTTACTTTTTTAAATAATGAAATAAAGAACTCCAAGTAGTGATTTGAAAATGACAAAGAGATACTTTTTCTCTAAAATAAAAAGCCAAATAGGATATAGTTCTTACTGCATTTTCTCTTTATAACAGGAGTTTGAAGAACTAGTAACATTTTGACGTATCCTATAAGCTTCTCATCAGATGTATGAAACTTTCAGGCTATAAAGATCATTACAGACAAATTTTACAGAATTATTACAATTTAGGGACGCCTGGATGGCTCAGCAGTTAAGCTCTGCTTTCGGCTCAGGGCGGGATCCTGGAGTTCAGGGGGGTCCAGTCCCACATTGGGTTCCCTGAGGGGAGCCTGCTTCTCTCTCTGCCTATGTCTCTGCCTCTCTCTCTGTCTCTCATGAATAAATAAAATCTTAAAAAAAAGAATTACAGTTTATGCTTCACAGGCACACATACACACACAGTTCTTAGCTTAACACAATGAAATTTACTTGACACTTTCTAATAGTACATTGTATATATTCCTGGTCAGCATGTGGTCTTCCATGTGATGATTCAGTGACTCCAAATGTTTCTATCTTGTGACGCTCCATCCACTCTAAGACCTAAAGACTCCTCTACCTATGGCTGGCCGATGAAGAAAAAGAACAAGAGGCATACTGTCCCTGTCTACAGGTAGGAACAATCACCTGACCAGGTCTGGCTTCAAAGGAGGCTAGGAAGTGTAGTCCTTGCTTTCAGCTAGGTAGCTGTCTCCTAATGACAAGTTTGGAAGAGGAAGCACAAGTGTTTGGTAGAGAGATGACATCTCTGCTGAAGAAAAGAGATTGGGGGTGGTGGGGAGGCATGGACACATATATCTCATTTAATGTGTTATTAAAGAATGTGACTTTATTCTATCAGTAACAAGTTTGTGTCATTTTTTGATCATATGATAGTGGTTTTGACAGAAAGGGATTTTGAAAGCACTTAATGTAGACTGCACACTCAGATATGTTCTAGACCAAATTCTAAAGCACAGAGACAACTAGTGGGTAAAACATGTGTTGCCCAACTTGCTTGTTGGGATGCAATCATTTGATTAAAGTTTCTCCAAATATTAAATGTATATATTTCTTAACAAAATTACGCTATTGATTAGAAAGTCCACACCTCTGCATTTGGTTCTTTTAAAAACAAATAAAACTGCACACGTTTATTGATTTAAAATAGTGAACATGGGATTATTACCATCTCCTTGGTGTTCTACACTCCACAATGGCCAAGTAAGACCCAGACAAAGGTATCTTCACACAGCTCAAGTTTGTATCTGTTCATTAAAAAGAGAAGACTGAGGAGCACCTGGGTGGCTCAGTTGGTTAAGCATTTATCTTCAGCCCAGGTCATGATCCTGGGGTCCTGGATGGAGCCCAGCATAGGGGGTCTCTGCTCAGCAGGGAGTCTGCTTCTCGCTCTCACTTTTCCTCTGTGCTATCTCTCTCAAATAAATAATAAAATAAAGTTTTTAAAAACATTTTAAAGAGGATACTGAAATATCCTATCAGGAAGATAGTATACCCGTTTTGTGCTAACTATAGATTTTGGATGCTTTTTTTTTTTTTAGTAATGGTTATGAGCAAATGTTAGTTAGACATTGTACATCATACAATATTCTTCAAGCCAGCAATGCCTTCTCCAATCCCTCTTATAACTTAGAATCTCTCTGACTTTCTCTTCTGCCATCAGGAGAAAGCTTTATGGCTTTGAAGGGCTTATGCATTAGGGGAGGCCCACTCGGCAAACTCCTAGTGTAAGGTTGACAGATTAGTAGTGAAACTTCTTTCCCCATGTGACATAGTCACAGAAGTAATATCCAGCGGTGAATACCATGGTGGCCATGTGAAAATTCAGCCAAACACAGTAGGAATGGGATTTATAACTTCTCTCACTGCATGCTTTCTATATTCATTACTTCATGGACCAGCAAGAAATTCTTCCAGATGTCCAAGTCTCAGGTGTATGCCCCAAGTATCTGGTCTGCCCTTTGTGGATTAGTTCTACTTATCCCCTGCAAGCATAAAAGAGTTTTGCTTCTTCTTGGTGGTATAGTGGGAACATACCTCTCTTCAACTCGTATTAGAGAACATAAAGAGGTTTCTTGGAGACAGGTTGGTCACTCTCCTTATGATTTTGGTTTTAGAAGAACTTCTTTGTTTCCACCAAACAACAGAAGCCATTCTGTCACTGCCTACCACATTATCCTGTTTTGTTTGTTTGTTTGCTTTTGAGAGAAAGAAAGAGATCCCGAGTGTGGAGGAGCAGAGGGAGACAATCCCAAGCAGGCTCCATGCTCAGTGCAGAGCCTGATGCAGGGCTCTATCCCACAATCCTGAGATCATGACCTGAGGCAAAATCATGAGCTGGATGCTTATTTGACTGAGCCACCAGGCACCCCTGATCCTGTTTTATTGTTATCATCATGTTGCTGATATTTAGGTAGCTAGCTTGTTCATCTATTTACATTTTCATCCACTAAAAAGTAAGCTGTATTAAAAGAAGTTTTTTTTTCAATATTGTATCCCCTATACCTAGAACTGCAACTCAACAAATATTATTTGAATAAATCAATGAATTAAGTTACAAAGGATCTAAGTTTCTATTCCAGTTCTACATTTCTATGAATCTTGTTTTAATGAGTGTGTGACCAAGAAGACAAAATACAAAAGAGTTGATCTTTCATGTAGGCATATAGGCACACAGACTTAGGGAATTTACTTCTTCAAGCCTCTATTCCTCTGTGAGTGAGGATCCTCCTAGGTTGTGAATAGTGAATATATAATTACTCCTTATCTTTCTGATGATGGTCCAAGTAACTGGCAAACTAGTTTGTATATTCCTTCCAACTCATACTTTATACTGTAGCCAGGGTTATCTTTAAAAAAAAAAAAGAAATTAAATCACATTATATCAGTACTTGAAAACTGTCAGCAGCTTCCTCCTGCTCCTTAAGATACTCTTCTAGGCCCTCTGTGAGCTGGCCTCTTTCCTCATCCCCCACCCTCTTTGGAGGACTCTCCCTAATACTTCACTAGCTCTCCTGTCCATCCAGAACTTTCTCTATCCAGAGATAGAAACTTCTCTACCCATTCTTCTTCCCCCAGTTCTTTCTTGCTCATCCTTCACATTGCAGAACTTTCTCAGACCAAATCAGAGCCTCCAGTCTCCTAGTGTCCCTCCTTATTGTTAATAGCACTTATCACATTTTAATTATATGTATATTTATTTAAGTTATATACACTATATGGTTAATATCTATCTCTTCCTTCTATGAGAGTAAAGACCATGTTGTTTTACTCACCACTGTATCTTAGTAACTATCACAATATAAGGCATATTCTAGGCTCAACACATATTTATAGAATGAATAAAGGAACGAATGATCCCTATACTATGTCCTGGCACACAGTAAGTCTTCAATAAGGGAAACATTAATTATAATGATAGAAATGGTGGTAGCTCTCTTAGCACTGACTAGAAGGGTCAAGTGAAGGAAGCCATACAACCAGATCTTTAAAGTTATTATGTGTCTCAAATCCCTCTGCTATAAGCAGAAAACTAAACTTGGGGCTACCCAACACACCCACCATGATCCCTGCTGCTAACACCTCTAGTTCAACAGACTGATTTTCAATTCTTGTCTCTGATCCTATCACGGCGGTCCACCTCAGCCTGCATATGTTTCTTACTGCTCTCACTTCCTGTATGCTTCCTCAGTATCATACCACATCCTGATTTCTATGTTTTCACCTAACCTAATCTGAAAATGACTTCTCTGATGACATCTGGGAATAGGAATGAAGCACACTATTCTTCTTTTGTAAAATAGAGCAATAGGAATGTTTGCTGATGGCTAACAGATTTGATAGACATCACAAAATCACACCAACATATTTCATAAAAGCACTTTATTCATACTTCTCTTTTGTACATTTACAACAACATTTCATGGGCTATTGCCCTCCTACTATATTTGGGTTTAAACTTTCTGTTGCCCATCCACTTTATATTGGCCATTACTAAATATCTTTTTTTATTTGTTTTTTATTTTTTTATATCATCTTTTTTAGATTAACAATTTTCTCAAGGTCATTGTGTATTTTATTCCTGGCTTCTGGAATATTAACATTGTCACTTAGGTTAGTAAAATCTGCAAATTTGATGAGCAAATTCTCAATTTCATTTTCTAGTAGATTTGTTCATTGAAATTATGTGTCAGATCAGTATGTCTACCTAAAATTTAGAGAAGATCCATAATGTTAAATATTTCAGATATCTGAAGACAGGTTTGGGAGAAGAGTTCAATAATAGTATTCTAGCTCTAGAAATATATCTTAATTTGCATCCCATCAGAGATTTCAATATAGACTAGATAAAACATAAGAAAGGTTATTTAAGGAATATTATTTTATCACCTATAGGATTAAGTTAACTGACATATGATGTGCTTTTTTTTTCTTTCTTTTTTTTTAACTCTGATTTTATGATACTTTATAGGATCTATAGGATTTTTAGTCTGTGAATGAAATTCATTTGTTTGCATCCAAGTAATTCTACTTAATACTGAGCAGTTTCCATCCTATGTAGCATACTGGTTTAACATTCTTTTATGTCATTTTAAAATCTCACGTGTATAAAGGAAACTAAACTTATATTTTAATGCTAGCTAATGTATGTATCCCATTCGAAGTTTATACAGCAAGCACAAAAACATAGCTTCTTTCACTTCAGAATGGCTGTCATATCTTTGGTAAGAAAACAAGGAGCCAAACTGCATGCTGGGAGTTTGGGTCTTGAAAACAGTCCATGTTTTCATCCATAGTCATCTGAAGAGACACACAGCCAGCTGCAGACCCGTCCCAAGGCTGAGAAGAGCCTTCCAGAGAACCCTGATAAGGCTGCTGCCCACAGTCCAGTGCTGACCTCTGACCCCGCCTGACAGCCAGCACTCTTGTCATCCTGCTGTGCAACAAGTCAAATGAGGCTAAAATTACTCTGCAGACAACAGGCTGCAATTATACATTCAATTCCCAGAGTCTGGAAGGAGGGAGACGACTGTGGCTGGAAGGGGATGAGAAGTCAAAAAAGACACAAGACAAACCATTTTTTGATACTTTTCTCTACAAAGCATGGCTGTAATGTACGCTCCCTGAACAGAAGAATCAAGCCACACTGAAGAGCCAGTTATCTTCCTCAAAATACCATGAAGACATTATTTTCATGTACTTAAGTAGATAGATACACAGGTTATATGACTATCTCATAAATAAACAATAAGTAAATAAGCAATAATGATAAGGGACCAGATTGGGACTGGGAGAGATATAATGCACAGTCAATTTTCAGTATGTTTCACTAGATCGACTTCTTTGTTTTTGCTATTTAATTTATATGAAGTCTAGAACTACTCATTAGAGCAAGTCACAGTTATTCTAAGCAAATATCTCTAAGGCCTTATTTTTAAATATGCAGAATATTTCCCCCCAGCAAATTGAGTAAGCTGAACATTATAGAATACCAATGAAAGTGGGTCTGTTTGGCTGCATTTGAGATTAATCTGCATAATTATCGGCACTTTTTACTTTCTCTATCCAAAGTTACAGATTTACCACATAATTTAGAGTTTCCTTCAAGGATGAGACTATTTGTATTTATTTATCAAATTTCTGACATTTGCTTGTTCTGAGTCTGCTTGAATGCCTCCAGGGCTAAACACCCATTTCCTAATGGGGCAGCCCCTGCTATCCTGAAACAACACTATTAAAAATATCTTCCTCATCTTAAAACTGAAGTTTTGCTTTTTTACCATACATTGACCCAAACTCTTTACTTTGTATACCAGTCTTTGGCCACATTCCACTTGGAAAATCTTTTAATACTTAAAGATAGTTATAATGCTACTCCCCATCCACCCCCTGGCCCAACCTTAACATTCTCTTGTTTATTTCTCTATGACATGATTTCATTTCTTTTAGCAATCTCACATGAACACATATCTATATGATTTTTGGCACCTAGAATATGCAACAAAATGTCAGAGATATTCTGATCAATGTGCAATAGTCCAGCGTTGCCATCTTTATTGTTCTATTAATATTTTTGTGATTATAGAGGTTCTCTGAGCTCTCACATAAATGTGTCACTTCTCCTGGAACTTACTATAAACCAAAACCCCAAAGTCTTTTTCACACATGTTCCAATGTATGTTTTTTTCATACCATCAACAGTAATTAACTCTGACCAATTACAGTTGACCCTTGAACAACACAAGGTTGAACTGCATAGGTCCACTTACACACAGATGTTTTTCAATAAATACAGTACAGTACTGTAAATGTACTTTCCGATCCTTATGATTTTCTTAATAACACTTTCTTTTCTCTAGCTTACTTATTATGAGAACACAGTATTTAATATATATAACATATAAAATGTGTGTTAATTGACTGTTTATGTTATTGGTAAGGCTTCTGGTCAACAGTAGGCTATTAGTAGTTAAGTTTTGGGGGAGCCAAACATAACGCATGGATTTTTCAACTGTGCAGTGAGGTTAATACCCCTAATCCTTATGCTGTTCAAAGGTCAACTGTAATTAATTCTGACACTATCTATTCGGAGGTATCATCAGATCCTACAGATAAAAGGCTCAGTTCCTCGAGACTGCCCCCACCATAGATATTAATAGCAAGTCAGGATTTCACCTGACTGTCTATGTATCAGAGGTTCCCATGACTCCCTAGATGGATTGGATTAACTTGCTAGAGTGACTCATGGAACTCAAAGAAACATTTTCCTTACTAGATCACCAGTTTTCTATGAACTCAGGAACAGCCAGGTCGAAGAGATGCATAAGGCGAAGTCTTTGAGTATAAGCTGAATTTCATGTTCTGTCAGTATGCTACCCTTCCCAAATCTCCACATGCTTACCAATCCAGAAGTTCTCCAAATTTTATTCATTTTTAGAAAAGTTTCATTACATTGGAATAATTGATTAAGTCATTGGCCATTATTAATTGATTCAACTTCAAACCCCTTTGGCCTCCCTAGAGGTCAAGAGAATGGAATTGAAAGCTCTGACCTTCTAATCATTTGGCTGGCTCTCCAGGCAACCGCCAGAATCTGTAGGTTACCTAGGAGTTTCCAAAACATTACTTCATTAACATAATAAGAGATACCTTGAGCTCTCTCAAAGCTTAAGAATTCCAAGGGTTTTAGGAGTCCTGTACCAGGGACAGAAACCAAATATGTATTTTCATTATAAACCACAATATCACCCATGCTAAGCCACACATATTGCTTCTCTCAGATGTTCTTCCTTTGCTTTCTTGGACACGAGGGCGAGTTCTTCATTAAATTTCATCTTGTTTACTTCAACCTAATAATATTAAATTTCAATATCATTCCAGATCCTGATTCTGTCATTCAAATTATAAATGCCCAGTAAAATAATATTAATAGAATAAAGTAAGCAAAACTACCAGCAATACAAAGAAATGATTCTTTATTTCATGTCAATAGGTTAAAAATTATATGACATTACAATTCCATCATTTGGGCATGCCCTCTGTATTTCATCCAAGGAGGATAATTCTTCTGAACTAAATGGAACTAAAGTCAAGGCTAAACTTCCACTAAGATTATATTAACCTCATGGTAGAGAGCACGGTCTAGGAGTCAAACATCCTGTGTTCATATATTGGTATCTTCTTTTGTTGACTGATTTTGGGAAAGTTGATTTACTATCTAACCTGCAGTTTTATTATCTATAAAATTTGAGTTTTTCTGTCGTAGGCTACAATGAAATTATATTAAATATTAAATGATAAAATGCATGGTTAGTATAATAATTCATGCATAGCAAGTGCTCAATAAATAAATGATAGTTATTAGATTATTATTAGTTGGACAACTTTTGAATGAAATTAACTCTTTTCAAATCTATTTCTTTCTTTTAAAGATTTATTTTTATTTATTTATGATAGACATAGAGAGAGAGAATGAGAGAGAGAGAGAGAGAGGCAGAGACACAGGCAAAGGGAGAAGCAGGTTCCTTGCTGGGAGCCCAACATGGGACTCGATCCCAGGACTCCAGGATCCGCCCTGGGCCAAAGGCAGGTGCAAAACCTCTGAGCCACCCAGGGATCCCCTCAAATCTATTTCTTTTAAATCTAGTCCATATTTTCCAATCTCTTTCACTAAAATTTCATAAGAAAACATTTCAAATGGCTTGCTAATGCATCTATACACTTGTCATATATCTTCTATATATTCCTGATTATTCAGTAGAGTAAGCCCATGAAAGAGGGACATGATTTAGTCTGATATGATTTCTTCCTAATGTTTTATGGAATCCATGTGATATCCTAGTAATTATTCCTTATATTCATAGTCCTTTAAATATACATTCCAGATTTTGCCTGGGATGAAGTCCAAATTTATATTTTTGTAGTAAATATCCTTACAAAAAGTTTAAGTTAGGTTAAACTTTTTTCTAAATATTTATTTTCACTTCGAGTTCTCTAACCAAAAATCTTGAATCTTATTTTTAATGACAAGAAGTAGTACAGGAAGAGTACATGTAGAATTTTCTAATCATCTGCTAGTCAACTTCCTCTCACAAAATCCTTTTTTAACCAGATTTTTTCTTCTAGAAACCAGAGTAAATGTCCAACTTGGACAAACATGCCAACTAACAGAATTAATTCATAGATTGATTTCAGGGCATTGAATTCATTCCTAATGGAGCAAATACTTAGA
This sequence comes from Canis lupus dingo, assembly GCF_003254725.2. NCBI lineage: Eukaryota > Metazoa > Chordata > Mammalia > Carnivora > Canidae > Canis > Canis lupus. Next base: position 31,556,811 of record NC_064264.1, on the reverse strand, counting down.
TTCAAAGATATGTATTGTTATATAATCCGATAAAAAACAAAAGTATGTTGTGTATACTAGTCATCTCCAATAAGGTTCAAAAAAATCTGAGAAAATATTATTGCCGTACACTGGGAAAGACACTGATTCAGAAGATCTGGGTTTAGCCACTAACTTTCAATTGACTTTAGTGCTATTTCATCTTGTAGCCTTGTATTTTTCATACATAAAATGAAGTGAAGTGTTTGGATAAGATGGAATTGAAACAAATATTAATATTAAGGACAAAATTAATTATTATGTAATCACTAAAGTCTCTCTGGCAACAAAACTTTTTGGTTCATTTTGTAACTTTCATGGAAAGATGACTCAGAATTCATTAGCGCAAGTTAGGAGGTATCTTTCATCTTGTACAACACTGATACATCAATGTTAATACATCCATTTCTGACTACTTAGCAAAACAGATGAATATGTAAAATAGATGATCACTATAACTATTTGAAAGCAGAGAAAAAAATTAAAAATTGATTTCTTAATTGTAAAGCATCCCTCCATTAATCTCCATTACTTTTTTCAAGAAATTCTTTAAATTTTAAAAAAGTAAGATTCAATACTACTCCCTCCTCCCCTGACCTTCTCTTCCCCATGGCCATTATTTCCACCTCTAGTTGCAGAAAAATCAGTATTTTTTGAAAACAGTGTAGCATGATTCAATGAAGATCTGAATTAATGTAAAAATGGATAAATTGTTATGGGCATAATTAATTAAACCAAAAAGAAAAGGGGAAGTAGTGTTGCAGAACCTTCAGTTCTGGTGGTTACTGACTGAAGTGTCTACAAAGACCTCCCACCCTGGGAGGAAGAAAATCTTATCCACTCAATCATTTGATCTACAACAAACTTCAACTGAGGTATCTAGGAAAACCTGCAGAGGAAGAAAGGCCATTCATACTACAACAGCTTACAGGGCTCTTTGTTTTTCAGAACCTTTATAAATGTCTTTGGATTGGATGTTATGTGAAAATACAAACTCTTTCTCCTGTGTGATTTAATGACATCAACACTCTAGAGTTGTAAGGTCATTTTGGAAGTTCTTAGAATTCAGTCACCTAAAAAATGCAGAAATAAAAAGCAAGAATGAAACGCAGAAAGAACAATCAATAACCAGATTTTCTTAAAGCATCAAAGATTATTATAATGGGTAAAAGACAGTCTCTTCAATAGATGGTGTTGGAAAAACTGGACCTAGAAGAGAGCACAGGCAGCAATTTCTCTAACATTGGCTTTAGCAATATTTTTCTTGATATGTCTTCTGAGGCAAGGGAAACAAAAGCAAAAATAAGCTACTGGGACAGACCAAAGTAAAAAGCTTCTACACATTAAGGAAACAATTGATAAAACTAAAGACAAACTACGGAATGGGTGAAGATATTTTCAAGTGATATACCCACTAAAGAGTTGGTATCTGAAATATATAAAGAATTGATACAACTCAACACCAAAAAAACAAATAACCCAAATGAAAATGGGCAGAAGACATGAAAGACATTTCTTCAAAGAAGACATATAAATGGCCAAGAGACGTCTCCAAAGATGTTCAACATCACTAATTATCATCAAAATGCAAATCAAAACCACAATAAGATATCACCTTGCACCTGTCAGAATGACTAAATCCAAAACATAACAAATAACAAGTATCAGTGAGGATGTGAAGAAAAAGGAACCCTTATGCACTGTTGGTCAGAATGCAAACTGGTACAGCCACTGTGGAAAACGGGATGGAAATTCCTCAAAAAATGAAAAAAATAAAATGACCATATGATCTAGTAATTTTACTACTGGTTATTTATCAAAAGAATATGAAAACACTAATTCAAAAAGATATATGTACTCCTATGTTTATTGTAGCATTTTTTACAATAGCCAGATTATGGAAGCAGCTCAAGTATCCATTAATAGATGAATGGGTACAGAAGATGTCACACACACACACACACACACACACAGGAATATTATTCACCCATTAAAATAATGAAATCTTGCCATTTGGAACAACATGGATGGATCTAGAGAGTATAATGCTAAGTGAAATAAGTCAGAGAAGGACAAATACCATTTGATTTCATTCACATGTAGAATTTAAGAAACAAAGCTAGTGAACAATGAAAAAAAAGACACACCATAAAATTAGTCTTTACTCAAGAGAACAAACTGATGGTTGCCAGATGGGAGGTAGGTTAAGGGATGATGGCTGAAATAGGTGAAGGAGATTAAGAGTACACTTATAATGCACTGAGTAATGTATAGAAGTGTTGGATTACTATCTTGTACACCTGAAACTAATATAACACTGTATATTAATTATACTAGAATTAAAAAAAAAGATTGTTCAGGTGCCATTTGGCTGATGCCCTAGACAAAATTCAAGCTAGTGCTTAATAACTGTCAGATATATAGGTTTATCTACAGTTCATTTGTCAGATGCTTGATGTTTCTTCCTGACGCTAAGATTAAGTACCGTGCACCTAAAATTGTAAAGAAACAAGTAAAAAAGCTGAAAGTGATCCATTGATATAAAAAATAATAGGGTAAATACAAAACAGTTGGAGCAGATATATCAAATTTTCATTTAATCATCCATGTTCATTTGATTTAGCACATTTTTAAGGATTACACACTGTGCTATGACCCATGAATAACTGTCCTATCCTTAAAAGCTTACAATGTAATCAAAGAGTTTAATGTCTCCCGTGGAATACCACTGGCAAAATTGGCATTTATACTTTGCTATAAATTAGAAAATGGCTATTGACTTAGAAGAAACTTTTATGTTAGCCAGAAATAGAGATTCACATAAGAAAAATGGGAAATATTATAAAGATTCAGTATCATCTCTGAGACAGTAGTGGCAGGAACACAGCTGGGGCTGGCTGAGGCTGGAGCAAAAACTGGGAAACAAAGGCTGCTCTCCAGAATTGGAAATCTAGCTATCTTTTTCCTGTGATTGAAACCTAGCTTTTTCCTGTTGTTCCTTGTTATCCTGCTTCTTGCTGAAGACCAGTTCTCATCTCTCAGTGCATATCATCCCAAAGTGGGAACCCAATTGGCAGCTCAGCCTCAGCTTCAGCTCCAGCTCCAAGTTTGCATGCCTGCAGTGTGCCTGCAATGTGTGACATGCACAACTGACCCAGAGCACTGTGTGTTCCAATCCCCAAATCAGGGAGAAAGAATATGATGAGCCCAGGAGAGCATGTGTTTTCCTGCAATCCAGTCATCTGTAGTGAGAGAGTCATGGATAGGTACCAGAAGTTGTTTTGAGTTTTGTGTTCAATCCCCACAACTGCTAGCAAATCTTTTCTTTGACAAATAACTCTTATTGTATATGAAGTAATATGTAGACTCAGCGTAGACTACAAAGAAAAGAGAATATATCTAAAGTATAAATTCTTTAAAACATAGTATAATCTCCTCATTATATAATTTTCAGGTTGCTCTTCAAACTTAAGGTCATCCAAAGATGAAATCTCACTTTTTAAGCTAGTAATGGAAATGACTCTATTTTAAAAACTGGATTATATTTAAAAATAAGATCTATGACTAATGCGATTGTTTCAAACTCAAAATGTGTTCATATGTTCTATAACGAAGAGTTTCTTTTCTTGAACCCCTTGAAGATATATGCTGACGTATTTTTACCTCTACAACTACTACTTTGAACATAGCTGAATAAAGTACTGTCACAGATTACCGTAATATCATAATGACTTATTTTTGTGCAATGTATTTACATTTCTTTCACCAGTGTGTAACTTCCTTGACAATAACTCCTGTAACCCTTAAAATAAGTTAACTATAGATAAATAATAATGCTGACTTAAATAGATTTGTTTACTTTTTCCAGATTATGTGTTATTCCTTATTTATCTAGGCGGTAAAGTATCCTTCAATCTCAACCATCAATGACAGCTATGATTCTGAAAGTCAGGGGCGGGAACATACCTGCCAATACTGTGGCATGGAAAATGTGTAAAATATATATATTTAATGTGCTCTGTTTCACTAGAGATGAGCTGAGGTCTTCCTTTCCTGCTTTACTTATTCTAACACTTTGGTGCTATGTTTCAAGTCACCAGTCCTTCCAGATATTTAAAATGTGTTTGAACCCGTTCTGGGTTACAACCAGGCACTGGGGAAATTAGAGGTAGAGGCAACAGCCCAAAGAATCCATATTTAAATTAAATTAAAATTTAAAAAGTCTGAATCATCTTTCACATTTTAAAATAATTGCTAGCAAGTAAAAATAACTTCACTATTGATATTTTATTCTCTAATATATCATATCCACTATAAAATTTCAAAGATAAAAATAAACCATTTGGGAAATGGGTTTGTTACATAACATATTTAAGTGAAAGACTTACCTGCAAATTGGCTAAATGAGTAAGAGGCTACTACCATCTTTTTTTTAAAAGATTTAATTTATTCATTTGATAAAGAGAGAGAGAGAGAGAGAACACAAGCAGCGGGTGCAGCAGAGGGAGAGGGAGAAGCAAACTCCCTGCTGAGCAGGGAGCCTGACACAGGCCTAGATCCCAGGACCCTGAGATCATGACCTGAGCTGAAAGCAGATGTTTAACCAACTAAGCCACCCAGGTGCTCTGGCTAACACCATCTTTCAATAGCATAACTTCTATTCTAAAAAGACAGGCAGTTTTCTTCTTTGAAGAAATCTATTGTAAATTTAGAATCTGGAAATGGAAAATAAGAAGAGGAATGCCAGTTAAAGTAATCATTTAATATTTTAATTTTCTCATACAGTGAATGACATTCATTTTGTATTTTAAATACTATTTATAATTCTGATTATGTAAAACTGAAAAAAAAGCAAAGAATATAAATAACTAGAATGGAATTTTATTTTGTTCCAGTCTTTTCTAAGAAAAATACAAATGAAATTAAGCTGACATCAGGATCATGTTAAAAAAAGAACCATAGAAGAAGTAATCAAGTACATAGAGCCTATTTCTTTCCTCCTTTGTCAGTAGAGGACTATAAAATGTTCAAAGGTCAAAGAAAACCCAAAAGTTCTTTTCAAATGATCAAAAGACATTAAAATAAAGTCAATCAAGTTTTACTCCAGCACATGTTTATTTTTTCCAATATATATTGCCCATTATGAAAACATGGAAACTGTTCAGAAAAAAATGGGGAAAATAAATATCTTTTAATCTTAATAAAGGTTCTACTTATTCATAATCATAATCAATTTTTTGGTGATAACTTTTCCATTTGCTTTCTCTACCTATCTTTAAAAGAAAAAATCCTGTTTTTTAGGGTTCTTGCATAAACCATTCTGCATTCAGCTTTCATTGTATTCCATTTTTTTCACTTACGATTATCTCACATGTTTCTCATGCTATTCAAAAGCACTATTATTAATGGTTATATTTTCTTAAGTATAAAGACAACATTTTTTAACTGTGTCTCTATGTTTTGACTTAATATTTCTAATTGTTTGCTATAAATAATATGGTGATAGACAGCATTAGACATAATATTTTCTCTTTATTATTCCCTAATGATAGATTCTCAAAAGTGAAATTACTGATCACAGAGATGTGTTGTGCTCATTTACTTAAAGTAACTCAGCATAGTGATATGAACAGACTTTTTAAAAATATTTTATTTATTCATTTGAGGGAGAGGGAGAGAGAACACTTGAAGTGGTGGTGGGAAGACAGAGAGAGAGGGAGAAGCAGACTCTCCACTGAGCAGGGAGCCCAAAGCAGGGTTGGATCCCAGGACCCTGGGATCATGACCTGAGCTGAAGGCAGCTACTCAACTGACTGAGGCACCCAGATACCCTGAATAGACATCTCATTTGAAATTCAGAGATGTGAGTTTTAATCCCAGTGTTTTTCTAAATTACTTTGTACCATTGGTTAAATGAGTTCACTGCTTTTGTCTTCAATTTCCTCACCTATAGTGTAAGATGGCTAAAATATATTATTTTAGGGTGCCTACTTTGTTTATCTATGACTGCAGAATAATTTACCTCAAGACCTAGTGGCCCAAAACAACAACAATTCTTTTATTTCTCATGATACTGTGGGTTGGTTGTGGCTCAGGTATATTGTTCTTCTGGTGGTCTTGCTTGTGATTCTTTTTTTTTTTTTTAAGATTTTATTTATTTATTTATTTATTTATTTATTTATTTATTTATTTATTTATGAGAGAGAGAGAGAGAGAGAGAGAGAGAGATGCAGAGACACAGGCAGAGGGAGAAGCAGGCTCCGTGCAGGGAGCCCGATGTGGGACTCAATCTCCGGTCTCTAGGGCCAGGCCCTGGGCTGAAGGCAGCGCCACACCACTGAGCCACCAGAGCTGCCCTCTTGCTTGTGATTCTTTATGCAGCTTAGTCAGATGGTGGCTGTATATTCAATGACCAAGACGGAATGTCCAAAATGTGCCTTCACTCATGTGCCTGGCATCTTGGTAGGGACAGCTTGTCTTAGTTGGGATGCTGGGCAGCTGGATTCCTCTCTCTCTCTTTCTCTGTGTCCCTCCCTTACTCCTTCCTTCCCTGTATAGACTCAGAGTATCTCCCTCCATATGATCTTCCCACATATTATCCCCATGTGGTCTTTCCTTCAGGACAATAGAACTTCTTACAAGATAACTTACACTCTCAGAAATGCAAACATTGCTGCTCTACCCCATTCTTTTGGGAAAGCAAGACACAAGATCAGCTCAGCTTCAGTATGAGGGGTTCATTAGGAGAGCATGGACACTGGGAGGCATATCCATGAGGACCATCTTTAGTAAACAGCTACCACATCCTACGTGATTGGAGCGGTATCTTCAGTGCTCTAGGATTTTAATTGTTTGAAAATTTGCAATCCCGCTATGGCAGGTATATAGTCACTATCTCATGAGGGACACTGGTTTCTATTGTCAAGGATGCTAATTTTACCAGAACACTCAATTCTCAGCCTATTTATTTATTTATTTATTTATTTATTTATTGAGAGAGGGAGAGGAGTGAGGAGGAGCAGAAAGAGAAGGAGAGAGAAACTCCCAAGCAGGGTCCATGCCCAGTGTGGTTGGAGCCAATCCAGGGCTTGATCCCACAATCCTGAGATCATGATTTGTGCCGAAATCAAGAGTTGGAGGATCAACTGAGGGCACCACCCAGGCACCCCAATTCTCAGCACTTCTGAGGGAAGAAAAGAAAGTGCATTCTGTTGTTTTCTCCATAAGTATTTTCTGTGTTGACACTCTCCACATTATTCAGCGATCAGCGGCACAGAAGATATGAAGAGATTGAACCTGCTCATATGCTACCTCAAGAAGAGTACTGAGTAGGAGATTCACCAGTGTCTGAAAGGAGTTGAATTTCCTCAGGTGGAATTTAGGGGAAGGTAAATCTGAATGGATTTTACTGATACTCCACATGATTGAGGAAATCAAAGAGATTAACCAAAAATGAGTCCTCTGAGCAATGGAAAATGAATCAGCTTTGCCTAGCCTCTCCTAATAAAATAATATACGCCTTCCAATAGATTATTTTTATTACTCGATAGCTGAATATGTACATGAAGCCCAATAGAACTGAGGCTGCCAGGTTGTGATAAAACCAAATAACTATCGTTACAAAGAGATAACAAAGCCAGACTCCATAACATTTTATTAATCCTCAATGCCAAATTACATATGCTTGAGAAGAATATCCTTTTTCTCCTGCACTATGGAAAATGGCAGATTTTTATTAAGTCTATCTCTTAAAACTTAAACATTTGCTCTTTCTCTCCACTGCCTAATAGTGAGAGGTAAAGCTTCTGGAGCATTTTATTTATTTATATGGCATTTGCCTTGACGTTTCCCAAGTAATAATACATAGTAACAGAGACAGATGAGAGTTCTGTATCATCCTTCCCCTCAAGGCAAACCAGGCACAAATAGACCTCTAATGAAAAAAATCCACAGAGCAGGACAATAAATAACAGGGTATAAAGTGGGGAAAACAGCTTCTAAGCACAATCTTTAAAAAATTACAGAACAGAACAATATTCTACTCAAAGTGAGGCAGGCCTCTTCAACTTTCACCTTATACATTAGGTTTTAGAGTCATTACTAGATCCTTTCCCCCTTACCAGGTCACTTTTAAAAATATGACATCACCTTCCTTGGTTTCAAGAAATAGCAATGGGGGATCCCGGGGTGGCTCAGCAGTTTAGGGCCGCCTTCAGCCCAGGGCGTGATCCTGGAGATCCGGGATGGAGTCCCGCTTCGGGCTCCCTGCATGGAGCCTGCTTCTCCTTCTGCCTGTGTCTCTGCATCTCTGTGTGTCTCTCATAAATAAATAAAATCTTAAGAAAAAAATAGCAATGGCTTCAATGGTGTTTTATTAATAACATGGTCTTTGTAAGTAGTAGCTGAAATATATAAAGATTTTTTTTAATTTTACTTATTTATGACAGTCACAGAGAGAGAGAGAGAGAGAGGCAGAGACACGGGCAGAGGGAGAAGCAGGCTCCATGCACCGGGAGCCCGACGTGGGATTCGATCCCCGGTCTCCAGGATCGCGCCCCGGGCCAAAGGCAGGCGCTAAACCGCTGCGCCACCCAGGGATCCCTATATAAAGATTTTTAAACAAAGTATAAATATGTTATTGAAGCTGTGCTTATTTCCTACTAAGCAATTATGCATTTATTCAATAAATATCTTGTGATTTCTAGCTCTATGCCAGAGGCAACACTAGGTCCTGGGAATACATGAGTGAACAAGATGGGGTTTCTATCCTGAGGAAACTTTGATCTAAAGAAGTCAGTAGATCCCTGGTCAGTCTAGAGCCCAAATAAGTGGTTACCAGTCAATCTGGAGGATTCTTTGCAGAAGGATACTCAGAGATATTGTTTAGGCTGAGACAGAAAAGATGCAGAAGGGTCAGTAAAGGAAAGAGAGGGTTGTACTAGGATTCTACAGAGAAATGGAATCAGTGGTACACATGTATCTTCATGTATAAAAAAGAGCTTTATTATGCAGAACTGGCTCATGTGATTTAGGAGGCTGACAAGGCCCAAGATCTGCCATCAAATAGCTGGAGACCTAATAGAGTTTAAGTGTGGTTCCAGTCCAAGTCTGAAGGCCTGAAAACCAGGAGAGCCAATGGTGGGAGTTCTAGTTAGAAACTTGGCAGGCTCTTTTTATACCCAAGGAGAACTAATATTTACTTTGAGTCTAAAGGCAGGACTAGACCAATGTCCCACCTCAACCAGTCAAACAGGAAGTATTCCCTCTTACTTAAAAGAAAGTCAGCTTTCTTGTTCTACTCAGACCTTTAAATGATTGGATGAGACCCACCCACATTAAGGAAGGCAATCTGGTCTTATTCAATCTAAAAGCTCAAATATTAATCTCATCCAAAAACACCCTCCAAAACATACCCAGAATAATGTTTGACCAAATATCTGGGTACCCCATGATCCAGTCAAGTTGACACATAAGATTAACCATCAAAGGGTGTGTAACGAAAAAGAAAAAAATGGTGGGTGGCTGTGGGGGCATTGGTCCTCAGGGAAGAAGTTTTGAAGAAGAGAACAGCAAATGTAAAGGCCTGAAGGACCCAAGATGGCACTAGTAGGCCTCTAAACTTTTGGGACTTGGAACCTAATCCCTAACAGTTATACTTCAGAATATTCAATTATATGCTGAGACTGAGACAGCAACGACACATCCTGAAAGAGTCCTAAACATCCTACTCATGAGTGCATGTCCTTCAGCTTTTGTATCCTACAAGTATAACTTTTTTTCATCAGCTTGTCCTCCACTTCCTACTGAAGAGTCTCTAGAATTCCATAAAGTCCACCTTGTAGTTATGTTTGAAGGTCTCCAAGGAGGAATTAAAACTGTTCTTCTAGACTAGTGTTTCTCAATATGGGATAACTTTGTTCCCCAGGAGACATTTGGCTATGTAGATAAAAGACATTTTCGGGCAGCCCCGGTGGCGCAGCGGTTTAGTGCTGCCTGCAGCCTGGGGCGTGATCCTGGAGACCTGGGATCGAGTCCCACATCGGGCTCCCTGCATGGAGCCTGCTTCTCCCTCTGCCTGTGTCTCTGCCTCTCTCTTCACTCTCTCTGAATGAATAAATAAATAAATCTTTAAAAAAAAAACATTTTCAGTTTTCACACCTAGGAGAGGGATGCTACTTGCTTCTGTTGGGTAGAAGGCAGGGATGCTGCTAAATATTCTTCAAGGCACAGGACATCCTTACCACAAAGAATTATCCAGGATGAAATGTCAATGGATGACTTCTGTCAGCCATCAACAGTATTTCTGGAGTGATCAGACAGTTCTAAACAGGGAACCTCTTCTTACCTGATACTCCATCTATGTGATTGTTTGGAGTTATTCCTAGGACTCCAGGGCTATGGGCTTTCCTCATCTGCTCCTGGGTACACTTTAACGGAAAGTTTTAGAAACATGTATCACTGATAGCTTCTGCCATTGAGGTCTTCTGGCTTCTGACTTCCTCCAGTAGAGTCCACAGCCTTTGCCTCCAGAAGAGTTGCTTGACCTCAGTACCTGCCATTCTCATAGGCAGTGTCTCCTAAATATACTTTGTCAAGATATACAATAACCCTCTGAGGACATATATTCTTTAGCAGATTCTAAGTGTTTTATACATATTATTTTATTTATTCCTAGATCAAAATGGTGAGTTGGCCTATTCTACAAAGAAAGCTATTAATACTGAGAGAAGTCAAGTAGATTTCCCAAATTGTACTGCTAAAACCACAACCAAAAACCCAAAACAACAACAACTGGAGCTTAAGGTTAGAATCAGTTCTATCTGACTCCGAAACTGTGCACTCAGTACACTAGGCTGCCTGAACCTCAGACAAGTGAGCAGCCTCCATGGCTGAATGTGGCTTCATCTCATGTCCACGAGACTCTTCTACTGTTCCCTAGACTCTCACGCTAAAAGAGATCCACCTTAACAAAGCAAGAGCAAATAATGTATATCTATAAAAAAAAACAGGGAGAAGTTTTTACTGTAATATTTTAAAAATTTCATTTGAATCATATTTGTTCTTTCCTCCAGGTCCCTTTTTATCCAATTTTCCTTCCACATCCTCAGCTCTATATTTACCTGTATCACAATCTTTATGATTTCTTCTGTTGCTGAGGAATTCAGCTTTCACTCTCAGTTTGCATACTCCAACAAGAAAAAATAGAAAGGAAAAAGGGGGAAAATCAGGAGTTAGTTATTCTTTCCATCTTAAAAAGGATGTCATCTATTGTTTCTTAAGATTGCCTCAGGAGTTTTGTCTCAGAACTTTGATTGAAGTCTTCATTCAAAAATGAATGAAAACTCCTTAATAAGATTGAGGGAATGGGGGGGTTCTACAGCTAAGAAAATAAAAATTCTCTTTCATTGATAAATATACAATATTTAACCAGTCTCTGGATTAGCTTTTAAGATTTGCTCTACCTGAGTGCCAAGAGGCTTAAGTAATAATGGTAGTCATATAACCTACTATCATTATGTGCTAGTCACCAAGTTAATGCATTCATTTAGTAAAAGGGTCAGCAAATTACAGTCCACAGGCCAAATGTGGGTTCATTGCCTGTTTACGTATTATCTACAAGTCATACATAAGAATAGCTTTAAATTCTGTAAATAAAAAAAAATAAAAATAAAAATAAAAAAAAAAAATAAAAAAATAAAAAAAAAAAAATTCTGTAAATAGTTACTTTTAAATGGTTATGCAGGTGCTTACATAATATCCTCAATTCTCTCTTGGCCTATCCCTGATTTAAATCAATAATTATGTAAAATAGAAACTGTCATCCCAATTTTATAGATGAGGATACTGAGGCTTTGGGTGGTTAAGTGATTTCTATAAGGTCACACAGGTGAAAAGTGGCAGACCCAGGATTCCAACTGCATTTTCAATACTCCAAAGCCTTGACTACTAACCACCATACTCCACAGTGTCCCTACTCCAATGGCTAGGAGCCAACAACATATATATTTTTAATAGAATAAAATATAATTTGAAGCAAGAGTTGGTTCTTTCTCCCACCTAACTGGGTATCCTGCAGTGATCCTTGGGCAGTTGCCAAGGAAGTGCTTGTCTGGAGTTGGCCGCAGGACATGCTTGCTGCCTGACTCACTTTGTGTGGCAGGTCACATGCAGCTCTGCACATAGTGGAGATAGGATGCCTTTCTCAGAAAGTGAGGAGAATCAGAGCAGTGCTCCTCATGCCCTGAAATCTTACAAAGTTCTTACTGAAACAGCCCCACTGTCCTCAAAAGATGCAGACATGATTCCATGAGGAGGTGAATAAAGGCAAATCTCATGCTGCATTTCAAATGATTTCTCTCTACCAACTGCTAAAGCATTTGTTTGTTTGTTTGTTTTAAAACTGGGTATCCTCTCTGCCCTGTGTGGGGGGTAGAGGGCCCTTTCTCCATTCTGTTAAGCAACTGGTCTTCTTCTCACCTCTCACTAGATCCAGGTACAACTAGGTTCCAGGGCTGGGCTGAAATAGCTAAGCTTGGACTGCTTACAACATGCACGTATGTATGTAATCTAGACAAAAATCAGGAGAATGTGATAAATGTACATATAGATTAGAGTACAGAAAGATAGACTCCAATCCTTTTTTGTTCTTGCTTTTCTCCTTTCCCTACAGAGTTGAACAGAACAGTACATACCTATTCACTTTAGAGAAGGCTCATTATGAAATAAGAATTATCTTCAAAGAGTTGTTTGTCCATGGTCACCAGTCTGTTGCCAAGAAGTGATGTAAAGCCCTGCTTTCATTCATGGCTCCAGACTGCCTATGTTCAAACCCCAGCTCTGTGAGCCTTGATGAATAATTCAACCCTCTGTTTCCCTGCATGTAAATTGGGGATAGTAATCCTGCCTGCCTTACTGGTCATTGTGATGATTGTAAATGTAAAGGACTCAGAATCATATATGGCACTAACTATGGCATGAAATGTATGCATGCCCTCAAATGCTTCACAGCTTTGACATTTCAGTACAATGTAAGGCTTTCCCACAGTTTTTGTTTAGTGTTTAATTTCCATTTAGCATTACATCAATTTTATTTTTCTGAGACAGAAAAGTATTCCAGGTTGCTATGAAATATATAATAATGCTCAATACAAGTTCTAAAAGAACATTGCTCCAAAGCAAAAGTGTTTAAAAAGAAGTAAATGTTTAGAAAGCATATTCTGAAAGGGTCAGCTATTATAATGATATAAAGATATGTGTGATGTACTGTAATTTTCCATTTTTGGAAATTTCAAAGCAAATTATAACTTGAAGTGAGCTTGGCAAAGATCCCTCTCCTTTCCTCATACTTTTTTTCAAGTAATTATGGATTCCAAGTTCTTTTCTATTAGTATTAGATGTCTATTAGTATGAGTTCTTTTCTATTAGAAATTTAAAATACCAAGCCATAAAACATAAACAATAAGATCGAGTTTCTTTGTATTCTCTGGACTTTTGCTTTCAAGATGGAGAATAAAAGAAGAGTTATGAGGATAGAAATTCTCTTGCTACTACATGGCTGAGAAAAGCCTAAATGTACTAGACAGATTGGGTGGTCCTGGGAGACACTTACTCTCTGAGTAAGTGTGTTGCTCCTAAAGGGAGCAAGAAAGGAAAGAACAGATGGAAAGAGTTTCTTTTGCCCTTCTGAGCCCCTGCTATTTGCATGTTCTCTCTATAGCCCTTCTCAATTGAATGTTATCGGAATCTTTTTTTTTCTTGTGTACTTCAGCTCTATCTCTTAGCTCCGTCTCATAAGTTACGACCTCAAGGGCTTATACTCTGACATTTAAACTTTTTAAAATATAATTTTTATAGATCACTCTTACAGATACAATACCTTTCCCAAAGGAACTAATCTCTAATGGTAGAAATCTGGTATGTTGCAGGTGGTGGGAAGGGGCACCCCTTATATCACTGTGATGGCCTCCTGGTCATCTGTGTTGGTGAAGACTGGGCTAGCTACAATACCTGGGCTATTAGCAGGAGGACAAGTAGGAGACCAAAGAAAATAAGAGAAAAATAGAACTCTGTTTTTTGTGTATCATACGTAAAATTTGTTTCTTTCTCCTCAATGGGAGATAGGAAAAGTGGGTGTGCTTCATGCATCCAGTAATTGGGGAGGGGCTAGAGTAGAGAGGGTCTAATTATTATCCAACATGTCTTTAGGTTTATTTTATTGTGAATAACTTTGCCTATATTGTATTTTAAAAAGAAAGAGAAATACCTTTTCTCTCCTTGTTTTTTCTAGATAATGGTCATATAAATTTTAACTTACAATCTATTAAGATTTCATATTTGTTTTTTTATTTAATACAGTCAGATTTTTAAAAACCAAATCTATAACCCATCACTTGCCCTTTCAAGGATTCTGCTTAAGGAAGAATATAAGCCTTAATGTATTTTTAAAACTCTATTATACATTAAAATACAGATTGGGGGGGGGGAGAATATAAAGCTGAAAGTTTGCCTATAACTAATAGTGTTCAGGGGAAAATAACTTATTTTAAAGCCATTATATTTTGTATACTCTATCCTTATAAATTCTTTACTCACTCAACTTTTCCTTTTAAAAGGAGTTGTGTGAAATAAGAACAGACATACATCTTTTAAAAATATTGTGACATTATGAACCATGGCATCAAATAGTCCTAGCTAAATAGCTTACAACTTGACTCTTTTGAGCAAAATATAGCTTTCAAAACATTTTATTTAGAATCATATTAATTTCATTTCCCTAAAACACAAAAATGTATGTGGTGCTATAAAATATATCACAAGCCTTAATATGAGCTCTGAAAAGATACTACTTTAAGTCAATGTAGCAATCCAGAGCACAGCTGTGGGACTAGCAACAGCTGGCCACAGCTGAAGGATCCAATCCTCCAGGCTCATCCCTGGAAAACTAGGGGAGCAGTCATCAGTCATAGGTCTCTCAGAACAAGAAAATGCAGGCTGTGGGGTAACATTCGAGGATGAGGCTTCAGGACCTTTTCAGGTGGGATTGACTTTGGCAAGAGCAAGGAGTGATTCTATAGGTAGAGAGTGATAAAAGGACCTAAGTAACAAAATTGGATTCTAGTTCCCATAAATGGATACTATGTTTCCCAGAATTAGCCCCAAACCTAGTTCCCAGCCCTGAGTTAAAGAGTAGTATTAGGTGACAAGAATGGCCGTATGGATCAGACCCTCTGAAATTCTTCCCCAACAAGGTTAAGGTAAGTCAGGAAAAACTGAATGGAGTTGAGACTGTAACAGGTAGGTGGCCCCAGCTAAGGGGAGATGCAGGTGTAAGCTGCAAAGTTGTGAAGGTCTGACAGCCCAGAAGGGGCTGAAACTGTAATTAGTTTCAATTATCATTAATACTCACTGAGGAATGAGAAAGATGGTGTTGGGTGGAAGTTTTTCAGAATGATAATTGAGAGGGGCACCTGGGCCTTTGGCTCAGGTCTTGATCCCTGCATCCTGGGATGGAGTCCCACATCAGGCTCCCCCAGGGAGCTTGCTTCTCCCTCTGCCTATGTCTATACCTCTTTCTCTCCGTCTCTGTCTCTCACGAATAAATAAATAAAAACTTAAAAAAAAAAAAGAATGAGAATTGAGATAACAATGGAAGAGTGGGGAAAAAAAAGAATGGAAGAGTGGAAAAGGAGATTCTAGGTGGAATTCATGGAAGCAGAATTGGTCCAAATAATGACACGGTTTGGGTGCCATCTCAAGGAATTTAAACTTTGTTCTGTAGGCACTTGCTGGCATTGAGTATTCAAAAAAGGACCAATTTGGCTTAATTTATTTACCTTTTGGAAGGTAAATTACCTTTCTTGCTTTTGGAAGATAACTTTGGAGACAGTGAGATGAGTTTGCCTTGTATGGGAAAAAAAATTATAAGCCTTCAAAACAGGACAGGAGTAGGAAAAATCATTTAAAGAAATGCAGCATGAGGAAAATGTGCACCATCTGGTAAAGGTTTAAATGAGATAAATAAAAAACAGTTAAACATCAGAGAGAAAAATACCTGTCCCCAAATTCTGCTGCTTCGTAGGCTGCCTCAAAATTTCCTGGGTGCTGGGAGGCACAAGCAAGATTCAGATTAGTAGCTCCTAAGAAGATTCTGGGTAAAGATACAGATGTAGTGTAATGATGGGACACCTGCATCCCAATATTTATAGCAGCAATGTCCACAACAGCCAAACTGTGGAAGGAGCCATGATGTCCTTCGACAGATGAATGGATAAAGAAGAATGTATAAAGATTATATACAATGGAATATTACTGAGCCATCAGAAAGGATGAATACCTACCATCCGCTTCGACATGGATGGAACTGGAAAAGTCTTATGCTGAGTGAAATAAATCATATGATGGTTGTCTTTTTCCTATTGATTTATTTTTGAGTGAGAAACAGAATTCATGATTTTAGCGTTTTTCCTAAGAAATACAGAATATTTGTGAGATAGGCATATGGCAAACAATTTGTATCTAGAATATATACAGAAATTTTTAACTCATTAACGGGAAGACACAATATATCAATAAAAAGTGGACAAAAATTGGAAAGAGGTTTTACCAAAGAAGATATATAAGTAACAGGCGAGCATGTGAAAAGATTTTCAGTATCACTTGAGAAGTGCAGAGTAAAACCACAGCGGAATGACATTGCATACCTACTCCAATGGCAAAAATTGAACAGATTGCCAATAACACGTTTTGGTGAGGTTGTGAAGCAACAGGAACCTTCACACACTGCTGGTGGGAATGCAAAATGGTATAACCACTGTGGAAAACAGTTTGGCAATTCCTTCTAAAGATATACTTGTAAGACCCAGGAAACACACTTCTCGGTATTTACACAAGAGAAATGTAAACATGTGCCACTCAAAGACTTGTACATGAACATTCACAGCCCATTTATTCATAATAGAAGACCTCCTTCAAATGTTGACTAGATAGACAAATGATGGGATATCCAGTCAACACCACAGATACATTTCCCAAACAACATGCTATGTGAGAAAAAGCCAGACACAAAAAGATTGTGTGGAGCATGATTCCATTTATCTGAAATTCTGAATGAGGCAAAGCTCTAGTAACAGCATGCAGTTAAGTGATTGCCCAGGGCAGCGCTGACAGAAACTAATGGACTGCAGGGGCCACAGGGGAACTTTTTTGGGGTGAAAGAGTGCTTCTTATTGAAATAAGCCTCCTAGCGATGGTAGGGCAAAGAAAAACTTCTAGGCAGTTTTGTTTTGGTTTGGTTTGGTTCTTGTTGTTTTTTGAAGGCCTCTAAAAACAACATTTATTGTCTTATTAGGGACTAAATGAAGAGACATGTTCCCAAGCTGACCCTTCAGCTTTCCAAAGGCCATATGGTCTCAGCTCATGGTTCAAAAGTACCATGTATCTGGGGCGGGGTAGCGGAGGACAGCATCATTCTGGAAGCCCCCACCACCATAGATCTTCATCCCCGGGGGTGTGTCCAGAGCTGGATGGATCTGGTTAAGAGCCATGGCAGGTAGCTGTCCCAGTGTTCTGTTAGTGCCCTGTTCTCCTGGGGCTAACTGATTCTTTCTGGCTCATGGGTGATGGCTCCTAGACAGGCAGGTCTAAGTCTGGTTCCAAAGTGTTCTGGGCTCTAGATGAGGATCTGTGTCGAGGGCAGGTCCGGCTCAGTAGCCCAACAGACTAGAAAGCAGTTCCCAGAGCTTCCCCAGCTTAGGGTAGAAAGGGAGTTGTGAAAGAAACCTGAATAGGAGATGGGAAGGTGACCAAACCAAACCAAACCAAATCAAAACAATCTCTCCACTCTGTCAAGGAGAGGATGTACATGCTCTGAAGTATATCAAATAATCTTATCAGAATTTCCATTATAACCACTACTCTCTTTTAGTTAATACTCAGTTCTGCGCAGAGCATCAACTCTATCTTTAAAAAGGAATAACTTCTTTTGCTACTCAAAACGTACAGAGGATTTGAAATCTTTCATTCGGAGGGTCGATAGTGGGTCCAGCTTTGTTCACCGCTTGTAAAGAAGAGTTTGGCAGTTTCCAGCTGACAGATGTTTACCTCTTTGTATACCTTGTACATGTTGCCATGACTCGTCAATACCCATCGCACGCAAGTGGGAACCACGTTCATTTGCAGAAGCCAAGCTCTGATTGCACAACTGGTAGTGGTAGTTAAGACAAATCTGTCGGATTCCAAAGCCCCTGGAATACTTCCTCAAGGGTGTAGGCATTTTTATTTTTGAAATTTTATTTTTGAAATCCCAGCTATGCAGAGAAAGGGAGAAAAATGAGAGATTACAGTGAATTCTTTAACCTTCCAGCATCTGCTTTCCAGCCTAGCACATCATCGGTGGCTATTTGTTGAAATTGAAAAGGTCAACTTCTGGCAAAACTTCAGCCTTTCTCTACTCTACTGAGATAATATCAGATCCCCAAAAATGGTTTTGTTAATTAAATCTTTAGTAAAACTCTCATTTGAACAAAATTCACATACTTATCAGTCTGTAACCTCTTGTGAAGGGATTTATAAGAAAATCTTGCCCTATAGGTTACCTGGCAAGGGAGAGGGCCCACCCGTGCTCTGCGAACTTTAAAGGTATGGTTATTATTCTTATTTTTTATATGTAGAGTTCAGAAAAGATGCATATATTTAGCAAGAACAAAATATTTGCTCTTTGCTCTAAACAGTTACAGCTTAAACCAGAAAACAAAGTCTATCAGGCCCAAGACATGGCACTCAGGGGAATGGGTAAATGTCAGAGGTGTTGGCCTAATTATTATTTATTTATTTTTCTGGCTTTGCTGTGGGGACTCGGGTCTTGATTCTTCTGAGTTTTGGGATCACAATATTCAGGAAGAGATTCTAGCCCTGGCTCGAATCCTAATCCCTAATTTAGCTCAGGAAACCAATAAACTACGAAAGGACACACCAGGATGTTTGTCTAACCCTCAGCAGGGACTTGAAGGTGAGAATGTTATTCATCCCTGTGTCTCTCCTTCTATCGGAGTTGGGGTTAAATACACCTGACAAGGTGTCCATGTATCTTCAGGAAAGGCCTGTTCTCATTGGGAACAAATATGTTCTCTATTTTAACATAAAAGTGGAAATTATCTGTAAGTCAAGACAAAGAAGTTCGATACTCAGAGAGGCTGGGAGGGAGCTGGAAAGGGTTTTACAAACAAAAGGAAAGAAAGACTTTAAGGAGTCCCAGCAGTTGAAAAATACTTTTGTCTCAGGTCTTTTTTCTCAAGCTGAGGAAAATAAAGTTTAATTTCTATGTCTCCCAGAATTCCAAAAAGAGCACTCAAAATCTTCCTAGCAATGATTCTAGAAGCTATAAAATAGACTTTGCATTAAAGCCCTAAGAAAAGAATAGATTTTATATTTCAATACTCGACATTAAAAGAGACAATCTTTTTAAAATAAGGAACCACTGACATTTAAGTGTTAGAATAATGTCCTACAAATGTACTCTGAATATCTGAGAGGAGAGATGGTTGGCAAGGCTCCACCTTCCCCTTAAGGCAAAACATATGTGCTTTTAAAATAATCTTGAGTTTTAAGTTTTTTATTTACTTCTACTTTGTCTACATTTTATTTTATGAGTCATTTCACTCCTGCAATATTTTGAAACCCTTCTTTTTAAAACCAGGTGGTCAACTGTTTTGGAATAAAAAATACACAAACTGAAATTTTAAGCTTTAAACCACAAATCTATAAAATTCAGTGATTTTTTTGAAACTCAGAGGGTGTGTCCTTCTATGTTATTCACTCTTCAAATCCCTAACTTTAGAGAAAAGCTTTATTATGTGATTCTAGGTACTATTCCACACACACAGGCATATACATCTCTAACTTCTATAGATATAAATATAGATACATAGATACATAAATATATAGACATAGAACTCCAGCTACTCTTACCTATAATCCAGATTTACTGTGATAAAAGTAGTCTTAGTCAAAAAGAAATTACTCAAGATTATTTCCATTTGCATTACTGATGTGTATCTTTGGTAACTGTAAACAAGAAAGCTAATTTTGGTCAGGTGATTATCAATCCGGTATTAAATCAAAATTGCATATTTGGGAAGGGGGGAGAAATGTTACAAATCATGTTTAAGAACACATGCAATTATAATATGAGCTTTCTATATATGGGCAACCTCTTTATATTTTGACCAAGATTTTGCTTAACAATTTTTTAAAAATATTTTTTACTTATTTTTGTGTCTATTTAAAAAAGAGAATATCTTTTCTATCCAAGATCTCTGTGTATAAAGAAGTCAATAGCTAATTGTTAGTCAATTGCTTAGGAAAGGAAATAAATGCAGCAAAGTAAACACAAAATTCTAATTTTTAATCAGTCGGAGCCATCTTCAAAATGTAGACAGGAATAAACATGTAATTTAAACATACTGGTGCTACAGTGACAAATAAAAAATTTCCAGAGGGCTTGGTCTAACTTTCAGCGTGTGTAGTAATTGCTAGTGGAGGCAAAAATGTTGTTGTGTATTTGATGGAAAAAAAAAAAAGAAAAATATGTTAATGTCATAATAACAGGAGCTTCTGATCTTTCTCCTTGTGAGAGAAATATCGTGACTTCTCCCTACTACCTTGAGTAATGAGCCAATCCTGGAATGTCGGAGGGTGAATATAGCACAACATGCTAAGGAAATGTGGATGGAGCTGATGTTCTATCAGATGTGCTAAAAATATCTCTGTGCTAGGAATTCCTGTTTTATCAGAAAACACGGGAGCCAGTTTCTTATCCTATGAACACCGGTGTGCTTTGTGGGAAACAACCTACCCTTTTTATATTTAAAGCCTATATTGTGCCTTATCTGGAAATCCCAACAAGAAGTGCTGCTAAATTAAGATATATGTGGCATCTTCTCTCCTTGAATAGAGAAATGGCTAAGATAAAAACAGTCTAATATATTTTGAAGAAAACTAAACAGTCACACAGGAAGAGTTTATTTATACTCTCCTGGGGGGGAAGAGGAAATAATTTCAAAACTTACATATTTTGCAGGAGAAACTGGTCACAAATCTTATCACAGATGATCTGGTAAGGATTCTTTCTTTTTTCTTGCACAGAGAAGATTATAATTATGACTTAAGTTGAAAGGAAACCTGAATTTGGGCTGATTAAATAAGATGAACTCTGATAAAAGCTGATCTTATCTGATAAAGTGTCTAGGGCAGGAAACTAGTTGCTTTATCAATTCTAAATTATGAGAAAAAGGCCCTCAAACTGCAGACCACAAAATTAAGCCAAACATTTGGCATCTGAGAAGAGAATGTTTTAGACCTAGTCCCAAGGAAGATCAGTCATTACTCATAGGTTTATCAGTGATGAAATTTGATACATTGGAATCTTCCTCCCATTGGTAATATTTAGAGTCAGCATGAATGAACCTTCTGTGCAGAGTTTTCAACTCATAGTGCAATGATATCCTCTTTCAAAAGATAGCACAAAACACAGAAAATATATCCTCATTTGTAGGGAAGGGTTTTTTTAATTCTGAAACACAGCTTCTGGTAATATTCTAAGAGATTTACTAAATTTGGTTTCCAAATTGAAAATGGAATTTATTATTAATTATTAATTAATTAAACTTTCAGAAGCTAGATGTAATTATTCTTCATTATAGGTCAATAATTTTGAAATACTAAAGAGCGAAGAATAGTAAAAAGTTTTACCGAATACTGGAAGTTTTAGGCTTTTATTAAAAAAGTACCTACTATTATTAACTCATCAAACCATCATTTAAAGAACAAAATAAGAAAGTAGGTACAATGAGTATTGATTGTCATTTTGCAAATGAAGAAACTGAGGTAGCCTGCCCAAGGTTGCAGGAAGAGTTCAGTGGCAGTCAGGCTTTGAAACCAGTTTGTCTCTAACATCTATGCTCTCAACCACTGTGCTCCTTTGCTTAAGATCTTTTAAAATATCATTAATTCCACTTTTTTTTCTACTTTAATGCTGAGATCATACACTTGCCGTAAAGCCATAGTCTTCAATCTTCTTTTTCAAAATGTTTCAGTTGACTATATATCCTGTGTTCCTCTTATTTTATGATTCAGGGTGGTTTTTTTAATCAGACATGATAAAAAAATTACATTTTTTTTTTTACCTTAAGGGAAAACATTATTAAGTGAACTATTGGGATCATGTTGATATTTTCATTATTTTCAATTTTGGGGAATGTGATTATGTTACTATTATAATGGGATGTTGAAGGTTGTATGCTCCAATTGTTGCTCTGAAGAATGAGAAGAAAAGCTCCATTCCTTGCCATTTCTAGTTCCCTAAAAGTTCACTTCTTTCTCTTTATGGTACTCACTCCTGGGTTAGACCAAAGTTTTAAAAAGATTTTTGATTGATTCTAAGTGATTCACAAAGAAGACCCCTCATTTTTCCTATTCCCTGAATAGCTTAAAGACTTCTGGGTGGTGACAAACAGGAAAAATACTGTCTGTGGAACCTTGCCTAGGCTTGCTGATGAGGAGAAAATAAACTCTTACAGCCAAAACTAGTAACTGTGTTTTCTCCAAAAATGGAAGAACTTTGTGTCAACAATTGCAATGGGCTAGTATCTAGCTAGACCACCATGGAAGGTAGACATGGAGTAACAATTTAAATATAGAGACTTGTCATTAAGCATTTTAGGCACTTTCTAATCATTAAATTGAGCATAAATCAGTCATCTAATTTATAGCATAATCCAATAAAAGGTATGCATGTTACTATTGTTCCTTTCTGCTGAAAATTTGAGAGGCGGGAGAGAAGAATCTGTTCGTTTTGTAATGTTATGAATGGGAGAAAGTATTGCAGATAGTTTCCACTTTTAATAGGTAAAAAATTTTTTTGGTGTTTTATTATTTGAATTCAACAGACAATAGCCCTAATAAGCATATAAATAGACAGTGGCCTTTTGAGCATAATAGATGTGACTGGAAGAGGTTTGTTCTCTCTGAAGCTCATCTCCAGCTATTGCAAGACAAGTTTTCCTGCATTCATTTCATTTCATAAATTTGAAAACATCTCGGGATGCCTGGGTGGCTTAGCAGTTAAGAGCCTGCCTTTGGCCCAGGGCGTGATCCTGGAGTCCTGGGATGGAGCCTCACATCAGGCTCCCTGCATGGAGCCTGCTTCTCCCTCTGCCTCTCTCTCTCATTCTCTGTGTGTCTCTCATGAGTAAATAAATAAAAACTTAAAAAAATATAGTCTTTTAAAATTTTTTTTAAAAACACTCTATGGATCTGTAGGCAGTTTCTGATGTTCAATAAAATGAAATTACTTGCAGTTGTTTTGTTGTTGTTGTTTTTTAAGAAACATGTTTTAAAATAGGCAAACTTATGTATGTAGAGTTAAAATTCCACACACTTTCAGAAAGTACCATAACCCCAGTTTCTTTCTTTTTCTTTCTTTCTTTCTTTCTTTCTTTCTTTCTTTCTTTCTTTCTTTCTTTCTTTCTTTCTTCCTTCCTTTCTTTCTTTCTTTTTTTTTTTTTAAGATTTTATTTATTTATTCATGAGGGACAGAGAGAGAGAGAGAGGCAGAGACACAGGCAGAGGGAGAAGCAGGCTCCACGCGGGGAGCCCGACGTGGGACTCGATCCCGGGTCTCCAGGATCAGGCCGTGGTGGGGGAAGGCAGGCGCTCCACAGTGAGCCACCCAGGCGTCCCAATAACCCGTTTCTGAAGATGGTCAGCGTCTGGGAAGAACTCCACTCGTTTCCCCACAGTCAGCAGGGGAGGCGGGGAGGGGAGGAGGGCAGGTGAGGAGGGCGAGGCTGCTCAGAGTCCAGGGCCACCTCCGGGGGATGCTCAGATGGCACCCGCGGCGCTCAGCCAGGGCCGCGGGCTCCCTCTGCCCTGGCCACCACTTCCCACCTGCCTGGAAGGCCCCCTGGAAGCGGGTCGGTGGGGCGGGGTCGGCCAAGCGGCAGGTGTCCCCGGGGGCTCGGTTCGTGTGGGTTCCCAGGGCTGTGGACCTGTCCCCACGCCCACGGTGTCCTCGTCCCACGCGGCTGTGGCTGCGAACCCCCCAGGGCGTCGCCGGGCGCTCTCCGAGTGGCCGCTGGCGCGGGTGGCTCACACCTGCGGGGCCGGCGAAGGTCCCCCTGCAGAACCGGTGTCAGATCTCCGCCTCCGTCCCTCCGCACGCTGCTCCAGGCAGCGAGGACAGCCAGCTGGGTCCCTCTCCTAACGGTTTCCGTTCCCACCAGATGTTACATTTGTTTCCTATTTTGCCTGTAACATTTAAATTGCTCAGCGGCCTGTGAGCGGGTCCTTGACTCCCAGGTGGAGTCAGAGGCAGGAGAATGCAGGGAGCCACCTGCACTGGGAACTCAGGCCTCGGATGTATGCCCCACTGCCCCACAAAGGCAGCTCTGGAGGGCCTCTGAGAACACAGACAGACGACTGCAGTGCAGTAGCACTTCGCGCTCCCCTAGCCTTTATCTTTGTGCTAAATCAAAAACAATAATAACAATAGTAAATATTGACCTAGGATGGATAATGTGCCAGGCTCATTCTAAAAGTTCTCATTTAATCCATCAGTAACAGGATGAGGTATGCTTTCTTGTGGTACGCATTTTACAGGTAAGAAACTGAGGCACAAAGAGAT
This sequence comes from Canis lupus dingo, assembly GCF_003254725.2. Classification (NCBI taxonomy): domain Eukaryota; kingdom Metazoa; phylum Chordata; class Mammalia; order Carnivora; family Canidae; genus Canis; species Canis lupus. The sequence goes on along the minus strand of NC_064264.1, from coordinate 31,532,114 downwards.
CTGTTATTTGCCCCCATCTACTATCAGGAGAGATACTCTTAATCATAGGATTTAGGGATTCTTATTTATATTATAATTCTTTTTTTTTTAAGATTTATTTATTTATTTATGACAGACATAGAGAGAGAGAGAGAGAGAGAGAGAGAGAGGGAGAGAGAGAGAGAGAGGCAGAGACACAGGAGGAGGGAGAAGCAGGCTCCATGCTGGGAGCCCGACGTGGGACTCGATCCCGGGACTCCAGAATCGCGCCCTGGGCCAAAGGCAGGTGCTAAATCGCTGAGCCACCCAGGGATTCCCCTATATTATAATTCTTGATGTGTTTGCTTATCTCCTCCAAGTTAGGAACTCAGAGTCTTGCACACCTGGATAAATACAGTGGATTAGAAAACTTGGTTTTGAAAATGTTATATTTGGAGAAAACAGCACTTATGCAATGTGCATGCTGATATTGGGCAATTGTCTCTTATACTGTCAAAGCAAATGCAGCCTCTTAAGTTTTTTAATAGAGCTTTATTTACTGGGCAAGATACAACACATCCTCTCGTGTAGCACTCCAAATGTCAAGACCTTTTACCAAAAGTCTCCCTTTCCATGTCACAGCTGTCATCATTGTCTCTAGGGCATTTTATCAGAGTAGCATCTTTGAGAAGGCCATACTCTGCTTCACTCCCAAAATCCCATAGGAAAAGTCCATCGTTTTAGTTAGGATGGAGTACAAAAATGCACCTCTCTGAAGTATCCCCAGGCTCCCTCTTTCTCCATTCTTCCCAGTTAAGTTTAAACTCTTTATTGTCTCAACCTCTATGACATTTTATTTAAAGTTCTATTATAGTTTTTTAGTGTAGCATCATAATCTTATGACTTAAATCTTTCTTAAGGATTCACTCTGAGCCAGGCAGTTAGATATACAATGAATGTGAACCAGACAGGTAAACATTCCTGCACTCACCAAGTTTTTTGATATGGGGATCAGACAAGTAATGGACCATATAACACAGTGAGAAATGTGCCGTAATAGAATAAGCACAGAGAGTGACAGCAGTCATTGGGAGGGCCTAGGGGAGAAAGCAACTAGGAAATTCTTATTTGATGAGATTATTTCTAAATTGAAATTTATCAATGACTAGGATACCATCACATGAAGGGGTTAAGATGTGGAAGCTGGCCAAAAGTGCTGGGTGGAAGGTCAGGGGAACACCATGCTCAATGTCAGAGGAGTAGAACATAACATATAGTGAGGAGAGCTGCCCAGTCCGGCAGAAGGTAGAGTATGAAGTGGCATTGCTGGGGGGGGGGGGGGGGGGGGAAGAGAGAGAGAGAGGCTGGAAAGGAAAGCAGGAACCAATCAGATCATGGAGATATTAAACCATCATAGGGAGTTCAGATTTTATCCTCAGGGCAATGAGGAATCAATGAAGGGTTTTAGGTAGTAACAGGATTAAAGCTATATTTTAGAAAAATCATAGTGTAGACTGAAGGTTTGTATCCTCCCAAAATTCATATGCTGAAATCTAACTCCTAATGTGATGGTATTTGGAGGTGGGCCTTTGGGAGGTAGAGCCCTCATGCAGGGGATTAGTGTCCTTATAAAAGAGGTCTCAGAGAGCTCCCTCCCCTTTCTATCATGTGAGGACATAGCAAGAAGACACTGTCTATGAACCAGGAATTGGGCCCTTGTCAGACATCATATCTGTTGATGCCTTGATCTTGGACTTTTCCCGGCTCCAGAACTGTGAGAAATAAATTTCTACTGTTTATAAGTCACTCATTCTCTGGTAATTTGTTTTAGCAGCGCAAGCAGATTAACATGACACTTTCTCTACGATAGTGCAATCAAATTAAAGAGATACTCTGAAGTCAGAGAAATCTGTCGTCGAGGGAGTCACTTTGATGGTAACCTGAACTAGGACAATGGGAATATTAATAGAGAGAAAGGGATGCTTCCTAGAAGTATTTAAAAGAATACTTGAGGAAATGGTGATCAATTGTATGTTGGACAACTGGGCTTGTCATTAGATGCCATTAACTAAAGTGGCAGCACAGAGGAGAAGCAAGTTTGTGGGGAGTTCAGAATAGTTGTCTGGCTTAGTGTGAAATATTGGAGATGTCTAGTAACAAGTAAAAGAAAGGGGGAAGGAGGAGAAGGAGAAGTGAAAGAGGAACCTGTTGAATATGCATATCTAGAAGTAAAAAAATAAAGATCTGGGATGTATTTACGGTTTGGGAGTCAACAGCAGAAAAAAATTGGAAGCACAGGAGAAGTCAAGTTGTTTAAGGAAAATGCATAGCATAAGAAAACTAAGATGGCCCAAGAGTCATCACGTCCTACACATCCATTTATTTATGTCACATTTATTGGGCACGGTTACTTGAGTTGCTATGGGAGGAAAAATAATATATTCTATGAAGACCTCCTTTTTACACTCAAGTTTGAAATAAATTATCAATAATGAAACAACAATATAATCAAAAGAAGAAATACAAATATCATTTAGCATTAATAATAAGTGTCAAAGACTGACCAAAGTATGATGCTTAGAGCAGAGATATTAGATATGAGAAACATTTTTGTTCTCCCCAACTCAGAGAGCAAGTACCTTCCCCATTCATTGTTTTCTCCCTTGAAGCTCAGGAGCAGGAGAGGCTTTACCCCATATACAGCACCCTGCTTGCTTACACAGACTTGAAGTTTCCCATGCTGAGTCATCCTGGGAATGTTGCAATGCTCATGGCTTTAGAAGTTCTCAGAAACTAACTTCCGGTTCCTGAAATACACGCAGTTTCTAGCATACAGCCAGATGGAGTGTATGGATTTTCTCTTATTACACCCAGCTCATAACTTCCCTTTTAAATCTTCCAAGTATTTACCCTTTCATCTAACAATTTTTCTTTTCATCTAACCAATTTTATCCCCATGATAAAATCATCTGAGTCATGTTTCTCAAATGTGGCACACACCACAGAAAGCCCCCATGTCCACAGCTTGTCTATTTAAACCCTAAAAGTGTTCAAATCAGTCTTTAATCTGTTTTCATTGATTATCAGCTTTTCTAATTTCTAAATGCACATCACCTTAAGATTAAAAATAGTAAATACCTTATCATTAAGGGTATATAACTAATAAAAAGAAATATAACAAACGCTCTTGTAAATAAAATCATATGTTTGTGCCTTTCCCCCTTATCTTTTGTCATATTGTCTCCACTTTACCAGTTCTGTGTTGGAAAGAAGAAAAATATCAATGCTCAAAATTTGCTGAGTCAGTTTTTCTGCTTCTTTACCACTTTCCTACTGGTGTTTGGTTATCACTAGTCACTTGCCTCTCTCTCACTTTCTCAGAAAAGAGTTCCTCCCCACCCATCTTCCCTCAGCTCTCAGCATTCTGTTGCTATCGTGACTCTGCTGTTGGAAGTCATCCTGATCCTGTGATCAAAGAAGGAGAGTGAACTCTATCTCTCTCTCAGTCCCTTTCCTTCCTCCTCCTCCCCTCTTCTCCTCCTCCTTTTCTCCTCACCCACTTGGAAAAACAATTGAATAGGAAATTAGAAATACCCAAACAGACAATATTTTCCAAATTTAATGCAAATTACAAAAGATATCTTCCTCTGTTTGCCTTGGGATGCATGGAAGAAATGGATTTTCATGTGAGAAAAGCAAGGGCATTACAATGGTTTAAGAAAAAAAAATCAAAATGTAGCTGGACTAGGCACTATGCATGCCTTAGTAGGGCTATAATCTATAGGTCTTGCATTCTTAGTACATTCTAGAGCATATTTTAACTTATTCATTATTCCAGAATTTAGTTTCTTGAACTATTCTTCCTGTTTGGCTCCTCATTCCTCATGCCATTTCTCATGAGTCTCCTTACTACAAATGTCATGGCCCAAATTGCCACATGGCTTTCCTTTATCTTTTACATCAGCAGATATCCATTCCTTCAGTGAATCGACAAATATTTATCAAGAAGTTATCGTGTTCCAGGCACCGTTTTAAGTCTTAGGCCTACAGATTTGAACAAGACAACTAAGAAACAGTCATATTGATAAACATATAGCATAATAGAAAGTATAAAACTGAAAATAGGGAACCTGGGTGGCCCGGTAGTTGAGCATCTGCATTTTGCTCAGGTCATGATGCCGGGGTCCTGGCATCAAGTGCCACATTGGGCTCCCCCGAGGAGCCTATTTCTCCCTCTGCCTATTACTCTGCCTCTCTGTGGGTTCTAATGAATAAATAAATAAAATCTTAAAAAAAAAAAACCCTGAAAATAAATTAATTGGTATAAGGAAACAGAGGACTAAAAGTGTGGAAAGACTATTTTAGAGAGTGTCATAGGGAAGCCCTTCCTAAAGAAAAGACTTGAGAAGGAAGACTCTAGGGGAGAAGGGGGTGGTTCAGCAAGAAGAAGGGCCCATGGAAGGATTAAGTCTGGCACGTTCAAGGATCAGCAAGGAAATCAGTGTGGTTGGAGAGGAGTGGGGAAAGGGTAGGAAAGGAGATTGGAAAGTTCACCGGGACATATCATTTACATCCATTTAGGTAGTGACAAGGAGCTAGAGATTTCTCTGCAGTTAATATTTGGAAATATATTTAGACTTTATCAGTTACAAGAAGGCATTGAAAAGTCTTAAGCAGGGAAATGACTTGAGCTGACTTAATATTTATTTGGTCTCTCGCTGTGGTATGGAGAATTGACTGCAGGAGCAGCAAGAGTGGAGGAAGACCCTCAGAGCATCCCTGAGTCTCCTGGTCACACAGCCTTGGATGTTTCTCAGATGTGGCTCCAACATTCTCTCTTAACAACTCACTCTCTGGTCTCTTTAAATGACATCCTCCTGCCTCTCCTCACTTGCCTCCTTAAGCCCAGACCCTGCCATCCTCCTTCACCCTCACCAGGGCACTCCTCAGCTGTTCCCTATTACTGGGGAGCAGTCCACACACCCACTGCCAATTTACACTTATGAGGATACACTCTCTAGCCTCCCTTTTACCCAGAAAATACCACCAGGCCACTAGAATATTCTAGAACCTGTTTATTCCTTATTTTTTAGCAGGCCTAGAATTTCAAGCTCTCTAAGTTTCAAACACTCAAGCTCAACAAGCATGCATAGAAACACAGTTTTGCTTTAGTATGGATTTCAGAAAGTTTTAAATAAAGCAAATATTCTTTCCTAAACTTTTATATCAAATAATCTTAATGAATTGCACAAACTCACTGAAAAACAAAGACATCAGTTCTTGAAAAGTCTTGGAATTTTGCCTTAATCCATAGCTCGGAAAGGCAAGCCGGAATGCTACAGAAACATTCCAAACGATGTTGCACAGGTCAGGGAAAACCACGTTTTTTCAAACATCTTCAAACATCATGTCCCTTATTTATTTACAACGCCAGATATGTGCAGGCTTCTGGTGTTGGTGGAATGCAGCTGACCCCGTAGAAATATTTCTGGCTGCTCAGTTACACTTTGAAGTCGTTAAAATTTTCCAGAGCCAATGCCCCCAAATTTCTGATAACATGAGGTACGTAATGTACAGCAAATACACCAGGTTAAAACAGAGTCAAGTTCTTAGAAACAAGATGGTAGTTTTCAGTTACAAAAGCTACTACTATTATCCTTACTGAATAAAATGAGAGTGGCAGAGGCAGAGGAGGCTTTGAAAGCAGGATAAGATTCCTCATGACTTCCCTTGTGAACGGGGGCCTCAGATCAGCCTGCAGTGGACATCAGAGAGATTCACGTTACCCCAGTGTGATAAATAATGAAACACAATGCATAATTGTCAGCAAATTCTTAGAACCTTCTCAGACCCAAGCTACCATGCAGAATGCATTACCTCAGGCTCTGCAGGGTCACGAGGGAGGTAACCAAGTGTTGAGAGGAGTAAATAGACATTATTGTACCAAACTCCTGTCGTTATAACAACCCTCTAAAAAACTGGAATTCCATTTTGCTCAGCTGCTTTCCCGACTCTGTCGGGAAAGAATAAATGGTCTTTGCAATCCTGAGCATGTAAATTTAGCTTCTAATCTTACTTAGACCATAGACCTGGCTGCTTAACTTGTGAAATAAAGACTTGGTCTCTTATTCTCACTTAACCTGGAAATATTTTCATAATATGGAAAATGCAGGATGAAACGTAATACTTACAAAAGAGAGGCTAATGACACAGGAGGCCCAATTATGTTGTAGTTGTTTAACCAGGAGGGACTCCGGTACCCAGATCAGAAACAGAATTGAGTGCTTCTATTGAGACAGGTGTCAAATTCTCCTACTTCAGAGACCAGGGAGATATCATAACTCTAAAGGTGTCCCAAATTATGGGCAGAAGAGGGAAGTCTGCTTCCTGTTTCTCTTGTCTGTTCAACTTCAAGGGCAGTAAGGGACCTGAAAAAATTAATATCATTTCCCAAAGTGCCCAACTCGTTTTTAGGAGCAGTTCACAATTTTGCCCATCTAGCAGTAGAAAGCAGTTTACATAGCACCAGCTCAGGAGGCAGAAAACGTGAGGAAGGCCTTGATTCACCAATGACCAGCTGACAATGACCAAAAGCCATGGTTAACTGTCCGCTTAAGATCATTCTCTACTTCCCCCATATCTCCCAAAATAAGTTCTCTTTATTTCTTTTATAACAAAGGAACTTACAATTATTTTTATTTCCTTATTTATTTGTCTCTACCTCCAATACATAACTTACACAAAGGCAGAAAGCTGTCTGTCTTGTCCAACTTTCTGTTTCCTAGGCCCTAGCACTTGTATGGTACAAAATAAAAATTTAGTGAATATCTGTTGAATGAATGAGTGAATGAATCTTTGAAATCATTTTTCTCACTTGTGAATCGGGGGAAGTGGAGATACAGTCTACTTCACAGGATATTTAAAATATCAAATGAAATCATACATCTAAAGCATTTTATGAAGTAAAGGTATAATTATTTTTTTTTAATTTTTTTATTGGAGTTCAATTTCCCAACATATAGCATAACACCCAGTGCTCATCCCGCCAAGTGCCCCCCTCATTGCCCATCATCGTAAAGGTATAATTAAAATGAGCTTCTGTTATTATTAACTTCACATGAACATCTTCTAACTCTGGAGAGAATAGCGTTCCTTTCTCTATAACCAATAAACAAATATATTCTTAATGTTGCTTACTGTAACAGAGTTGTCAAACAGAGGTTTCGGGTAAACTAACCTTTAAATTAAAAAAAAAAAAGACAATTTTAACAGTGGGCCAATAGTTGGGAGAAAATTGTGTATTATATATTTTATGACTTCATTTGATACAGTATTTGACTTAATAGAGTGCAATACCATTATCAGGCAATCTTTTATCCGAGTTCAGACACAATTCTTGATGAATTGAGGGAATGGACTTGAACTATTTATGGCATATTGACTTTTGTCTCACATTTATATGTAAATTCATTTGGACGCCTTTTTGGTTGGAAAGCAGATGTTAAATTTTAATTCATTATCTCTTTGGAAAGGAGAGACATTTAAAATACAAACCAGTGTTTTTAAGCCACATTTGCTAGTGGATGGACTATTTAAAGACTTCCTAAGAGTCTTGAATAATAAGACATGTCATCTAAAAAAATCTTGTTGTCCCTTTGGGAATTCAAACTATTTAGGGTTACATAATATTACTTCAATACATATGTAGCTGACTGCTAATAAACTGCAAAATGTCACCATTTCAACTAGATATTCTCAGAAGAAAACATAAATATCAGAGATAGAAAAATAATTTTATTGCTGCAACAACCCAGGCCAGATCTATGCTTATCTATGTTGAAAGACCAGTTGCGTAAAGAAGTTCCAAATTTTATTTTTAGGAGACTATGAGAAAAGCATTCAAAAGAACATCCATGGGACATGTCTCCCACGTTTTCATTTAAAATCGGCATTTCACTGCTTAAGAGTTTAGTTATTTTGTGCATTCCGAATAATATTTTGAGAAATACTTGTTAGAACTAGTTGTATTTTGTCATTAAAATTTGGTTTGGGTCAATTCCATTCCATTCAACAGAAACATTTATTCAGCACTTGCTACGTGTTAAGCACTGTTTTAGACACAGGGTAGAGAATAGCACAAGGAAGCTTGTGCTATAGTGGAGAGAAAGATATGCACCTGATATCGGGACACCATAGTTTGTGCAACATTAGAAGGACAGAACACTTTGGGGAAGTGCAGGGAGGAGCACCACTTTAATGCCCTCAAACAGAGCAGATGGAGAAATACTGCCTGGAGCAAATGCACCATCCCTGTGTCCTGGAGGGTGGATTCTTACTGAGCCCTAGATGGTCATTATGATCAAGCAATCCCATTATTTTCCTTAGTAAAGCCTTGCTTTTCTTCTTTCTTTTAAAGATTTTTATTTATTTATTTGACAGAGAGTGAGAGAGCACAAGCAGGGGAAGAAGCAGAGGGAGAGGGAGAAGCAAGCTCCCCGCTGAGCAGGGAACCCCAACATGAGGCTTAATCTGAGGACCGTGGGTGGAATCATGACCTGAGCTGAAGGCAGATGCTTAACCAACTAAGCCACCCAGGCAACCTAGCCAAAGCCTTCCTTGATTACATTTTAAAAGCCCACTTTCAATATTAGATATTTGCATTTCCCCTTCTCATGTTTTCCCTGCCTGTGTAATGATTTCAGGCACAACATTCCCAACACACACAAATCAATAATCTATTTCCTCACTGCTCCTATTTTTTACTAAAGGAGTTAAAAGAACAGATGTTTGGTTTGCCCTTGCCTTGCTCTTCTGATTGTTACTTGGGTTGCTGGAACCTCCAAGGACACATTTAAAGGATGCTGGAGTTCTGGACAATAACAGAATTATATTTACTAAACCTCCACCCAGGTCTCTGGTTATTGTTATCTCTGCCTTCTTTCCTCACTTGACTGTTTTCTCCTCCTGTTCTAAGCTTTGATCACTCTGCCTACACACAACTGGAGGATTCTCAGGCATTCTCACCTTCCTTAGCAAGAGTGAGAAACATGAAACATGAAAAAGTCTTTTGAACTCGTTATCATACCTATCTCTAGTGCTTACCTTTCACAAAAACTAAGATCAAAATATTTTTGACTCCTGACACTTTGCACAGCAACAGCTAATAGTGGAATGAGGCTGAGGAATAGTAGCCAGTGAAGTTGTGAAAACTGGCAGTCTAGTGATGACTCCAGGAGGACGGGAAAGAAAATGATAAGCAAACCTTTTTGTGCCTGAGGACATGTGCATTTTTTCCTGGGGGAAAACCCACAGCTCTCATCAGATTCTCAGAGTGGTCTGGGACATGGGAAAATGGCTAAGAATTAGTAGATCAGAAGTCATGATGCTCACATAATTCAGGGCATTTAATCATTTGTATGGTGACGATGAGAACCCATCTTTCATCAAGTCCTCCTTTCTGTCAATACTTCTTTATTTTCTCTTTCGGGTGTTAGTTTTTGCCTCCTCTACTATTCATGAAAGCATCCCAGGAGCCAAAAAGCTAGGAGATCACCAGGCATCTACGTAGGAGCTAGCAAATGTGTATGACTCTCAGGTAATGATGGAGGATGACAGAAAAGAGACTTGACTAGAGAAGGACCTGTGTTATTCATGCTCTTCTTCTTGTCCCTTCATCAGTAATTAGGAGCACCTGCAGAGGATCATGGAGTTCCTCCTCCTCCCCTGAACAAGCTTTGCCTCCACAAATATTGCCCTTTAGCAATAGGCAATGCAGGATGTCTTATAAGTACATATCCTATACTGTATCCCACTCAAAGCACTCAGCTAAGATGGGAACAAAGTAGGAAGATTTTGGAAAATACTCTTGAGCATAAAGCTTCACATGTACATGAAGTTCTTTCATCACAGCACTCATCTCAGGATGGCTTGTTGCTCAAAAGCCTTGCAGAACATCTTCAGATCTTGTTTAGCCTTATAAGTACAAAGCAAAGGTTCTCAATGTTGGTTGTACTTCGGAATCACCTAGGGAGATTTAAAAATTGCTGACCCCAATATTCCAACATGATGATTCTGATTTAATTGGACGAAAGCAATGGTTCTTACTCTAGGTCATACATCAGAATCACTTGTGGCCATTTTTAACTGACCTGTTCCCTAACTCCAGAAATCTGAGTATGAATCTTTGGGAATGAGAGCTACACAACTGTAATTTCCAAAACTTCTCAAGTGATTCTAATATGCAAGAAAGTATTGAGATTCACTACTCTGCATTCACACCTCGCCATTGATTCAAAATACTAATAGCTTGCTCTATTCAAAAAATGACCACCCATGGATCCTGGCTTTTTCCAAAAACTGAATCTATCTCTCAGAATTTTTTAAAAATTTGTCACAAAACCTAACAATATAGTAAAAACAAAAAAGTAGCCTTTGTGTGAATCCATTCATAAACCTCCTAGATGATTTCTTTTGAGAAGCCAACACTCCATTGGTTGCAAGTAGATGTTCTTGATCATATGTCCTGTTTTGAGGCCTTTAAAATTACCCAAATGCATGGATTCTGCCAAAATACATAAAAAATTCCATAAAATCTATAATAGAATATGAGTGAACCACCATAGAGCCACATAATAGAATATTTATAGGCTAGTCCATTCAGGATTTCTCACTAATCAATAAAAATAATAGCTAATATTTATTGGACAATTACTATGTGTCCAAGGTTCTCTTAGAACTTTACATCCATTATAACATTTATTTTCACTACTGCCTTCTGGCATAAATAATATTATTATCCCCAAATTACAGGCTTAGAGATTTAAGTGGTACTTTTTCTTGTCAGTTTCATAGAAATTTGATGCCTAAATAAAATTATAAATTACTACTTGGAATTGACTTTAAGAATAAAAAAAAAAAAAGCCAGAATCATCACCTTTATACCTCTAGGTGTTAAGATTTAACTGCTTACATCTAGTGAATATGTTAAAATACCTGTCGGTTAAATCTATTTTTTGTATCACATAAACCCATTGCCTTCCAAACCTCAAAGCCCATAGTAAGACCTTTCCTTCTAAAAGTATATTTCTTTCTTACTTCTCTCAGTGGGCCCAGGAGAGAACACTTAAGATGCAACTCAAAGGAAATATACGGTAACTCAAAATTTTTACAGAGCAGTAGATTCATGTTTAAAGAAAAAGCACACACATGATCCACTCTGTAGTAACAGAATTCATTGTTTAATGATTTGTCAATATTATATTATTACAATTGAATCCATATTGACTGGAAAAATGTATTCATTCAAATCACAAAGACACTGTTGTAGTGGTCTATAATGGCCCCGCAAAGATGTTCATGTCCCAATCCCAGGTATGGATGCATATGTAATCTCACCTGGCTGAAGAGACTTTGGAGATGTGATGAAAGTTAAAAACCTCAAGATTACAAATCATCCTGAATTATCTGGGTGGGCATGAGTTCATTAAATGTAGAAGACACAGATAAGGGGGCTAGAGACATGTGGCTTGAAAAAGATTCTACTCACCTTTGCTGATTTTGAAAATGGAGGAAGGGATAATGACCAAGGAGTGAGGGCAGCTTCTAGAAGCCAGGAAAGGCAACAAGTAATTTTCTTAGAGCCTCCAGAAGGAAACACAGCCCTGCCATCATCTTGATTTGAGTCTGATGAGATCAGTTTTGGACTTCTGATTTACTGTACAATAATAAATGTGTGCTGTGTTAAGCAACCTAAATGTGTGACATTTTGTTCTGGCAGCAGTAAAAAACTAACCCTGATACAGTCCTAGTTCTGCCATCAATTCACCGTTAACTGCTAAAGAAATCTTCAGATTACAATGCCTTCAGCTCTAAGTGGAGATTATGTTATGGTTTTAAGGAATAAATATATCCCTTTATTAGTTTTGATGATTTTTATTAATTATATGCTATTCCTTACATTCAGCTAAAACTATCATCAATCATAACCTCAGTGGTTATATTGTCATTTGCTTAAATTCAGCCACTACTTGAACTCCATTTTTACTGTTATTTCAACAGTCAATTGAATAAATGTTCACCAACGGCCTATACTTGCAAGGCATTTTCATCAGGTATAGAGGAAGATTTCTAACCTGTAATTACTATTCCATAAAATTGTGCTTGTGATTTCAAACAAAAGAAACTTAAAGCATTTTCTTGAATTTTTCTAAGTCTTACCTATGTAGTTAGGACTGTTGAAATGGTTAGTAGTTTTTTCATCTCTTGTTTATTTCAAATGAGAATATGCACAATTTGAAACAGATTTTGCAACATTGATAAGTTTTAGAAAATAATATAAATGCAAAAAGATTTTGAAGTAAAAGTTTAATAAAATTTATTGTGACCACTGTTGAATATTAGTGTGGCAAATTGTATGTAAAAATAAGGGGACAGTAGGTGGGGCTATATAGGGGTAGGATTGGTTGCATGTTGATGCTGGGTGATGGATTCACTGGGGTTCATTATAATCTTCTGCTTTTGTGTAGGTGTGAAATTCTCCATAATATGAAACTTTAAAAATACTGCACATTAGGAAGCATGATCATATATTTTTTAGTTAATGCCAATTTAAAGGAAAGTTGAAAACGACTAATTTTTTTCCTATGAATTGATTCTTAAGTCTGCCCTCTCCTTTTTATTTTCCCCATCCCAGCCACAGTAGTTTACAGATTCATTACTTGATCCCTAGATTCCTGTAATCAACTCCTACCTAATAGCCCTTATTTCAACATCTCCCCAAATCATCCCTCTATAAAACCCATTCTATGCTTTATGCTATTCCAACATCCATAAACTTTTCAAGGGCATTCTATATGTAAATTCTTCTGTCTTATTTTTAAAGTTATCCCACCTTTTTGACCCAAACTTTATTTCATTTCTCTCTAACAGATTCTAGAAAGTCTGGTTTCTTTATTCTTCCAGAGATGTCATTCATTCTTGGTATATGTGAACAATCTTCTTCCTCTCTATGTATGCCAATTCTACCAGTCTTTTAAGATTGATTCATTTCCCTGAATAATTATTTTATTTTTGGACACTGAAATAAGAAAATTATGAAATAGATAGATAGATATTTAATATCTAAAAATACACGTATGCATATTTTTTATCTTAATAGGTTTATGATATTTGCTTAATTTGACCAACTTGATAGTGTCAATTACTGAGGAATTGGTCATCTAAAAATGCAAAATGAATGGACCTAATAGAATTCTTTGCTTTTTCAATATACTTTTTGGCATTAAATCTAAACCAAACTTAAAAATTCTATAATTTTGAGGTATTATGTAGAGGTAGTGTTTTACCTTTTGATTGTTTCACAGTATCTCTAAAGATAAACAAACAAATTATAAAGATGAAAAATGTAAGATAGATGTTCTTATTTCTTTCTTTTACAGTTTGGAATCCAGTGACCTTTTGAGATATATTTGCCTGCTGAGAATTAGGGCTGCCTAGAAAGTGGTGAGCTGGCTGACTCCCTAAGCATTTACTCTGGGGCCCTTGTCCCTTGTACAGTGCTTTCCATAAAGCCCTACTTGGGTTAACCTCAAAGGAATGCAGTTTGCCTGGGGCCAAGACCTCTGCAGCACATCCATGAAAATCAGCAATGTAGCTGGGTATACAATATCAATCTACAGAGTAATACAAGGGCCCCTTGATAAGATAAAAAACATCTTAGGTCCAAGGCATCATGAGATTAAGGGTAAAATTGGATTTCTACTTTAAAACGCAATCATATTCTCTAATAGTGTGTCTCTGTCCTCATTAAAGGATTTTGCTTCTTACAGAATATTTGTACTCTAAAAACACTAAATATTATAGTATTTTAATTTATATAAAGCTAAATTGGCTTTTGCATATGGGCTTTACCATTCTTTCGCTTTTCTTGAAGACTTGACTGCTCAAATAGACAGAGACCTAAGGAAATTTGTGAACAACCTTGGAATCTGTGTGTTGGTAGGCTGCTTTGAAAACCTCTATGTAGTCTGGGAATGACTCCCACACACAATTTAATAAGCACCTCCTTCCCATGCCCTTCCCTTTTGTTTGTAAACTCTTCCTTTAGCTTCCCTGACATTACTCTTCTGGTTCTCCTACCACTTTGACTTCAAAATGCTTTCTGCATTCACCCATTCATATGGATTTTTTTAAAGGATTTTATTTATTTATTCATGAGAGACAGAGACAAAGAGAGAGATACAGAGGCAGAGACACAGGCAGAGGGAGAAGCAGGCTCCACGTAGGGAGCCCAATGCGGAACTCGATCCTCAGACTCCAGGATCACACCCCAGGCCAAAGGCAGGGCCCAAACCACTGGGACACCCAGGGATCTCATGGATTTTTCTTTTAAATCTTTTTTTTATTTTTTTTATTTATTTATGGTAGTCACACAGAGAGAGGGAGAGGCAGAGACACAGGCAGAGGGAGAAGCAGGCTCCATGCACCAGGAGCCCGACGTGGGATTCGATCCCGGGTCTCCAGGATCGCGCCCTGGGCCAAAGGCAGGCGCTAAACCGCTGCGCCACCCAGGGATCCCATGGATTTTTAAAGACTATAGGCCTTGGGGCACCTGGGTGGCTCAGTCAGTTAATCGTCTGACTTGATCTCTGGGTCCTAAGACGGAACCCCACATCAGGGTCTCTGCTCAGCAGAGAATCTGCTTCTCCCTCTCCCTCTGTGCTCTGTTTCTCCAACTCTGGTTGTAGCTCTCTCTCAAGTAAATAAATAAAATTTAAAAATAAATAAATAAAGACTATAATCCTTGACACATACCCAATAAGCTCTCCCACTTTGTTCACTTTTAATTTCTTCTCTACCTGATCCAGCTACCAAGCACCCCATTTCCTCTCAACAAGTTTTCTCCTTTGTCTTGCTACCTGCAGCTTCATACTCAGATAACCCTGAGACACTTTCTCACTTTTACTCTCAATACCAGTTCTTGCTGGTGAGGATGTGGAGCAACAGAAATTCTCATTTACTGCTAGTGAGAATGCAAAATGATACAGCCACTTGGGAAGACAGTTTGACAACTCTTATAAAACTAAACATACTCTTACCGTGTGATCCTGCAATCATCCTCTTTGGTAATTATTCAAATAAATAGAAAAGTTACATCTACACAATAACCTGCACATGCATGTTTATAGCAAATTTATTCATGATTGTCAAAACATAGAAGCAACCAAGATGTCCTTCAATAGGTGAATGGGTAAACAAACTGGTACAATGGATATATTATTCATTGATGAAAAGAAATGAACTACCAAGTTGTTTGCTAAATAAATGAGTGAACAAATGAATACAACCACTTTGTCTTACCTCCAATAGTATATTTTGCAGCTTTGTGAGAACATTTTAAATGATAAAGAAAGCACAATTCCTACTCTTCCACCTGCATTAATTTCATCTCACGAACTATTTGTGGTTTTCTTAGCAGTAAAATGTAGAGTCATGACTGCCACAAATCCTGGGCTAGAATGAAAGAAACCAGAACATCAATATTTGTATAATAAAGATACCAAGTTCTTGTAGACAGGGGAGCAATAGCTATTCAAAATCTTCATTTGAATCTTCATTACACTATACAGTCTTTTTAATTTTTTAATTTTTATTTTTTTGCTTTAAAGATTTTAATTAATTAATTTTTTTAAAGATTTTATTTATCTATTCATGAGAGACAGAGAGAGAGAGAGAGGCAGAGACACAGGCAGAGAGAGAAACAGGCTCCACGCAGGAAGCTTGATGTGGGACTCGATCCCAGGACTCCAGGATCACGCCCTGGGCCAAAGGCAGGCGCTTAACCACTAGCCACCCAGGCGTCCCTTAATTTACTTATTTGAGGAGAGAGAAAGAGCAGGAGTTGAGGGAGAGGGAGGGAAAGGGGCAGAGAGGAAGAGGAGTTGAAAGGGGGAGGGACAGAGAGAGGGAGGGGTGGAGAGAGAAGCAGACTCCCCTGCTAAGCAGGGAGTCCAATGCAGGGCTCAATCCTAGGACCCTGAGATCATGACCTGAGTTGAAGGCAGACCCTTAACCAATTGAGCCACCCAGGCACCCCTTTGCAGTCTTGATAAGCTCCTACTTCATTGAGAAAATAGACACCATCTGAAAGATGTGAATTCCTTCAGGTTCCCTCTTCATCTATTATCCATTTGAAAAGCTCCTTAAAGACCATGGGCATATGAAGACATAGAGAATTGCAGAAGCAGCAGTTACTGAGCACCTTCTCGGGTATCAAGCACTGCACCATGCAATTACTCCCAAGCTCCAAAAAGAACATGGACCTCAGTAGGGGACCTGGGTGGTTCAGTGGGTTAAGTGTCTGTCTTCAGCTCAGGTCATAATCCTAGCATCCTGGGATTGGATCAAGCCCCACATCAGTCTCCTTTTTCAGCGAGGAACTTGCTTCTCTTTCTTCCTCTGACTTCTGCCCCCTGCCTTATGCTCTCCTTCTCTGTCAAATAAATAAATTAAAAAAAATTTTTTTTTAAGAATATGGACCTCAGGAAGGCTACGTGAGTGTTTACCCAAGTTAAATTCTATTTTTAGAATAGAAATATGAGCCAAATTTCTTGGACTCCCAAGCCCAAGTATGTCATTCTCTTCCCATACCACTGACTCTAGTTTAAAATTTCAGAACCCAAAAGAAATGAAATTTAGTTAAAAGCAAATCTTACTTCCACCTTCCTAGGAGATTTTTATCCAGCATATCAGAGACTTAGGAGAATTAGACTAGTTGATCACTAAGGGTAATATTGACTGTGATTTGCAAAATGCCATTGAGTAATCTAGTTAAGGCTTAGGTATTTTTAGGACAAAAGCAGTTAAATATTCTGTCATAATCAGTAACCATTCCTTTCTAATTGCCATTAAGAAAGTAAAAGGTTCACCAGATATAGGTGACAGACATATGTTTAGAAAGTTTTATAAAACTAAAAATAAATTTGGTTTATCTTAAAAATTTTGAGATGGTTTTCTCCAGATAGGAAATCCAATTAAAAAACCAACCTCTAAAAAACAAAACAAAAATAAAACAAAACAAACAAAAGCCCAACCTCTTTATTCCTAGAGTAATGTAAAGACAGTATTAAACCAATGCAATTATCATTAATGCTATCACCATACATGCGGTCATGATAAAGGGCTCAAATAAATCCCAGTTTCAATACATGTTCTTTAATCTGTCACACTTGGAATTTTTAGCAATGTTGACTTTAATAGAATATCTTTTGATTTAGAAAAGCTTAACATAATTATGTTGAGGCTTTTAAGAATGGTCTTAGATTGCTTTCTCCAACGTGTATCCCCATAGGACTTGTCTGAAATTTTTTTCAAGTAAATGCTCATTTTAAAGAACCATTTCTCACTCTTGCAAGTGTGGAAGTAAATCATTTGTATAAACTTGAAACAGCCTGGTGTGATTTTTATGGAAATAACATTGGCAGTTCAACAATGGAACCCAGGGTGGGAGTACCGGCTGTTATAAATACATTGCTAATAACGTCAGTGCATTTCCCTTGTCTTCCACACAAGTATCTCTGGGGAAATAGAAACTCTGTTACATGCTAACCTGAATTCCTGTCATTGTACTCTACACATCAGTCTCTTGAATCTCAGGCTTGTGGCCTATGGCTGAGGTTATCATCCTAGTGAGCCACACACAGACACTGACACAGAATGGAAATAAATAGAAAGGATTTTTTTTTCTTATATATGAGAGACAAATGATTCATGAGCTCAGCAATAAATCAGAGTGAACCAAAACAACTGAACAGTAGGACAAATCTTAGCTGGAAAAACTGGAAGTTTCCAGGGGAAACAATATTAAATATAAACCCTTTCCTATGTGTTGATAACTACATTGGCTTCAAGTTTCTAAACCATTGAAAGTGATGACAAATCTAGCTTTACAACATGGCAAATGCATCATTTCCTTCCCTTTCCCCTCTACACCACCCCAGCATTTAAGAGAAAAGGCTGAGGACAGCAAACTCAACAAGATTATGCTCTAAAACTTCAGTCTGGCTTCTCTGAGATTTTTGGCTTTTTCTTCAGAGAACAATTGCTCTGTGGGGAAGCAGGTGTGCGACTTCTCTCTAGGACTTCTGACTTTGCTTTCTGTGATGTTTCTACATGCATACAACAGCTCATCTACTTGTAGCTTTTATTTTGTAATTATCAGTGCTTTGCACATGATTCAGGACTTGTGGCACATAAGCCTCAGAGAAAGACTAGTAATGCTAAATAGTGATAAAGCATGACTATCTAGTTTGATAACTCCAACAATTGTGTCATATCTGAATCTGGTTCTGACACCTGCTTCATCTTTTTTCCTTTGGTTTTTCCATGCCTTGTAGTATTTTTTTGTAAGCTAGATATAATGTATCAGTTAATAGGAACTGAGAGAAATAGGCTTTTAGTGTGAGATTTTCTATTAATCAATTTAGAAGTTGGGCTATATTTAATACTTGCTGTTACCTTAGGTGCCAGAGGCTTCAAATTCTTCTAGTAACCTTGATTTTTCTCTTCTCTCCCGACTTGGACTCCCTTAAGTATTCTTCCTGAAAGGGAGTCTGACTTTTGCAGCTCTCAGTTATAATTCACTGTTATTATAGGGAACTCAGTTTATGTGACTTCTGTTCTAGGGAAGCAGATATTGGCTATGCTTCTCTGGATTTGCCTACCTCTCTAGATTTTGGTGTGACAGTTTGTCCTGTGATTTTAGTTCTCTGATGGGTTCTAGAACTGTTGTTGACTTTCACTTTCTTTGCCTTTCTCTTTCTGTAAGGAAGGGAGTGATGATTTCCAAGCTCTTCAAAATATTGGAGCTGAAATCATAAGTCCACCATATAGTCCTGGAAACCAGGAAATAGTTTCATTTGTTTGTTTAATTTTGCTTTTAGCCATAGCAAGAAGGATTTATATGTTTTAAAAGCTAAAAATGAAAATCAAGTATATAAAAAAAGAAAATCAAGTATATAAACACACACACATACACACACAAGTCAAAAGCTATGTCTCTGAGATCAAAGGTATCAAGACAGCACCACCATAGCCCCTAGTTGTGATTCAACATCCTTCTAAGACAAAAAGCAATGAGTTCACAGCACCCCTAAAGCATTCACTCAGTCATTCAACAGCTATACCTCCTCCAAAACCTCACACTTGGAAATCTCCCTACCAAACAAAAAATCTTTAAGCCCACCAACACTTCCACTTCTTTACTCCACACAGCTATAGAAAAAGTATTTTACTGCTGGCTTTTTAAATCCACTCCATGGCCAAGTAGACTACATTTGCCTTAGCTTCTGGGGTTGGCTCCCACCCACCTTGCAAACTCTAATACCTAGCTATAGTGAATGATTTGCTGTTCACTGAAATATGCCTTTGCACCTTTATTCATGCAGCTTCTACTGCCTGGAAATTTTTCCCACCCCGCCTTTTGAAATTCTATTCATCTTTCAATCAATAATAACTTTATGAATCTACTCAATTCTGTGAGTTTCTGTCTTTAAACTACACAGCCCTCTATTTATACCTCTACCATGCACTTACCTTACTCTGCCTTTTATTTAAATTTAGGTGCACCAACTTTATCACCTCTAGAAAGTGAGTTCTAATTTCTCTTAAGAAGTAGTTTATACACTGTGCTTTATATGTGGTGAAACAAATCATCAGTCTAATGCATAAAGGAAAGATATTAAGTTTGTGGTGAGAACAGTGAGTTGCTAAGACTCATTGAGTTATAGAATTTCACAGTTAGGAATTGCAGCATATCCAAAGCAACATGTTAGAAAAATACACTCAAGGAATGGATTCCACTGATAACTGGTCCTTGTTTTAGATTGGTTCAATATCCAGAGCCAAGAATTTTTCAAGTGATATTTCTCTTGGAGTATTATTGCTCATGCTAAGGTTCATTGGCCATCTTTCTATTCAGTCACACAACCTGGTAAATCTTCTCAAAGTTAACTCTCATAAGATTGGCATTTCAGTATCCAAAATATCAGGGAATTTGAAACTTTTAAGATTTCACTTTGTAATCTGCTTAATTAAGTGTGAAATAAGACAGGTTACTCCCTGAGCACTGTTTAGATTCTGTTACGTGATCATGTAGCCTGAGCTTGACCATCTCCACTGAGTATCAAGGTTTCATTTTCTCAGGTTTTCTGAAATTTCCTGTGTCTCCACTAAATTTGTTTCAATGTAAAAGAAAAGTTATAGAAATTTAGCAAAATGCTGGTAACTGTCTTTTTAGAAACTTTCTAGAAAGAAAACAAAGGAAAATCTCTAGAAACTTTATAGAAAAATCTACTTGCTTATTTAAAAACAACAAAAAAATATAGATATGTTACTGATTGTTGGAGTCAAGACATAAATAAATAAATAAATAATGAAGCTGGAAAAGTCCATGGAAGAAAAGTTAAGATAATGAAGGGGAAGTTGAGGCTTCTGTGAAGAAAGGCCAAAAATAATTAGATATCATAAATCTGGAATGATAAGAACTGAGAGGAGGATGAGATAAAAATGCATAAAGTCACTAAGTTATTGAATAGAGCAAACATGGCTGAGTAAATTTTAGAATAATAAACTAAGGAATATCTTTTGAAGTTTCACTGAAGTCAAGAGCAGTACTATTTAAGAAACATTTAAACTGGAAATTACCTCAACAGACTCATGAAAAATTAAATAGGCTAAGCAAGAGTTTTAGTAAGGCAATAGTTGAATTCCAAGGATTATAAAGAAATGAAATCCACAAGTATGTAAGAAGCATCCACTATGGAGGTTGTTCCAAATGGATATATATATTTAATGCCATGGTTTTAACAACAATTGAGGCCCTACATAGGCATTTCATCTGATGAAAAATTCTAATAGGTTCAAGTCCATATACTAGAGATAATTCAGGTAAATCAGTGTTCTCAATTGTCATATACACATAGCAAAATATTGCTGTACAGGACAGAGTATTATACATTTTCAGGCAAGTTAAGTCAAAGAATAGCTTTTGTAAGAGAAAGAGGAATATTTAATTAGAATGTAATAACTACAATACATAGCAACTGCTTAAATCAGGAATCAATTTCTATTTTAGACTGATGTTGCCTTAAATGGCAAGCTAACAATTTCCATCAACAAAAGAGCTTTTATATGAGCCCTGACAACTTATATCAGGTAGATTTTGCAATGGCATAATACTCCTTCAACTAATATTATCCATTAGCTGAATCTGTTACGAAAAAGCTTGTATGATTTAGAAAACAACTAATGTTGGTTTAATCATAACATTTCTTAAAACGCCTCCATTCTCAATTTCCTTTCTGAGTTGATTTGAGTCAGCATCTGCCCAACTACCCAGACATCTTCAATTAATAGAAAAACTTACTGATATTTCAAGTTTTGTCTGGTTGTTAGATTATACCTGGAACCTAGTGATTAATCAATAAGCATTTCATGAATGCATGAATAAATTAATGAATAGCTGTAGTAATGGTCATTGTCAACATGGTGTACATTTCATAAGAACTTGGATATGTATGTGAGAATAGTAAGTCCAATGTGCTATCTGAATTTAAAAGAATGTCTAGAGAAGAGAGTCACATACCTTTGTCCAGTGATCACAGTGTGCAAATTCTTTAGCATTATTATCTCATTTAATTTGCACCTCAATTCTTTACAAATGACATCATGGAGCATCAACAATGCACAAGACACTTTTTATTCATGACCTCATTGATCCTACCAATAAATTTGTGAGGAAGGTATTATTTTGACAAATATATAAATGATAACACTAAAACTCAGAGAGATCAGAAAATTTGCTGCAGGTCACCCAAGTTAAATGTGCCAAGTAGAGGATTCCAACCTAGTTCTCTGTGCCCCAGAATAAATGTTCCACAAGTTAAATTTTTAAGTTCAACCTTTTCATGATACCACAAGTGTTTTAAAATCAGTATGTGAGTTGCTAGCATTTTGAAATTGCTACAGAAACAAATATTCCCAAAAAAGGATATTTCAGAGCCTTTAAATAGCCCTGTCATCAACATTTCTTAAATATACATAATGCAGCACAAGAGCAATTTGCATGTTTTAATACTTGGCAAAACATCAAAGTTTGCTTCTTTAATATGATGTATCCTTTAGTTGGTCATGACAGATTTATAACCACTGGATATTTTCCAAAAGTCATTATGCTTCCTGATTTATTCATTTGTTTTAATCTTATAGAGATTTGAATTGAACTCTAAATTTGTATGATTAGAACACTGAAGTTGAGATCTGTCTAAAAAAAAGGATTGAAAGAAAAACTGCTTTGGCAAATATCAATCATTGGAAAGAGTCACTTAATAATTTTGGTTTTGATTGTATTCATTGTATTTTCCAATAAGTATGTCAGTGGAAGATGGACAAGGAAGCTGTGAATAGACGTTGACATGCAGTGTCAATATGAACATGATCAAAACATTTGGTTAAGAGCATGGGATTGCAGTCAGATGGATTTGGTCTCAGGTTCTCCATCTGTCACTCACTTGCCCTATGGCCACAGGCATGGACTTACCTTCTCTGAGCATCAATATTTGCATCTTTAATGCTGGGGAAATACCTATCTCCCAGTGTTTTTGAAATAAAATTTTAATAAAGCAATACAGATACAGAAATGAAATGACTAATACATCATTGAAATGCCACTCAATAAATGGAAACTATTTCTACTGTTATTATTTTAAATAATAAACCTTGTTAAATAAGCAACAGAGATTGGTGTTTCTCGTGCCTTTTTCATACATCATACATAGGTATGTCCTGATAAATTGGATCCAGGGAGAGACATGGAAAAGAGGTCAAACTGTCTCTGATATTCACTTTACTGCAGAGTCATCTGCATTTTTTAGCATCTTTGGTCCCCCACTTCTTGGTTTCATCCCCTCATGTTTGTACCCTCTTCAACGGAAGGTCTACCCTTTCCTGAGATAGACAACATCTAAACTTCAGCACTTCTGTCCCTGCCTTTGGCTCTATTCCTACCCTGTTCTCAACTGGCTCTCCCTTCACATTTTTCTGATAATCTAACTCACCAAGATAGTTATGTCTGTTTTTTAAAATCGGATACTGATACTGTTTTGTCTTATATTTTATAAAAGAACAATTGATTTTTTCAGGACACAGTTGTATAAAAATTAGCTTATAAACTAATACCTCTTATTAGACAGAGCTATTTTTATATGATCCAAGCTACCCTAACCATTATATTTCACTATAGACGACCAGTTTTAGATGTTGATAGGATATTTCACTCCTACTTAATAATAATGTTGAAATTACTTCATTTTATGGAGACATAACTAATAACTCTCTACTTTAAGGATACAGAAACCCCACATGGTTTCTTCCTCTCATTTTTTTTTCCTTCAAGCTCTTAAATACTGAGAAAGCAGCTCTTAGAAATGACAGAGATGATACTGAGAAAGTACTAATGATCAGATATGCAGAAGTGCAAACAAATGTCAGCCATTTAAACAACTCAGTCCAAGAAGTAGTCTGAAGGGAGCTTGGTGTTGACTTGCTATAAAGACTTGGGTGGTAAATCCTAATCATGTCATAGATTTAGCACAAAGACGTATTTCAGGGTGAGTTAATAAACAAACATGCTGATGGACAGCAATGACAAGATCATGGTTAAGTCTTATTAATAAGATAGGAATTGGTGGCTAGGTCCCAAATATTTCCTACCTGCTTATTTCTTTAAATATTTGCTTTATAAAAGGATATTCTATATCATTTTGTGTTTTCTCCATTCAATGTTTATATAATTTTATTTCCAATTTTTATAAGCCAAGGACAATTCACTGTTGTATCTGGAAAAATATCTACTTGTATTGTGGATCAAGAAACGATGTGGTGTGTGAGCTGAGAATTCAAAATAAAATTCTAAAATGATAAGAGAAATTCCCATCTGAAAATGACTTACTACAAGTCTTTGTAGGAATTTTTACAAGAATTCCCTCATAGCAGAATTCTTAAAGTCTCCCTTAAAGGCCAGTATCATCCAAATATCATTTATGTCCTACAATGCTGTGGCAGGTTAGGTCACTGTTCCCTCACAACTACCTAAACATAGCCACCCACTCTTCAAGGTGAACCTTTACCAAAGACACCACATTTGTGATTGGACATGTTTTTCTACCAGAGGTAAAGTTGAAAGAGAGAATCTTTAAAATCTAAAAAAACCCCAAAATATTAAAATGTAAGATATAACAAAGATGCTCCCAAATATGAACATAATTAGCATTATGTAAATTGATTATCTCTCAGATAAATTGACTTCCTTATCAGCATATTTTAGTGAGTTATCAGAGAATACACAGAATTCAGTCCTGGAAAGAAGCATCATCTAGCTCAACATGTACCAAAAATCCCACAGCCAACAATAAGAGAGAGAAAAAGCCTTCCCAAACCTATGAAATACATAAGACCTAATGGTTGTGGAGTCTGCAAGCTTCTAACCAAGAGGGAAGTTGTCCAACATAAAATGTTAGCAGAGATATGAAGAAGACACAACCAAGAACACATTTTTTTAAAATTTTTATTTATTTATGATAGTCACAGAGAGAGAGAGAGAGAGAGAGAGAGAGGCAGAGACACAGTCAGAGGGAGAAGCAGGCTCCATGTACCAGGAGCCCGATGTGGGATTCGATCCCGGGTCTCCAGGATCGCGCCCTGGGCCAAAGGCAGGCGCCAAACCGCTGCGCCACCCAGGGATCCCCCAAGAACACATTAATGAGATTGTAGTGTGATCTCCTGAGAAGCCTGGACCATGCCTCTGTCTTCATCTTATTCCTACAAGATAGTTAACAATTGGCTACTGAATACATAGTTAAAACAAGGAGATGAGAAGAAAGGATCTAAGAGAACTTCATCCATTGGCTAGCGCTAGTCAATTGTTGCCCCAGTTCAGAAAACAGAATGATATCAAAAATAAACAAAAACAAAAACTCCTATCTGTGTGTGGTTTTGGAAGCTATAGTAATTAGAGATCTTCATAACTAGGTATGTTGGCTTTATTGGTTTTTTGATTGTGTAAAGTACTTAGGAAAAACCAAACTGGGTTTTCCTGGGTAAGAAATGACTGCCCAAAATGGCAGGTCAGGTACTCTAACCTAGAGTAGACAGAGAGAGAAAGATGCAAAAGGAAACAGGTAAAGAAGTAATATCCAATTACAAACAGCTATATTAGTGATTACAGGCCTGACAGACAGTCAAAATAATCTCAAAAGACACCCTAAAGAATAAATAAATGAATGAGCGAAGTGAATGCATGAGCTAGACCCAATTCAACAAAAATTTTATTGGGAATTTAAGCCTCAAGGAAAAGAATTATTATATAGAGGACAAATTGCAAAGAAAAAGTGTAGTAAATCATTCCTCTCTCAGATATGAGATGTAATTTAGAAGCTGATAACCAAGCTATATTTATATGCCATCCCTGTTCAACTGTCCGCTGATCCCCAAAATGAAAAATACATTCATTTTGTAATCCACTAATATTTCTCAGAGAAAAATACATCCTCCCAACCCCCAAAGAAGAGACATACTAATGGCTACTACCTTTAATTTAGGCAATTTATTCACTTAACCAATTATTTCCTGAAAGCCAATTAATTATATGGCTGTACTATTCAAAGCACAATAAATACAGTCATGAACAAGAAAGAAAAAGTTCTTATCTGTGTAGGCTTATAGTTTAGTGAAGCGAGATAGACAAATATAAAAGTATAACTGGACAAGTGTTAGAATAAGGTTTATTAGATAGGTAGGTAGTATAGTTCTTACTCATGGCCTTTGTATCAGTCATAACTATTTGGATTACTGTATTTGCTGAAAGATGCCATGCTGAAACTAATTTTGTAATTTTTTAGCTTTCTACAAAACTGATTTTGTAAAAATACTCCACTATGCCAAACCTAAGGAAAAGGAGGGCTATAGCTAAGTTTCACAAAAGCCAGATGGAGAAACTCAAAGTTAAAAAATCTCTTCTCCACCCCTTTTGGCTAGTTGGTTACATTATCCTAAGTGTGCACTGACTTCTGTCATTTAATGGAGGCCACCAAGATCTCCTGTGAAAAAAATATTTCCCTGATCTACTTAAAATAACCACCACCACAATAAAACAACAACAGCAAAACTATGAGAAGGCATTGGTAGGACAGCTTAAGTCTGGTGCCCCCCCCCCCCCCATCAATCAGCAATGGCCACCAAGGTGGGGTCTTACAGTATAAAATGGACATTTGGGGGATCTAACTCTGTATGTTCAAGACAGGTCCCAGAGAGGAAAAAACATGTATGGATCTGAAAGTTTCTTCAAGAATTATAATTATAATACAATTATAATCAGGTTGATTAAAAGTTTTTGTCTTTTTTAAAATATGCCTTGCTATATAAAATTTAAGAACTTCCTCAACACTGTGAGGAGAGTCAGATTTGGGGTCACGACTTTAAAGTCTAATAAAACTAGCCACTTCATCAATGTCTGTATGGTACTTAAAGCTTCATTTTATTTTAGGCTCAATTATGCACGTAAGTATTTTAGATGTCATATTAAAAAAATAGAAATCTGGTTTTACATAATGGCTTTAAGAAAACAGGCCGGAATTAGCCAACAACTATCATGACATTGGGCAGCAACTATTTAGATGCAGCTTGTCAAAAACAGCATCTGGAGACAGAATTTCTGTTTCTCTTTGGCTTGCAAAAATCCTTATTTTTGCTGCTAAATATAGGCCTATGTATAATACACATTTAGAGTTTGGGTCTTTACCTTATAAGGTAAAAGTAGGTGTGGAAGTGTCATAAAATAGATAGTGCTACAAATTCCACTGGCACCAATAACAAGACCCAGCTGTGCATATTAAACTCCTCAAAGACCAAACTTTAGGCACTGCATGTACTTAGCAAAGTCTCATTATTTCTGAGAACAGCTCAGAATTGCTAAAAGCTCTATTTTTGGCACATAACAGATGAATCAATAAATGCTGGATTTTTAGAAATAGCTTTTTGTATGTATTTTTCAAAAGTTAGTAAGTTACAAACTATCAAAATTTCTGACTTCATTTTGGTCTCATATATTCCCTAATGTGGATGGTGTAGGTCCACCATCGTGGAAGTGTCTATCTGAAACCATTTCTCCATCGCAACACTATTGTCTTCCTTAGAGCAAACATCCAAAGGATGAAGAAATCGTTTATACTAATTTGTAGTGTCATGTCACAGACGTTTAATAATATTAAATATAAAATTAAAAAGAAGTTTCCTGGGCAGCCTGGTGGCTCAGCGGTTTAGCGCCACCTTCAGCCTAGGGTGTGATCCTGGAGACCTGGGATCGAGTCCCATGTCAGGCTCCCTGTATGGAGCCTGCTTCTCCCTCTGCCTGTGTCTCTGCCTCTATCTCTCTCTCTGTGTCTCTTGTGAGTAAATAAATAAAATCTTTAAACAAGAAATAAATAAAATAAAATAAAAAGAAATGTCCTGAAGTAAAAATTGGATCTGATACCATTGTGCTCCAGTTATCTGTATATTCCTCTCCAAAGGTAGCTTATTGGGAAACACACTTCGTGTATGGTAGTACATTTTAAGAACTTACTGAATTTAACAAAGCCTCTGAATCTATGTAGCTCCATAACTGAAGCAAAATATGCTATCTACATAACTAATCTTCACTGCTTTCCATTTTCTTGACTGTTTTTCAAGTGGTTATTGTTAAGTTGGTCATAAAGACCTTGGTCACATCTCTGAAGACCAGTGGAACAATCACTGAAGTGGTCAGTCTCACATATTTCATGATTATCATATAGTTGTTCATCAAAAGAAGGCAACCCAGCACAACAGCCAATACCAATGATTGCACAGACTTAGCTATCAATCAATTCATAATACAATCAAGTCTATTAGAAGCAAGACCTTCCTAAAAGAGACCCCATCATGCAGTCTAACAAGTGTACCCACCTTAATATTTACCTTCCAGGAACCAGAAAATGTATTAATAAATGTATTAATTAAAATGCTTTCTGGTATTTCTTACACAGTCATTTTATTCTAGGCACCATACTGAATGTTTCACAAACGTCATAGAATTTAAACTTTTCAACGGAGGCACTAGTTGTTTTGTTTTGTTTTGTGTTTTTTTTTTTTTTTTTTTTTTTTGAGAGAGAGAATGAGACTGCAGTGGTGGGGGAGGGGCAAAGAGAGAAAGAGAATCTTAACCAGGCTCCACGCATTGTGGGACACATAGCATGGAGCCTGAGGTGGGGCTTGATCTCATGAGCTAAGCTGAAGTCAAGAGTCAGACACTTAACCAACTGAGCCACCCAGGAGCTCCAACAGAGGCACTAGTCTTAGAGCATTTTCAGCTGAAAAACTCAGTTGTATTTCAACATGTAGCAGCTTTAAACTTCAGGTGCAGACACTGATGAAAGTCAAAAGGTTAGTGATTAATTTCCTGCCGTTGTCACTAGGCTGCTTATTATGACAGATTTCTGGAAGTGATAGACAATGGAAGTAATCATGCAAAGGTCTAGTTTGTGTGGCATGAGCAAATATAATGTAGGCCTAATACCATGAAGCATTTTGATTATTAGAAATTCTCATAGCATATGAGAGGACCAAAATATATAGGAAGTCTATCTTCCCCATCACAAGACTCTTATTATTCTTTTTGCCCAAGAGATATATGGAGGTTAAACGATTCACGTGAGGCTTCTCAGCTAAGTAAACAACTAGAATTGGATTCAGGATTCAGAATTGCCAAGGTTTGTGCTCTTTTCTCTTTTCCAGGCCGCTTAACTTGAAAAGGGACATACCTCTCTCCAGTTTCTGATCCAGAGGTTTAAAGGAAGGTTGTTATCAGAAAGGCATCAGGAAATTGGCCTGCTGCATATAAATCAGTTTTCAGGGCCTTGACAAATACCTAGCCCACATCAGAACTAAGACAATTGATGTCTCATTGTTCCAAGATAGATAGATCTTAGTCCAAAAGCTTAATAGCCAATACTAGCCACAGAAAGGAAAGTCTATCATAATGTGTTTTTTAAAAAATAAAGGTCAAGGGGCAGCTGGGTAGCTCAGTGGTTGAGCGTCTGCCTTTGGCTCAGGTCGTGATCCTGGGGTCCTGGGATCAAGTCCTACATCAGGCTTCCTGCAGAGGACTGCCTATGTCTCTGCCTCTCTCTCTGTGTCTATCATGAATAAATAAATAAAATCTTTAAAAAAAAATAAAGTTCACTTAGGAGAAAAGGAGCTATATTACAAGATCAAGCTAAAGCCAATATAATGCTAAACATCAAAGAATATTCACACATATTTATGGATGGAAAGGTACATCTTACCATGCAATGACCAAACTTTATATGTTTATTTTACCCTCTTTCCCCTACATCATATTTGTGATGGGGAAGATAGACTTCCTATATATTTTGGTCCTCTCATATGCTATGAGAATTTCTAATAATCAAAATGCTTCATGGTATTAGGCCTACATTATATTTGCTCATGCCACACAAACTAGACCTTTGCATGATTACTTCCATTGTCTATCACTTCCAGAAATCTGTCATAATAAGCAGCCTAGTGACAACGGCAGGAAATTAATCACTAACCTTTTGACTTTCATCAGTGTCTGCACCTGAAGTTTAAAGCTGCTACATGTTGAAATACAACTGAGTTTTTCAGCTGAAAATGCTTATTGCTGAATCAACTATTATTACTTTGGATCCTACTTTATCATTTGCTAATGGGTTAGGCTCTAAGTAAATTAATGCTTACAGAAATTAATTTAAAATTTGGGGGTAGAAAATGGTTGTTATTGTTCAATTAAGCATTAGAGATATTTTAAGAAATCTTTAGGAAATTATACTTACATAATTTGATGAAAATGTTACTAAGACAATGACATTTTTGCCTTTGCTTCTTATTCCTAGAGCAAATTCAGCTTTTCCCTGGAGTAAAGGTAAGGACAGCATTGTTCTCAGACTTGATTTTCTCTTGACTTCCCAGAAGCTGTGTTATGTCTGGAATTCCAAGGGAAAAAGGGCATTTTTGTTTTTCAGGCAAATTCATTTGCATTTATATACTTCAGATTAAATAACTTAAATATGTGTTCTTAAAGCTTATTTTAAGCCAAACACACTGCTGATGCCTCCAGTGGTAAACATTTTCAGGAAAAAACATTCCCCTTGAAAACAAAGCTCCTTAAAATATCATGTGCTCTAGCTAATTTTACACCAAAAAAAAAAAAAAAAAAAAAAACCACTGTCATGAAAAAAATATATAAAATATTTGGTAACAATACTGAAACCACCCTGTGGTAAACAAAAGGGATGAAACATTTCCTCAGAATATTTTTGTTGATGAAAATATCAACTTTGGTGGTGTTGAGGACCACCAAAGATCAGGTCACTTGGTTCTTGACATAAGATGGTGGTTAACATTATAGCTTTGAAAATATGGCACGTTACAGCAATATATAATATTAAATCCACACATATGGGTATATATTAATAAAAGCGATATCTTATTTACCCTCCAAACTTTTATGAAAGATTAATGTAATTGCTTGTTTACTTGCTTGCATATAAAAGAGTAAATATATCTAAGTAACAATATTGCTTTTTTTGAATAAATACGTGACTTTCTCACAATATATGGATTATTCATCATGAACATTTAGATGGAAGAGTGGATAAGGTGCTAGAAGGAAAGAAATTGTGATAGTCTTAGGATATTATAGCTTTTACTCGGGATGAATTTTATCCAAGGCATCCCAGTGATGATAATCATCACCTAGTTTTCCAACTACCTTAGAATTGGAAAATATCATGAAAACAGTTCCATGAAGTTCCTGATTGTCAAATTTAATAAATGTCAGGACTGGTCTCTTGTCAAATTGTCAAAAAGGGAGAATTTGTCTTAAATTTGCCTTGAACCTCCCGCCCCCTTGGTGGCCCTTGAACTAGTTCCTAGCCATAGACTTCCTCAATCCTCACTCTCTTCTTGTGCAATTTCAGGTCTGTCCAGTTCCCACATCAATCCAGAACAAGGCAGGCTGTAGTACAAGAGTCTAATCCTCAACCTGCCTCAATTTAGAAATTTCTGAACTCACTCCAGCTCCTAGATCAGGGATCTGAGGGCTCAAAGCTCCCCCAGTGATCCTTGACTCTCAGACTTCTACCACCAGGAATGAAGAACCTTTTTCTTTAGAAGATAAAAGACAGATAGATAATAGATAGATATTTATCTTACGTGTGTGAATATATTTTAATTAGCCTGAAGCCATTAAAGTATTAATAAAGCAATGAATTCCCAAGTTCTCAGAGAGGTGGGAAATCCAGAGAAATGAGCTTGTCATTTTGAGATCTCTTTTGTTGCCCCAGGCATTCAATGCTAAATAGAGACAGGCTTTTTTCCAACCTTACGGAGCCAGAAAGACAAAAGTTGGAGTCCAGGACACACTATAGGGGGAGTGTTGGTAAATGGCACCATTTGAGGTTGTGACTCAGAGGTGTTCTTTCTTAAGAGTAAGAGTGGGTCAGAAGTAAATGAGCTTCCACATGGGCTCATTTCACTTCAAATCATGTGCCAGCAGCATGCACACAGAACACCAGTGTTCCCCGCCTAAGGAATGTTTTGCTGAAACCCTAGCAAATAATTCCTGCTCATCAGTCTTGGTCCAAGGCTTTTTGATCCCCAGTCCCTGCCTGTGTTTTCCCCTTTGCCAGCCTCAACCCATCCTCTCCCTAGCAGGATGCTTCCAACCTTGGCTAGTGGTTATAGACCAACAATGGCCCAGGATGACTCAGTGAACTTCTCTACCACCCAGTGGGCCACAATCACACCCTGTACCTTGGGGAGGAGCCCTCCTTTCTAAATGCTTACTTATGTTTGGTGCTATCTCTCAGTCCTAAGGTATTCTTTAGAGTTCTCTTAATAGTTGCTGAAGGCAGTCTTGAAAATGGCTCTAAATTATCATTTCCTGTCCATACCCTTGTACAATTTCCTCACCTAGAGTGTGAGCTGGACCTAGTGTCTTGCTTTAATAAACAGAACATGGAATAGGTGATGAGATGTCACTCGTTATACTAGCCTACAAAAAGACAGTGAATTTCATATTGGACACTCTCTCACTCTCTTGCTTACTTGCTCTGAGGAAAACCAGGTGCCAGGCTGTGAGCTAGGCTATGGAGGAACCCACATGGCAAAAAACTGATGTCTCTGACTAGTGAGGACCTTGGCCTGACAACAGCCACATGAGTGGACTTGGAAATGGGTTAGGTGGGGCCTGTTATTGAATGAGCTGTAAGTGCCTCCTCCAGTCAAACTTTGAGATGACTATAGTCCAGGTAAAACCTCAGTGTGACCGGAGAAGACTTAGAGCCAGTAACAGACCATCCCCTGATCCCCTTCTACTGTATCCTCCCAGTCTGCTGGTATATGGTCCCTAGCTTCTTTTTTTTTTTTTTTTTTTTTTTTTTTTTTTTTTTTTTTTTTTTTATTGGTGTTCAATTTACTAACATACTGGTCCCTAGCTTCTTATGTATTCTTCTCCAACTCCATTCTCATATCACCTGGCCATTGTCTAGCTGTAGAGTGGAATTAATTTTCCACCCTGCCCCCTACCTAGCAATTCTCTTTACTTTTTCAATAGGAAAAAACCTGCTCTCAAGAAAGGATCCTAAGTATCTTAGTTCCTGAATGTGGAATTCCAGACATCAGGAAACCAGAAGGAAAGGTATGCATTTGGGTGAGAGTGAGGAGCAGTGGTAAATCTTCTCAGAAGTCTTGATATTATCATACCATATTATCAAGTCAATCACAGGCCACACTGCCCAAGGGTAAATCCCTTCCCATTGCAACAAACCAAAAGATTTTCTTCTCTCATGTAAGCTGTGGAAGATCATCAAGTATAGATATTGCAATTTACATTGGAAACTAACTTATTTATTTGTTCATTTGTTTGGCATCAATCCTCTCCATTGTATCAGAATAGGAAATGAGAGGGGAAAAAGAAAACAA
This sequence comes from Canis lupus dingo, assembly GCF_003254725.2. Taxonomy (NCBI): domain Eukaryota; kingdom Metazoa; phylum Chordata; class Mammalia; order Carnivora; family Canidae; genus Canis; species Canis lupus. Next base: position 31,499,060 of record NC_064264.1, on the reverse strand, counting down.
CAATATCAATCATGATACTTTTAAAGATAGATTTAGTATGTTATTTTATATTTTAACCATTCACATTTTTCTATTCAATGATATTATAAACTATTTTCTGAAAAGAAGTTTACTTTAAAATATAAATATTATAATTGTAAAATGGTACACTGCTATGGAAAACAGTATAACAGTTCCTTAAAAAATTAAAGCTACTATATTATCAAACAATCCCACTTCCAGTGTGTGTATAAGATAATTAAAAGCAGATTCTCAAAGAGATATTTATAGACTCATGTTGGAGCTGCTATAACAAAAATACCATAGATTAGGTAGCTTATAAACAGTAGACATTTATTTCTTACAGTTGTGGAGGCTGTGAAGTCTAAGATCAAAGATTGCAAATTCAATATCTGATAAGAATCCACTACCTGATTCATGAACACTGTCTTCTTGTTGTGTCCTCACTTGGTGAGGTCATTCAAAGGTCTGACCTACAAATACCATCGCATTGGGGATTTGATTTCACCAGGTAAATTTTAGAGATTTTAGATTTAGAGATTTGCTTTAGAAGAATAAACACAAACATCCAGTCTATAACACGTGGTCATTCTATGCATAAGAGCCAAGAGATGGAAGCAACCTAATTAGCCATAGATGGATGAATGGATACACAAAACGTAGCATACACATATATGGTGGAATATACCAAATATTATTCAGCCTTAAAAAAGGAGAAAGTCCTATCACATTCTACAGTATGAATGAACCTCAAGGACATGATGCTAAGTGAAATAAGCCAATGACAAAAAACAAATAGTATCTGTCTCCACTTAAAGGAGATGTGGATCCACTTACAGGAGCTATCTAAAGTAGTCAAATTCACAGAAATAAAGTAGAATGATGATTACTAGGGCCTGCAGGAAGGGGAAAAGAGGAGTTGTTATTTCTTGAGTATAGAGTTTCATCAGCTTTGCAAGATGAAAAAGTTATGGTCTATTATACAACAATATGGATCTACTGAACACTACCGAACTGTATACTTACAAGTGACTAAGGTGGTAAACTTTGTGTTTTGCGTTGTTTACCACAACACAAGAAACAAGAAACACAGAAGATGAGTCACTCCCTGAGTTCCCTATTGCTATTCCTGCCTGCTTGCCTGCCTGTCACTTGGTACCCAGTACTTCTGCACTGACCCCTCAAATGCCAGCCTCACATCACCAGTCTGCCCTTGGAGGAAGTGTCTCCTGTGAATTTCATATATGCTTATGTGAACAATTTCATTTGGAAAATCCAGAGTTGATAGAGCCATTACAGAATCTCTGTCTGCATAGGTAGCAACAAATGTTCTTCTAGAAGGCCTGAAGGAGAAGAGGCACTTTCCTGTATATGCATCTCTAAGGGACTTCCTTAGAAACAGCCTGATAAAAACTGGGCACATCTTTGAAAGTCCCTGATGATCCCTTGCTTTGACAAAGAGAAGCCATAACTCTGAGCTACTTATTTTAGATGAGGCTGGAAATCAAAGTATTTGTCTAATGTGCAGTAGAGAAAATATCAGGAATATCATTGTTTCCCTTGACATTTTGGTTCAAGTAGATCTATCTTCCTACAACTAGATCTAAAAAAAATAAAATAAAATAGGAAACTTTTAAAAGATGTAAGCAGATTTTGACTAAAAAGATTCCATTAAAACCCAAAGCTTAACTATTAGCAGAAATTAAATAAAAACTGATGGGGAACCTGAGTGGCTCAGTTGGTTAAGCAGTTAAGTGTCTGCCTTTGGCTCTGGTCCCTGGGCTTCCTGCTCAGTGAGGAGTCTGCTTCTCCCTCTCCCTCTGACTTTCCTCCCTGCTTGTGCTCTCTCGCTCTCAAATAAATAAATAAAATCTTTTAAAAAAAATAACCCACTGATAAAATACAGTTAAAAAAAAAAAAAAAGAAACCCACTGTGACAATTCTCCCTTTCTGTGCCTTTTAGCATATTCTATGTTATACTGCAAAGAACTTTTCCTTTCTTTAAAGAAGTAGCAACTCTCCTTGATTCAACTGAAGATTGTTAAATCTCCAAGTTTTTCTTTCTCCTCTATATCTAACTTCCTTTGGCTATTTCACATCCTTTTGGACACTCCATTTAAGGCATTAAAAGAGTAATAGTTAAAAAGATGAAAAGTAAAGAAAATAGTTGGAGGTAGACATACCCATAAATTCACTATAAATTATTTCCCATATGAAATCACAGCACCTGAAAGGAGTGCCTTATGATTGATAGAATCATTTTAATAAAAAGCAATCATAATGTTTGATCCATGATTGAATGGATCGGATAGTGTTTGATCCATGATTGAATGGCCGGAGAGTAATTTACATAAATATCTAGTGTACACTGACAAAGCAAGAAAACACAAGTTGGACCGCCTGCTTACATTGGAATTTCTAATACATCTTAAAAGTTGTGCCAAAGAGCTCTTGTGACAGGTTTAAGGAGTTTGCAGACCATGTTACACTAATTTTTTTTTTGCTTTGTTGATGCTAGCATTAAAAAATACATCAAAGAAGGAAATATAAAAATTACTTAAGCCGTAAGCAGGAGAGCAAATTCTTTTATTTAATCTTTAATTAAAGTAGACCATGGCATGAAGTAGCTGAACTATGCTGCTTTCCTCAGACAGAAAAAAAGGAAATGTGACCTTCCTGTTTCTCATATTTTCTATAAGCAAAAAAGAACTAATTATTTCATATTTCTAATTACTATAAGTCTATCAAATTTTCATGACTCTGGGAACATGGACTCGAACGAGGCACCCCCAAGCAATTATTGATAAAGTTTCAAGTCTTAGATTCTTTCATTTATTAAGCACATCTCTAATTTATGAATTATGTTTCAGTTCCAGAAGCTGATAATATGCATGAGACAGGTTGAGAAAGCAGAGATAATATCTTAATAAACATTTTAATAGGAATAGTCACCAAACTGAAACTATTCAAATTTTGCTGCTTTAGAAGAATAAATGTATTTTCAAAAAGCCCCATTCAGTATGGGTACCAGAGGTCTTTACATTTGTCAAAACTCTTTAAACTGTGCACTTACGGCCTATCCATTACACTACCTAAAAATATACCTTAATTTAAAAAGAATTTAAAAAGCACTCTTCACCCTAAGGCCCAAAAAGCTATAGTCAAATAATATAAGGGAAAAAATCCAAGAAATAGAAACACTCAGGCTGTTTGCCACTGATTTGTGCAGTCACTTTAAATCTTCTTTATGCCCTACTTCAACCACTATTTGATCGTTGGTTCTGTTCCTAGGGGAATGTGTGGAGAAGCAATTGAACCAACTCTTTCTGTGTTTTTCACACACCTTGTCCCTCAGTATTCATGATTTAAAGAATGCAAGGTAGATTTCGAAGGATACATTCATATCAAGGGGATTACATGAAAGTATTCGCTTTCTTGTGGCTAAAAGGGCTCTTCTTTGTTCTCTTACCAAGGGAAAAGGTTTGCTTTGGGCAAGCTCCCCATGGCAAACCTCTTTGAGGAATGAATTTTGAAGTGCAATCAACCATGTCTTCATGACCTTCTAGTTAAAACATTTAAAAGGGATATTGGGACATTGTCCTTCACCACCTTTTTTGTCTTTGATGGGTGATTTTCACCAATCTAGGATTTTGATATACTTCCTAGGACACTTGGAAAAGTGTCTTCATGAAAGCAACTTTGTAAAAGATTCCACATTTACTAAGTAAACAACAGGAATCCTTCATAAATGCTAAGTTCAAAATCGATTCAAACCCAAACATTTCCAGGAAAGGATTCTTAAAATTTGATACAGTTTTGGGCTCATATTTACAAATTAAATTTACATAGTGCTTTACTGGTAAATTTACAAATAGCTTATCAAGAAGAGATTTTAAGTCATAAGGTGATAAAACCTTGTATCTGTATAGTATAGCCCAAGGCATGAGTACAGAAAGTGAAAAGAAGTAAAAAAAAAAAAATGCTAGCAATCTAGCATGAGACCTCACTTTGCTGCTGATCCAGCTGCTCTCCCAGTTTCAGTTTGTCCATCAGACTGACAGAGTAGAGGAAGAAGTAACTTTAGATATCATCTAATCCTTTCCCTTCATTTTACAAAAGGGGAAACTGGACTCAATTCCTGTGATTTGATGAAGTTCCTTATGAGGATCAAATAATAAATCTTTAACATGGATACCTTTACATTTTCACTCAAGTTAAACTTCAATTGAATATTATTGATGTCTAAAACACTGCTTTCTCAAAATAAGAGAAAACTCTCTTTAGACTCAATGCAATTAAATTCATCAAAAGCACAGTCTGTGGAACCAGATAGTCTTGGGTTCAAATCCTAGCTCCACAACTAACCAGCCATGTGACAAGTGAATTTCTGAGACTTTGTTTCATGTCTCATAAAATCAGTAAAAACAGTATCTATCTCAAAGACTGCTGAGAGCAGGTAAGTGAGATCCTATGAAATGAGATGCCTAGTACAGGTAGTAGGCCCCATAATAGGTAGCCAAAATTGTATTTAAAATCCAGATGAGGAACGTGTATGTTTACTTTAAAAAATATTTGGCTCTGTTCCTGACACATATGACTAGAGTACTAAAATATAACTGAATAACTTACAATGTTATTATCAGACCTATAAAAATTATTTCTTGAGTTCAATGGCATGTATGGTGATGGTACAGAAAGAACCTGTCATTTTGTTCCTGTCCTAAAAAAAAAATCAATTCACATAAGACCAGTAGTGACCCATAAAACCCTCAATGTGATCTAGTGCTCAGTTGTGTTTATTGGTCTTAAAAGAAAAGAGATAGATCTGAGTGAGACTTAGGATACCAGCGTATCTCCTTTGACTACCTTTCATTTTATTGCCTTTCCCAGATGCTATGTTTTTTTTTGTTTTTTGTTTTTTTTTTTTTTAATAAATTGAAGGTTTGTGGCAACCCTGCATTAAGCAAATCTATTGGCACCATTTTTCTAATGGTGTTTGCTTACTTCTTGTCTCCCTGTCAATTTTGGCCATTCTCACAATATTTCAAACTTTTTCATTATTATTACATTTGAATTGCTGCAATCTCACAATAAAATTTTATCAAGTGAAGAGTTGTTTCTTATAGACGACCAAAGAAAGTGGCTTCTTGAGAAGGAAACTACTCCTGATGAAGATGTGGTGAAGATTGTTGAAATGATAACAAAGGATTTAGAATATTCCATAAATTTAGTTGACAAAGCAGCAGTATGGCTTAAGAGAATTGACTCCAATTTTGAAGAAAGTTCTACTGTGGGTGAAATGTTATCAAACAGCATCACATGCTATTGAGAAATCATTCATGAAAGGAAGAGTCGATTGATGTGGCAAACTTTATCATTATCTTATTTTTAAAAATTGCCTCAGCCTCCCCAGCTGCTACCCTAATCAGCCTGCAGCTGTCAACATCTATACCAGCAAAAAGATTACTATTTGCTGAACGGTCCAGTGACAACTAGCATTTTTTGCAATAAGATATTTTTAAATTAAGGTATATACATAGTTTCTTTATAAAACACTATTACACACTTAATAGACTACAGTATAGTGTAAATATAATTTTTATATGCACTAGAAAAATAAAAAAATCATTTGATTTACTTTATTGGGGTATTTGCTTTATTGCAGGGGTCTGGATTTGAACCTGCAACATCTCTGAGGTATGCCTAGGCATCCAAGACTGGGTGCACAAAATGTGGATGCAGGTGGTGGTGAAGATGGGAGAATGAAAGGGACCTCATCTGCTGGGGCTCCATGTATGATGCATGAGGAGAAGTCTTGTATAAGAATGGCAAATCCCAAACAGCAAAATAGTCACACTCCAAATTCATCCATATGATTCCTTATTCAGATAACACTATATATATTTTTACTTAGCTATGAAGCAATTGAATGCTGACCTTATTTTTACCCAGACAGGGAGGATAAGTACCACATCCAAAATGGCCAGATTTGGAATTAGCACTCACAACCCCAGACCACATTTCTCATTCCTTTAGCCTAAACGCTTTCATTATGCTCTTTAGACCATATTTCACATTTAAAGTTCACCTTTTAAAATAGAAATTGACATGCTACTTCCACTTTCCCAGGAAGCATTGCATAGAAGACAAAAATCCAAGATTCTTGTCTCATCTATGCTATTAATTGGCTGTGAAGCCAAGCATGAGCCCCCTCCTCTCCAGGTGATTTGCTATATGGAATGGTTTCTCCTGGGCTGAATGAGGATTTAGTTGAGAGGAGGACAGCAAAGTAATATCCAATGGGCACTGCACAGTCTGAATCTGACCTCTTTTATACAATCTTTGGGTAAAACTGCCAGTCGCCATTGTTTCTACCCCCTAAAAACTGTCAAGAATGGATAGGAAGAATTTATTTTATTGATCTGCCTGATAAAGAAATACCACCTTGAATGTGAGTGGCAGCTTTCTGATGTTTCCTATGTCCCCTATAGGGATCAGGTTCCTCAACAGCATAAAAGTCCCTGGGATGTCCTGAGAAAACACTTCAGGACATAGCGGGAAGAAAGGAGAATAGCAGCTACTAGAAGAAATGAAGAACTTATTTTAGTTCTTTCCTAGGGCATTGACAGGGCTTGAGAAGAAAGAATCATGCTCTTCTGGGTTGGGGGCGATGTGGACTTGAAATATGAGGCCAAATCGGAAACAGTAAAGAGCAGAGCACCGAATCAGCCAGGTCCTACACACCACCAAGGACTACTTAATGGAAAGCAAAGTGTCCGTATTTAAAATCCAGGTTAGGGCAGCTCCGCTGGCTCAGCGGTTTAGCGCCACCTGCAGCCCGGGGTGTGATCCTGGAGACCCGGGATCGAGTCCCACGTCGGGCTCCCTGCATGGAGCCTGCTTCTCCCTCTGCCTGTGTCTCTGCCTCTCTCTCTCTCTCTCTCTCTCTCTCTCTCTCTCTCTCCTTCTAATAAATAAATAATAAATAATAAATAAATAAATCTTAAAAAAATAAAGTCTAGGTTAATTGGCTAAATACAGGGTTAGTTGGCTAAATACAGGGTTAATCCCAGCGCGTCTCCCGGTGCGTGAAAACTTGCCCGTGGTTTAGGCTGGTCCTTTGAAGAACTCAGAACTCCGGCACCCAGCAGGCTCAGGGGACGCTCCCCGGCCGGGGACTGTCCTCTCCAGCGGGCAGCGACTGGTGATGCTGTCCAGGCATGAGCCCAAGGGGAAAGGTTGCAGAGCAGTCGGAAGGCGCGGGAGGAGTCTGGCGCTGATTGATGGGGAAGGGACGAATGAATAAAAGTATTTGTCTAGGAACAGCAGAGACCCCGACCGAGCAAGCTGCGGAGGCCACTCGGCCTGGCATTCCCTGGGCGTTTCGTCAGAGCCAGACCCGCCAGCCGCTGCAAGGGAGGCGTGCTCGCCCCGGGAGCCGGGGCTGGAGGCGAGCCGAGAGCTGAGCTTCCCGGGGAAGGAGGCAGGTCCCGGCTCATCGCTTTGCGCCTGGTGCTTCCCGCTCGCGAGGTAAACGCTCTGGTTTGGTGTTGAGTTAAAATCAGTGATTGAACCCCGTCCTGGAGCTTCAGCTTGGGTTAGCAGTTTGGGGATATATTTTTTAAGTCTAGTTAAAAAAAAAAAAAAAAAAAGACGTAGAGAATCCAATGAACTAAAATGAGGTTGGAGTAAAGAAAGAGAGCGCAGGGGAGCTGGAAGCCACTTAGAGACAGACGCTTCCGAGTCAATGCTGACGCTCCCCCCAGGTCGGACGAGTGGGGAAGTCGAGTCCGAGTCAGCCCGCGCGCTCCGGCGGCGCCCGGGCGATCCAAGGGCGCGCGGCTGGGGAGGGAGGAGCGGCTTTCACTCGCCGGGAGGAGCGGCGGCCAGACACCGGGAATCCGCCTTCCCCGCGGGGAGCAGAATGAAGGGCCTGGCACCTGCCCTTGGCCTCCAGGTGCCTTGATTCCCCAGTTCCCACGCGACCTGAGCCAGAACGTGCGTGCTCCCCGGCGGCGCACCAACACCACGGGACTCAGAGCTCTGCCTCGGACACCCATCCTACTCTCCCTTCCAGAATGCCCCGCCCACTGCGAGTCACTAATCCCCCGGGGGGGACGCAAGGGAGAAAAAGCCCAGGGAAAGCCGGATCGGGAAGGACAGTGGACGGGCACAGCAGGGTCACGCGCGCCAGCCCAGCCCCGGCGCGCAGACTGAGGTCCATTCGTCCGCGGGTAGTAGCGGCGCGGCTGCGCCCTGCGCGAGCGGTTTGCAGGGGCGTGGCTGGGGGAGCTGACCCGAGCCTCCTGTCTTTTCTTCCCTTGCTGGTCTCCAGACTCCAAGCCGCAGAGCGGCCACCCGACGGCCACCGGAGCAGGCGGCAGCATGAAGCCTCTGCTAAGCTGGTGCCGACGCGCGCTGGTGGCGCTGATCCTCGCCTGCAGTGGGGCGGGGGTCCAGGGAGAAGAGAGAGGATTCCCGCCGGCCAGGGCCACTGTGCCACTTTGGGGGCCCGGAGAGATCACGACGCCTCCCACTGAGGCTTCCTGGTCCAAGGGTCCCAACGCCAGCGTGCCGTGGTCTTCTGCACCTCCGCAGATGCCTAAGGGAGGGAGAACAGCCGGAGGCCCGCCACGCACCCTCACCCCTCCCCCCTGCGAAAAATCCATCGAGATCAAGGAGACTTTCAAGTATATCAACACGGTGGTGTCCTGTCTAGTGTTCGTGCTGGGCATCATCGGAAACTCCACACTGCTGAGAATCATTTACAAGAACAAGTGCATGCGAAACGGCCCTAATATCTTGATAGCCAGCCTGGCTCTGGGAGACCTGCTGCACATCATCATTGACATCCCCATCACTGTCTACAAGGTAAAGGGCTCCTATTGACGGGAGGGTGCCTAGTTAGGAGGAGGGAGGTGGGAGAGCCTTTGGGGGATCTTCTTACTCAAGAAGATCCATCGCCTCCTAAAATCAGTGAACATTGGACATAAATTCCCTACTGGTCTTCAGTAACCTTAGGCTAAACCTGGAACAAGTGTAGTCCCCAGACCAGCAGGATCAGCATCGCTTGGGAACTTGTTAGAAATGATATTTTATGGTCCCACCTCTGACCTACTGATTCAGGAACTCTAGGATGGAGTGCAGTAGCTTATATTTTAACAAGCCCATCATGGGATGGCAAAGCTTGAGAACCACTGGTCCTGAAGTATCTAGTCCCTACGATACTAGTCCCCAGCTCACTGGGTCCATTCTCTCTGCAAAAATGTGGTCCGTGAATTGGCAGGATTGGTATCATCAGAGAGCCTGTTAGAACTGCAAGTGCAGCCTGAGCTTACGGAAGCAGAATCTGCATCTTAAGATACCCAGGTGATTCACATGCACATTAACCTTGGGGAGCATTTTTGTGGAGAGTCCTGAAAGTAGAGGGGCTGGAATGGGTTTTTAGGAAACAAATGGGCTATAAGAAATAGATACAGACTAGTGAGTACCCCAACACAGTTCATCTGCTATGAATGACTCTAATGTACCTACTCTTTATTGCATGTTTACAGTTGGCCAACCTCTGAAATGGATGCATTACTTCCCTTTACTGCTTTTGACAATCCGCAAGTAGATATTTCTCCGTTTTACAGAAGATTGATAAGATGTTCAAGGTCTCACAGTTAGTAAGAGATGGAAGTGGGAATCAGGCCCAAATCTGTCAGGTGCAGGTTGCAAGTTGTACCCACATGGATTACCTTGTGAGCAAATCAAAGAGCTCTGGATTCGAAGTCTCTAAGGATTTCGGTAGCTAACATTATTTTGATTATCATGGCATCGGAGGAAACAGGCATGGAGAGTGAGGGCAGGACATAAACCCCCACGCTCTTTGACTCCAGGTTGCTTTGGAACTCTAGACACATCCCAACATCTCTGGGCCTCAGTTTCCTCAACCTTACAATGAGGTGGCTAGTGTCCGCTTAATGGGGTTTTATGTTGCTAAAAAAAATAGCCTAAGTGAAAGAGCCAGAGATTTTTAAAGGCCCGTGGAAATTATGTAAAGCTCTGCTTACCCATCATGATCAGCAATAGAAAGTCACACAGAAGAACAGAACCAAAGTGGAAAGGAATGGGAATGGGCTTTGAAAATTTGCCTAAAACTAGTCCAGGGCCCACTACAAAGGGAAAACATGTCATGGAGGGTTAGAAAAACATTGTAGGGGGTGTTTTGATCTTTGTGGCAGAAGGAGTCACCGTAACACATACCCTTAAATCTTAATCCAAATAGCCATTCTTTAGGGGAATTTTCACAATTTCTGAAGTTTGAAATAGGATTCAGATTAAGGCTCTAGAAGGAAACACTCCCACAAATGGGGAATAAAGAGAAGAAATCCTAAAATCCTGCAGGGCAACTGGTTCTTATGAAGTCTGAGTGTTTCCTGGGAGAGCCACAGTCTGCAATAGGTACTTTAAATGCAGTCACACTTCTTTTGGAGCCAGAAGTGAGGCACTAACTTCTTTAAGAGTCCCACAGACCAAGTCTTACCATTCCAATTTGGCAAAGGATTTCAATTCATCAAAACTAACTCCAGAAACTTAGAGTATAAGGTGTTGAGAAATTTTTAAATAAGTGAAATCAGAGCCTTCTGAAAAGGGAGATTACAATCTAGGTTTGCTAGACTTGCAGAGAATTTTGTGAAAGGTCTCTTTGGGGAGGTCTTAAAAAACCCAGCATGTCCAGCTCAACAAGGGACCTTCCTAAGTCAGCCAGCAGCTGAAGTGGATGGAAGGTGGGGTTGAGGGCATTACCCTTCAGATGGGTTGCCTCTAGGCCAGATGAAAGCTCTTCCAGGACCACCTTACTTTCTCTGGCCAGATGATTACACTCGATCAACCAGAGAAAATCTGGCTCCCCAGGGGGCACACAGCTTTTACTTTCATTTCAATTTTCTTTATGATATCCCTAGGAAATTACATCACTTTGCCTGAAGCCATTCAGTCTATTAAAGCTGTATTTTTACCTCTCAAGTAAACAGACTAATGAGTCATTACAAATCAGGCCATCTAGTCCTCTATGTGGATTATAAACAAATCCATCTCAAAAAGTAAGGTCCCATTGCCAGGTTTGCCAACATGGAATCCTACATGGGGGCTTTTGGTTTATTTTCATAGCGTGCATAAGCATGTGTCACTTGCAGGATAAAATAATAATAATGGACGCCATCCATTATACATAGGTCCTTGGTTTATTTCACTAAATCACTGCAAGAAACCCTATGGAGGAGATATTGTTGTCATCCTTGTGTTATGAGAAAGCTACATGTTGGAGAGGTGAAGAAGTAATTTGCCCAATGTCACACCACCGAATAGCAATGAAATTAGGGCTCGAATGCATCCACCTGGCCCTAGAACCTGCAGTACCCTCGGCCCCTCTGCACTGAGTGAGCTCACACCTAGCACGCTTTTCTGTTGCATGGAGCACTGTTAGAACATTGAGTGCACTGTCAGAACTACATGATAAACTAACACATGATAGGATATACTTGGCAAATGTTTTCAGTCCTAATTTGAGTCATCTGAAGATTTCTATCTCCTGAAATCCCCTTCAGATGTTCTACAATATATAATATGGATAATATCACTGTTTGTTATTCTAGAGGCTTTATTTACCAAAACAGCCCACTCAGACTAGTTAAGAGTCACTTATTCCCTTAAATAATTGTGATAACATACAAGTAAGTCTTTAAAAATGCATTTAGAATTTCAGCATAGTCAGATATTATACTTAATGCGAAGTAATTTAAGTGAATTATGAGTGCCATTTTTTAAAGATTTTATTTATTTATTTATGAGAGAGAGAGAGAGAGAGAGGCAGAGACACAGGCAGAGAGAGAAGCAGGCTCCATGCAGGGACCCCGATGCGGGGCTCCATCCTGGGTCTCCAGGATCAGGCCCTGGACTGAAGGTGGCACTAAACTGCTGAGCCACCCGGGCTGCCCTATGAGTACCATTTCAATTTATCCTAAAGTGGGAGATTTGAATCTCTAAGCTAGTGATTTCTGATTTTGTTTTTGCGGGGTATTACAATTCTCTTTTAAAATCCAGTTAGTTATATTTATTACATAATATGGCACATTAATTTTCTATGTCTATAATATGGCACATTAATTTTCTATGTCTATAAATAAAACAAATTTTCATTCTTATTTATACACACCACATACATAAAACATCCACAATTTCTGGGGGGTTCATAGAACCCACCCCAGCCCATCTGTTGGCATACCCAAGGGACCAAAAACATCAACGTGAGTCTATTACATTAATCTGGAGTTCAGTAAACCCAGTGTTCAAAAAAGTTGGAAAAGCTCAAAATGTCACAGTCCTTGATACTACCTTAGAACAGAAGAGAACTTCATAGGGAGATGCTACTGTGAGATGCCGACAAACCTCAGAATATAGATCTGTTCTACCTTAATTCCTTCAAGGAACTGGGTTTCTGGAAAGTTCCAGCTAAAGTCAATCCTCTCACCAGGTCTCTTGTGTCAGATAGGAAATCCTATGACAAAGGCCAGAGAGGTATTGTAGGACACCCAGCAATGGAAAGCTGTTGAAATGCTTCACATATTCACCTAAATATGCTGAAAAGAAGAGTCTGGCTTACCCTTCTCAGCAGCACAGGCTAGGGCTGTAACATGCTACGTTTCATAAGGCCATCCAGATGAAAATGAAAAATGCAGTCATCCAAAGAGAATATCTTAAAGTATATATGTATATTTATATATGTGTGTGAACACATATATGTGAACATATATACATATATAAATGGACAGGTGAATAGTATTTGACACAATGCCTAGAACATAGTAAGCAAAGAATAAATGTTATTAGAATGTGTGTGTGTGTGTGTGTGTGTGTGTAAAGAAGAATGAAAATTTGGGGTTTGTTTTTTTTCAGTTTTTGCCATTATAAACATGGCTACAAAGAATATATTCATACTAATGGCTTTGCACATATGTGTGACTATATCTGAAGGGTACATTTCTAAACTAGAACTACTTAATCAAAGGATATATGCATTTGTGATTTTGATAGATATTTCTATATTGTGTCCCAAAGTTATTATTGTACTCTTAGTTTAAATCACTATTTTATGTAATATCTCCATACAGATACACTTGTGTTAATGTCTGTCTAATATACATAGGGCTCACCATGCCAACATTAATTCACATGATCTATATACATACCTGAACCAAAAGCCATTATTTATAAGTATCTGATGTGAGAAAGAATCTCTTCTTATTCATGAGCTAATTGTGCCCTACCTGTATAGATTGCAATGAATGGGGTAACTACCTACATGTCTATTGCCTATGAGAACCTATCTGACTACTACATATGACTGACTAATAGCACTGATATCAAAATCGTCAAAGCTGTGTGAAAAGCAAAAAAGTTGAGTCTACTTCTGGATGCAGAAAGATTTTACGTTGTTATTGGTTGGCTGGTTGGTTAGCTGGTTTGGCTTGGTTTGGTTTAGCAGTGATATCTAACAAAGCTTTGTTGCAATTTGAAATTAAAATTTACTTAACTTCTTTTAACTTCTCGAGCAATTAAAAATTCTTAGGCAAATAATAAGTTCTTAAATTATCTCTAGATTTCATTTAACAATTTCACTCTGTGCTATATTTGCATGGATAACTGAGTTAATACAGTTAATTCTCAAACATAACTTCCTTCATGTGTAAGCAAATTGCATTTGCAAATAAACCTGCTTATGAACCATAGGAACATTAGTTTGATAAGGATCCACGTATAATCAGATGTCCAGTGGTGGTGGAGTGTCACTGGATGACTTTGCTATTAAGATTCTGTAGGCTACTGTTAGAGGCAAAGAGCCTGTCTTCCTAGCGCTAAGAGGCAAAATTGCTGATCTTTAATGTTTAACTAGGTAAAGTAGGGTACACCTAACATTTAAATGCTGGCCCATAAAAATGTGGAATTGGTTCACTGAATCCACAAATAGGTTTTGAGTGAAGTCACCTTGTCAGGTATCAGATACTTTTTCTGCTTGTGACACACTGTATTCCTGAACAAATTTACTTTTCTCACTTCTAGTCTTAGACCACCTCTAGTAGTTAACAAGTTTGTGTGTAATTGACTAGTTTCATAGTTAGATGTCAAAGTCAATAAAACATGGTCAAATTTAACTTTTGGAATTACAATTTTCTGGCCAGGGAATGGACATTTATGCACATAGAGCAATACAAGAAGTAAAAGTATTTTTGGATGGGGAGTCTAATTTCTTCCAAGATAAAAACACTCTTCCCATCTCCAGTAAAGTAACTGAGATATTTTACTGAAATTTTAGTAATATTTAAAGATGTTCTAGTAACACAAGTTCTTTGAAACCAAAACAGAACCTAGGTACTTTAAGATTCATTTACTTAAAGCAGAAAAATTTTAAGGGGCCCCAATTAAACACATTTAAAGTATTCACTTTTAAAAATATTAATAAAGAGTTAGACTATTAGCTCTGAATGACCTAGAATCAGCTAGCAGATAAAACTAATAACCCAACATTCCACCTAACATAGTGCCTGCAAAACATAGTCCCTAACAAACAGATACTTGTTGACAAAAGATTTTAGACATAAAATGTAAGGACAGTGGACTTTTCTAATTATAGTTTTTATAACTGTTCAGATGAAAAAAGGAGGAAGTTTGCTTCTCTTCTTATATGAGGACATTCATTAGTCATACTTAAATAATAGGTCAGTAGCATAATTCACATAACCCAGAAACTCAAGATTCATATTCCCAATTCATTGTTCCACACATGGATTCCTGTGACAAAATGACTGTCAAACTCTTGGCCTTGGGCAATGAAAGTTCCCTAAGTTAACTCTCTTCTTATATTTGCCTTTGATCTGCCACTTGGTCACTCAATAAATCCAAGCCTCTTAAAATATCAAGGCAATGTTTCTTTCAATATGGGAAGGCTTCTCTATCAAAGGCTTTATATCTTTCCTTTGCTCACTTTAAATGAGTCGGTCAAGATTGAAGACATTTGCATAGCTATACAAGAGGATGACAGAGCCAAAACCCTGTTGCAAGGCCGAGAAGACGTGTTCTTTATTTCTCAAAGAAAAACCTTATAAGGTTATCTCTGTGTGGCTAATATGCTATAGTTGATTATTTTTAGAGAAACATGCCAAATGCTAATAAATGATTAAGTGCTTTAAAAGGTGTTGACAGATAAAGCCTGAGATGAAATAAGATTCAAAATGTAATTTATGATGTGAAACATTCTCTTTCAAGACTTTGCAGAGTTAAGACAAGGTTGGTTATGCTTGGGAAATAGCCGAGTGTGGTGTATTGAGTATAACTTAGCCAACAACTTCTCTCATTTTAGACTTCTGTTCTTCCCAGTCATTTATTTTAGAGATTGATTATTTCTCTTTCCCTACGGACCCTCTGGTGAAAATGTAAATGGACAAGAACACAGCCGAATTGTGGTGGTAGAAGAGAGAGAAAATGGCTCATGCTTGAATCAGAAATTTATTAACAAAGTGGACTGACACATTTCTCAGCAGTTCTCTGTCCCGAAGACTCACAGCTACACTCCTGCCTCCTGCCTTGCATCCATCCTTTCTCTACTTCTTTCCTCATTAGTTCCATTGTAGTTTCCAGAAGGGGTGAAAACTATTCTCTGGATGTTTACATTGTACGTATATCTTCTTCCCCCTCACTCAGTATTTTCAAATTATTTTAGATTCCATAGTAATCAAATGTCTTCTCATTGTAGCTTACCAGTGTCCCCTAAGATAGTGTCTGGGTAGAATTAGATTTATATAAGACGTGAAATGATTTACTAAGGTTTGTGGACTTCACAAAGTCTCTTTTGGAGCCATGAGACCAAGTTGTAATTTTTGTTTCTTCAGGTGTCACAGTGATCTTAGAAGATACAGTTCAGAGAAGTAAATCTACTAATATGCTACGTTTGGAAAGAGTATTTCTTAATGCTCTTTGTTGAATTCTTCAGAATATGTAATGTGTCAGTGAGTTTTTAAGCACAAACTGTGTGTAGTTTTCATGTTCAGATAATAGGTGAGTAGCATCTATATATTGACCTGTTCCAGACTTGGAAATAGATTTCATTGTAACACTAATAGGAAAATATATTTAAGGTGAATTTAACTTTCTCCCAAGACATTTATTTTTTTTTCTTGCTTCATTTGGAGATTTTGTTTCAAGAAACTTAATACATCTTCATGGAGTCATCATTCTATTTCAGCAAGTCATAGCAGTGTTTCCAGAACATGGAAAACCCTCTGTTTTGCGGGTGCACATGCAACAGATTGCTAGAGACAGAGCTTCTGTCTTACATGGGGCAGCGTTCACATTGTAGTCTGGTTAAGTGTCACCCCTGGGGAATTCTGACCCACATATTTCTAAACCACATGAACTATTAGTAATTAAATGCATCTTGATGGATGCAGGATGGAACTTATAATTGATATTTGTCCCTAAGGGCAAATTGTCAATTTTTTGACAATGTATGTCAAAAAAAATATTTTCTATGTACGTTATCAGCAGCTTATTTTAAATTCTGTCCCTTTATGTGATTAAAAAAAGAAATAGGAATCCTTGAATGAGGGTACTCTGTCTTTAAAATGCCAGTTCAAATGCAGAAAAACTTATCTGCTACAGGAAACAGAGATAACCCAGAAGAATATACCTTTTCCCAAAGTTATGAAATCCAACTGCTCCATTCTTACCTCTCTTGACTCTCACTGCAAAAACATCTCTATAATACCAGTTGTTTGAAAAAAATGTTCACAGTTCATCACAGCAATCTGGCAAAGTAACCTCAGTTATTTTTGTTAATATGCTTCTCATTCTGCTTCTGAAACGATCATCTCCTACACCATCTCCATTCTTAGGGCATCCTTCTCCACCAAATTTACAGCTAAAGCTCCTCATAGGATCCCACAAGATAGTGAGAAACAGTTGGTTCTGTTTTATGCTTGTCATTTCCCTGGCAGCTTTGAGTAGGAGAGGATAGAGAGGAATTATTGCTTTTCACCTTTTCTACCCTGCTCGGAAGGCAGAACTCCAAAAAGAGAAGAATGAACCATCACCATCAACCCTTCAGGGCCCTGGTTTCGTGTGTCAGGAAGACCTGATCTGGAAGGAGGAAGGAAGAGCATGGACTAGACGATACAAAAAAAAAAAAAAAAGTGCATAGCCATCTTAGTTTTCCAAAGAACTTGTTTCAAATATGAGAACTGAAAGTTCATGACAAAAATTTTATCACAAGATTTCTCCCTTACGATCACATCCATTCTTCTCATCCCTCCACACATTCATTCACTGTTTTTTTTTTTTTTTTTTTTTTTTTTCATTTTTTATTTATTTATTTATTTTTTTTTTTTTATTTTTTTTTTTATTGGTGTTCAATTTACTAACATACAGAATAACACCCAGTGCCCGTCACCCATTCACTCCCACCCCCCGCCCTCCTCCCCTTCTACCACCCCTAGTTCGTTTCCCAGAGTTAGTTATGCTGAGTGAAGTAAGTCATTCATTCACTGTTAATCAGCAAGCTTTTAGTGAGTGATCACTGCATGCCAGGCACTATGCTGGACATTATAAATATTGTAGAATATTTTAAAACAAACAGTTAAAGCTCAGTATATACTCTTAATTTAAAAAATAGCAAAAGAAAATAGCATATGTGCTTAATGAGGCAATTGAATACTTGTTAATGCAAGACGGTTAATTTTTTTTTTAAGACGGTTAAATTTTTAATTTCCTAACTTTATGGGGCTTGATTCCTTTGGGCATTAACAGTGGTATGTACTAACAGGATTTTTTTCCATTTAATTTCTCAAGAATGTAATTTTTAATTAAAAAGAGAAATGAGAAATGTAAATCCCCCAGTTGGAGAGATTTTGTAGGACTCGATAATACTTACAAAGAAATAATATTTATTTCCTGTTCACATGATTTATCCTTTTAAAAACTGAGGAAAAAACTATAATATAAAAATCATTTTTAAATGTAACATAAAAATAATGTATTTGGATCCTATTGCCTTTTTTCTTTCTCAAACACCTATTTCCAACGTAAAGTTATGACGTCATGGTCATCCCTGAGTAGAAACCTTATAATCAGTATGATCACATCTTTTTTCAATCTAGTTGAAAGTAAGTCTAGTTGACTTACTCGTGTTTAGTCATTCAAAAGAAATGTTCTAGGGAAGAACAGTAGGGGAAAGGGATCAGCACTAGCATGGGTTCTCATTTGTCAAATGGACACCACATTGCTGTAGGACAAAACAATAACAAAAGCTCTTCGTTGGATGAGCCATCGCAATGTGCAAACCAGTAACAGTTACTGAGGTTATTTTCTAACTGGCTCACATTTAATAAATGGTAGGTAATATATATTCAAACAATTTTAAGCAGGATCTAAAAATTTAATTCATATGACATCTCATCTAGAAACAGTACAGAACTCTAACAATGACTTTGCAGTTAGAGAGATTTGTTTAATTGCATGCTTGATTTCTCTTCGGTATTCAGATCTTGCCCTTAGGTTATCTAATAATGGGATACAATCCAAAGGAAAAAAAACTAAACATAAGGAATAAATAAGAATGTGTTATTGCTGGGTTTAAAGTGAGAATTGCTTCCTCTTGCAATAAAGGGCATCAATTTCGACTACAAAGAGGAAAGCTATCTTATTGGACTTCAACTTAGATGTTGGATGTCATGATTTTTGCCAACAAAGAGTGAAATAATTAATTGCTAGTTATCATAAAATCTCTAAGAACATTCTTTCATCAAAATGTAAAGAAGGCATCTTGGTTGAGAGTGATTTTTGTTTTTAAACATAAGTTGGTTTTCCCTCACCACCACTAAGGTTTTTGTTTATCTGTTAAACAAAGAGTTGATGTCTTTGCATTTTAAATAAACTCCCAGCACTAAATTGTGGGAGACTTCCTGGAAGTTGTTAAGACGAGAAGAGCAAGGGTAGTGGGCCTGTTTCTGTGGCTGGGTGTCTGGCTTCTCAGCGTCTCCACAAAGCCTTCTAATTGAAGAGAGGCAGAGGTTACCAAAGTCACCCTTTTCATTACAAAATAATAGAAGTGGCAGCTGGTACTTTGTCCCTCATCTTTTGCGGCCTCTCAGGACCAACAAATTTAAGGTCTGAACTGAAACCCTGAAAAGCTGAAAGCTGATGAAGGTTAATACTCCCTACTTTGCAATTCCTTTTGCCTTGGAAGCGTAGATTAGAAATTGTAATCCCTCACTTATGATTAGATTTTTTACTATCTCTGTGTTGAACTTGAAGAGAATGGTTACAATTTTCAGTTTGTGTTTCCCTGTCCCCTGTGATAACTTGGGTCAGAGGTTGGGCTGCAGGCCTCCCAATGGTATGAAGAGCAGTCATCCAATTTCTAGGCTGAGCCAAAAACAATAGTAACCTCAAAACAGGCCCTGGTTTAGTGCAGAGCCCATTTCCATTGGCCAGACTTCTTTTCCTTCTGTGACCTGGACACTCATTTATCCTGATTCATCCAATGGATGTACCTGTGCGAAACTAATATTTGCATTTGGGGATATAGTTTGAGATAGTAAGATATTTGAAAATATCCTGTTTTTTTGGATAGTACTCTAATAAAATAGCTAGGTGATTAGGAGAAATTTTATTCTACATCAAGATATTTTACCACTGTTTGACACATAGCTATGGGTTTATTAATACTAATGTTGATTTCATGCCAAACCATTTTTTTTCTATGGTCAGTTTCTCCTAAACACTATATAGACTCTAGAATCAGACCATGGGGGTTCAAATGTGGATCTGTTCCTTAAGTGAGTAATAAACCAAGGTACAAGGACAAGGAGCCATATGAGTAAAAAACCAAGTAAACCAAGGCCAACCAAGTATATTACTTGTCTAATGAGGAAAAGCAAATAACCTTGAAACTTAGTGGCTTGAAACAATCAGCATTAATTATCTCATATTTTGTTTGTGGTCTAGAATTCAGGAACCAGAGTGGGTAGTTCTGGCTCAGATGCTCTCTCTTTCAGGATGCAGTCAAGATATTTCCCAAGGGCTACAATTTTCTGAAGATTTGCCTAAAGCTGGAGGATTTTCTCATTCATACACCTGGGACATTGGTGCCAGTCATTTCCAAGAGGGCTCAGTTCCTCACCGTGGTGGCTTATCCGTAGAGATGCTTGAGTGCCTCCCAACATGGCAGCTGGTCTCCCTGAGAATAAGTGACCACCAGGCAGCAAGGAGAAAGGAACATGCCTTTTGTGAACTAGTCTCAGACATCACACCTCAGCCCTTTCACCATATTCTGTTCACTAAAAGCAAATTATTAAAGCCAACCCACATCCAAGAAAAGGGAAATGAGGCTTCACTTTTTGAAAGGAGGAGTAGGAAAGAATTGTGGATGTATTGAAAACCAACATCTCATATTAATAGACTTTTAAGTGCCTCAGGTGCCTAAGTGCCTCTTATCTATAAAATGGGCATCAGTAATACTATCTCATAGGATTTCTTTGGAGATTTCATGGGTATTGTATGTGTAAAGTCCTTAGAGTAATGCCTAACCCATCATAAGTGCCAGAGACATGTTAGTTTTGTTTTGTTGTTGTTGTTGTTGTTTTTTCCCAATCCATCTAAGGACGATCAGAATTATTAGAAAGAATATTGTCTGGATAATTTAGAACAAGCTGGTCTGGTAGAGTCCTTGGAACTGGTTGGAATCTTTTTATTCTTATGTTTCCAAGGGCAACTGGCAGTTGTTTTAAAGTATCTAGAGTTCACAGTTGGTTCAGATCTGAGGTATCCTGAGTCTTCCCCATTTCAGTAAATGCCTCCACCATTCACATGACAAACCTCTTAAGAGTTGCCTGACTCCACATATCTTATATCCAACCCATAACAAGTCCTTCTGGCTCTACTTTCAAAATGTATTTCATCTACAACCCATTCTATTCGGCCCCGGGTCACCACAGGATCGAACTCACCACAATCTCTCATCAAAGTTTCCTTTCCTGACCCCACACTCTATTCTCCATCGAGCAGCCACAGTGATCTTTTTAAAAACAAAAATAAGACCATGCCATTTCCCTGTTTAAAAAGTTGCAATTTCCTCAGAAAATTATTCCACCTCCTCCCTCTAAAACTTCATCTCCTAGACACTTGGCCTGGATCACTCCATTATAGCCTTGATAGTTTGTTCATGTCCTTTCAGCTCACTAAGCTTATTTATTTATTTTTACCCCAGGATCTTTGTACTTGCTCTTTCCTCTGCGTAGAATGCTCTTTACATAGTTCACTTTCTTATTATAGTCAGGTCCCTTACTCACATATTGCCTCTTCAGAAAGACCTCGTTAAGAAGCCTATCAAGAAATTATTCCAATCCCCCATACTCTCTTCGTATGATGACAATACCTGTGTGACACCATATTAAATATTTATGTTTTTTTAAATCTATTTCCTTCCCTAGACTGTAAGCTTTATGAGAGCAGGAAGTTTTCCTTTTTCGTTGATATGCACCCTGTACTCAGAATGGTGTCTGGCACATATTGAATGCTCAATAAATGCTAACTGGATGAATGAATGAGAATTTTGAGTCAACTGATAAATACAGAAGTCACAAGCAGAGACTAATCTGACTCACAGATATATTTTTGTTACTATAGTATTATATGACTGTATTTTTAAAAAATATGAATTAATTGACACCTTTTATAATTATGAGGTTTTATATAAAAATTCCAAATTTTTTAACTAAAATCAAGAGTTTTTTTTTTTTTATTTGGGATTTCTTGTTAAAAATCATGTCAAGGTTTTTCGCAGCTTATCCTTTTAGATGGCATTTGTACTACACCCTGCCACTCTCTATTATCTGACCAACACCAATGACATTCCTATACCTGACTTTCTTTACCCCTCAGCGGGGCCCTGTAGATTTCCAGGACCCTAGATTAAGAATATCTATGGTAAGTTTGCCAATATCGTCCTGCATATAAATGTAACTTTTTATGTCTAACTTAGAAATGGAATGGGTCTCATATTGGAGGACCAAATCATATTCATACTAGATACACATTTCAGCCTTTGGTGCTATTATAAAACAATCAGTTTATACTCCGTAAAGAACCCTCACTAGTGAAAGGACGGAAAGACTCAATTGTGTTTCAAAATAGTTTTCACTTTTGGAAGATTATTCTTTAAAACATTCTTTAAAAACATCAATTCGAAATATTTTTATTTTCAAAACCTCGTGAAAACTCGATCCAGATGTTTACCTAAAGTGATTCATTAACCAGTGGAAGGCACACCCAGTTGTCCTAAGAAAGAAAATAACTGAGTTTAACAATAGATGGTTGCATAGTCTGAAGTCAGATGAAGAGAAATAAATGCATAATAGCAAGAACTCTGCCTTTTTGTTCATTGTAGAAGCAGTACCCATATATTTTAGGGGTTTGAATATTAAACATCTGCTACATAGCAGGAACTGTATAGGGCAGTTGCACGTCTCTAGGGATTCCAGAAAGCAAAAACCAAACAGAACAAACAAGTAAACATTGTAGTACATGCAATAACTGGTGATAAGTGCTATAGATTAAAAGGAAAATGGAGTAGAGTAGGGTAAGAGAGATGGGAACCTGGCTGGCTACTGCACTAATAATGTGGTTAAAGTAGGTCATGTTGAAAAGATTAGCTGTGAGCAAAACCTGAAAGAGGTAGGGGAGTTTGTGAAGTGGATATGTGGGGAAAGAGCCTTCCAAGATAAGGAGACATCTCGAGGAAAGCCCTGAGACAGGAGTGTGTCTGGTGCGTTCAAGGAGCAGTGAGTATTCCCACTGAGTTACTGGGCAGATGAGTTGACTACAGTAAAGAATAAGTATACAAATGCACACCTTTTCCCTATAGAAGCAGTCTAGTCTCCCCAACTGAGGAATGCTTATCATCTGTTTTTAATTATCGTCTGGTTTAGTTTGGCCATGACCTGAGCATGTGAAACTCCACAACAATATAAGACATGTTTGCAGGGCAGCAGGTTCAGTTTTCTTTTTTTTCCTAAGATTTTGTTTATTCATTCATGAGACACACACAGAAAGAGAGGCAGAGACATAGGCAGAGAGAGAAGCAGGCTCCCTGTAGGGAGCCCGATGTTGGACTCGATTCTGGGACCCCGGGATCGTGCCCTGAGCGCAAGGCAGACTCTCAACCACTGAGCCACCCAGGCGTCCCCAGATTCAATTTTTTTTTGAATTTTTTTTTTTATTTATTTATTCATAGAGACAGAGAGAGGGGCAGAGACACAGGCAGAAGGAGAAGCAGGCTCCACGCAACAAGCCCGACGCGGGACTCGATCCCGGGTCTCCAGGATCACACCCCGGGCTGCAGGCGGCGCTAAACCGCTGCGCCACCGGGGCTGCCCCAGATTCAATTTTTTAAGGAGAACTTACAAGACTAGCCTCAGATGGCCCCATGGTGGAGATCCTGATCCTAAGCTGCTGTGTATGCATAACAAATTCTCATGAACTGGCTGTGCTTTCATTATTCCCAACCACTCTCCCAATCCATATATCGAACACCGGTGCTTTTCAAAGGAGTAGTCCATGAGGAAAAGAATAAGAAATTATTATTGCTTATCTTACTCCATATGTTAATTACTGTCCACTAAGTAATGCAGTTCAGAGGGCACTGTGTGAATATCTCCCTAACACACCTCATGTCTTCTCAATGCAGCTGCTTGCTGAGGACTGGCCCTTTGGAGTTGAGATGTGTAAGCTGGTGCCTTTCATACAGAAGGCCTCCGTGGGAATCACTGTGTTGAGTCTATGCGCTCTAAGTATCGACAGGTAAGAGCGTAAATTTAAGCCAGGTATATCCTGAACACTATACTAGTGATTGCTATGTTACATAGAAAATAAACCATGTAATTCAGTAAAAGCAGGCTCTGCCAGCTTGACAGATAATTCTATTTTGTTCTTCAGATATCGAGCCGTTGCCTCTTGGAGTCGAATTAAAGGAATTGGGGTTCCAAAATGGACAGCAGTAGAAATTGTTTTAATTTGGGTGGTCTCCGTGGTTCTGGCTGTCCCTGAGGCCGTGGGTTTTGATATGATAACCATTGACTACAAAGGACGTTACCTGCGAATCTGCTTGCTTCATCCTACCCAGAAAACAGCCTTCATGCAGGTGAATTTTACCATTTTCTTTCCTTTCTGTTCTTGCCTTATAAATATTTAGCTACTTTCCCCCTGATCCTCTCTTCTTGGGAAGCTATTGATTTATGACTGTCCTTGGCATAAATCAAGAGTGTAAGCCCCAGGACTGTGGGGCTTACGGTGACTAACGACCCACACTGCAGGAAGCTAGGTCACTACTTCTGCAAGAATTCCCTGGTGCTCAGGGATACAGATAAACCAAGTTCACATGAGAGAATCGATCTGAATTTATACCTTTCCTACTCAACTCCCCCAGAAGGACTGACAACTACCACATATTCTGCATAAGACAACACAGCAGTCATCAGAGGGAGTAGGATGGTTCAGTGAATGATCAGGTAGAAGATGCCCTGATGTGGATGGATTCTGAATGGCAAGCCTGTCTTCTCTCTAAAGGGAAAGCTGTCATTACAAAGAATTTTCCATCTTGGCCATTTATTCAATAATATTGAATCAGGAAATGAGGGTGGGGGAATGGCAATGCTGGTATTTGGAGACAGATCTTAATTTAAGTATAAAAGACTCTTCCCAACAGAATGGGTCAAGAGGATTTAATGCACTTGGTCCAGGTGTTGCCGAGGATTATTTTCTATTTTACATATGAGAAAACCATATAGAACTTTAGGGATTGCATATATCACGGTAATGAAAAGAATAAAGAGGGACGTGAATGTGAAATTGAGAATGAGGTTGCTGACTTCTTGTTTCTTATTAGTTAAAAGGAAAAGGTACTGCATAGATTACAAAAATTGTGCCCCGATACAGATATATCTGGAGCAACAGTTTAAAAACAAAAAAGAACAGAAATAGAGTAAGAGAAAAGACATAAGTCATAAGCAGCTTTGATTTTCCGATCGATAAATTTGATTTTTTTAAAGATTTTATTTATTTATTTATTTATTTATTTATTTATTTATTTATTTGAGGGGGTATGGGTGGGAGAGAGAATGAGCAGCAGGGAGGGCCAGAGGGAAAAGCAGACTCCCTGCTGAGCGGGGAGCCTAATGCAGAACTTCATCCCAGGACCCCAGGATCATGACCTGAGCCAAAGGCAGACACAACTAACTGAGCCACCCAGGGGCCCTCAATAAGTTAGATTTTTACATTTCTTAGCAAAATGATTTATAAAGACATTTCCACATCAATTTTTTCTGGAAAACAGACTTGTTAAACAGTGAAAGCTTCCTTAAATACTAGGATGTCTTTACATATTCAGATGTGGTATTTCAAATGAAGACTACCTTAAAGATCATTTGTTTATGTAAAGGCAAAAATATTTGGGAAACCCAATATTTTTAATTTTGCCCAACTGCTTAAATTTTTTGTGCATAATTACAACATACTTCCTTAGAGAATTGAAATGCTCTTGAGGGGAAGTTTGTTTCTTTTAGTATAAGTATTTAATTACTTCAGTAGAAGTGGCCTGAAAGATTCTATATAGTGTTTGTGAAATGGATCTACTTTAGAAGATAATTATTCCTTGATGAGTATTTTTTTTACTTTTGCATTTAGTATATAGATTTTTTTCTACAGGGAAATGTTAATCTTATAATACTCTCTTTTCCATAGTTTTACAAGACAGCTAAAGATTGGTGGCTATTTAGTTTCTATTTCTGCTTGCCATTGGCCATCACTGCCTTTTTTTATACCCTGATGACCTGTGAAATGTTGAGAAAGAAGAGTGGCATGCAGATTGCTTTAAATGACCACTTAAAGCAGGTAAGAGAACAGAAGTATGTGCTGACTCATGATTACAGTGATGATTATGAATAAAAAAATTATTATGATGATAAATTAAATTATCATACACTAGAGCATATTTCCTTTTTCTTGCTTCTGGTATTTTTGAATAGACAAAGAATATTTTTTTTATATCATCAAGCTAGAGATATTCTATTCTACATAATCTAAAAGGGTCTAGAAAAAGCCATTACTTTAAAAATGAATTTGTAGTTATTTTAGTTCTAATTCATATTAACTATTCAATTTAAAGGTCAGTGTTCTGGATTTTTACAAATACCACTGACTTTTTGTAAACAATATTAAGTGTTCTATTTGGGAAGAGAGAACGTTGTGATTATCTGAACCATCTATTTAATTTCTGACTATGGTTTTATTTCAGAGACGGGAAGTTGCCAAAACAGTCTTTTGCCTGGTCCTTGTCTTTGCCCTGTGCTGGCTTCCCCTTCACCTCAGCAGGATTTTGAAGCTCACTATTTATGATCAGAATGATCCCAATAGATGTGAACTTTTGAGGTAAGAAAGGTAAAAGAGAGTTTTGTAGGTAACTGCCATTCAGAAGTTTTTTTCATTGATCCCTTTCATAGGCAGAGAGAGAGTATCATTTTGCTAGTCTTTAGGGAGCAAGGAGTCAAGATTCTCATTTTTTATCTTCACCCCTATTGTAGAGAAAGGAATAAAGGCGACTTATGAGAACACTGGGAATGGAGAGCCAGAGCTGTCAAAATGTTGAGTGGGTACCACAATTGGAAATATCAGCTCCAATTCTCCTTTGCACCTCACAAAGTCTTTTCTCAGCCAGCCCCAGCACTTCCAGATGAGATTTTATTGTAAAAGAGAGAATTGGGCATGGGCAGAAGGGCATGATGACAGAGAGAGAGAGAGAGAGAGAGACAGAGACAGAGAGAGAGACAGAGAGGGGGAAAGAGAGAGAGAGGTCATCATTAGCAAAGACCAGTGATAAAGTCAAAAATTATGGATATGGGTAATTTTTTTCTTCACAAAAACTCAAAAGTTTGCGAGAATACATACTTAAAGCAATGTATTGTTCACAGACATATTTTGGGTGGTTTTTTGCAGCTTTTTGTTGGTGTTGGATTATATCGGCATCAATATGGCCTCCCTGAATTCCTGCATTAATCCTATAGCTCTGTATTTGGTGAGCAAAAGATTCAAAAACTGCTTTAAGGTAGGAGTATTTCAAAATAAAAAGCTCTTTTTGGCCTAGCATCAAATATAACCTTTCCAAACTATTCATATTTCTATTTAAAGACATTTCGTAAATTGTTTTATAGTTTTCCCTTGCATTACACCACGGATAAATTTTTTTAAATATGATTTCTGCTCATAAATTACTATACTTAATTTCTGCCTGTAAATCCTCATCAACTACTCTCTACTGCCTCAACCAATCAATTGTATTCATAGGAATGCTCAGAAAATTAACAAAAGGTACATGCATTGATGTTTGACAGATATCAGATGATAAAATAAGAGCTAATGTCTTAAATTCCTTGTCCACTCATAAACTCATGGATTGCAGGGCAGAAGAGAACGGTCATCAAGATCAACTCCCTCATTTTATAGAACAGAAAACAATGCACCTCTCACTTTCTTATACATATAGATTCTTAGAAAGCAAACAGTATGAACAAAGCTTTGGGTTTTAAAAAATCCAAGAAAAAGAAATTGGATGAAGGAAACAGACATTTCTATATTTTATAAGCTTACTGTGTGACAATAACAAAAAGGCACATGAGCATAACATGTGGCTGACAAGAGCCGGCAATGTAATATCATTGACGTGGGAAGATGTTTATGACACTGTCAAGTGAGAAACAGCAGACTATGGAATAGTACGTATAGTACAGTTCTATTAAAATAAATTGTACATGCACTTCTATAAACATGCACATATACAGTCATGCGTATGTGTGTGTATAATATTTCTATTTGCATAGGGAAAATGTCTTGATTTATGTATTTATCAAATATTATGAGATTTTCTCAAGTAATCAAGAGTAAATATCAAGAATTGAGTGGCTTTCTTTAAATTTAATGACAAGATGAATTTTAATGATATACATTTTTTTCTCTGTATTTGCTTGTTTAAAAAATTATCATATACAACTTATGTAATTATATATCGTTAAAGGGAAAAATAAGAGAGCATGGAAAGAAAGTGGCCGAGAACTCCTGATCATGCCAAGAAAGTCAGAACCCTAGAGCGTAGCAACAGTCATCACAGTGTAACTGATGTGAATGTGTAACAAGTTATTTTGCTTTGTACAGTCATGCTTATGCTGCTGGTGCCAGTCATTTGAAGAAAAACAGTCCTTAGAGGAAAAGCAGTCATGCTTAAAGTTCAAAGCTAATGATCACGGATATGACAACTTCCGTTCCAGTAATAAATACAGCTCATCTTAAAAGAAAGAATATCCACTTAATTCCATTTTCTTTTTTCTGGAGAGAAGTCATTAAAAGAATGAGGCATTTGCCAAAACGAAACAACTGTGTGCTCACAAAAAACAATGTAAAAATGTAAGAGTGATTATTTTCTTAATACTCAGTGACACATGACATTCTGTGAGCTGTTTACAGGACGAGAAGAAAAGCAGTGATAATTAAGAAAGCCTCATCATGAAAGCACTTAATTTTTTATAATCAGCACTTCAGTGTAGCTCTTGAAAACTTCCAGTACATTCATGCACCACTTATATTTAAGCTGAGCTCACTCTGAATTCCTATTAAAGAGATTTATTTTTTAAATTAATGTGAATCTGATATAAAGGAAAATTGTGTCACTGTAAAATGGAATTTTTAAATAAAGTTTAAATTACTCAATTTAATTTTCTTTTAAATCTTTCAAAAGAACTTTCTTATTCATGGTGTCACACCATTGGTTGGAGTATAATGTGAAAGCAGTTTAGCTGGTGTATTTTTGTGACATTACAAACATATTTAAGGGACCAGGAGGTAGGATCAGAAAGAGAGATTGAGGTTTTTGAAAACCATTAACCTTTCTTCCTTCAGATAAGATCAAATGTCACAAAGGGAAGGAGAGAGCAGACACTATCCCAAAAGACCGCTTTGAAATCTCCCATTCATGTATGTACTCAGCAAAGAAAGCGTTACCTACAATTTTTTTAGGATTATTAAAACATTCTTCTTCTTTCCCTATTGTAGTTCAAACACTATTTGTTTAGTTTTGTTCTCTGTAAATACTTAGCTACAACATACGATGTGCAGTTGATTAAACAAAGGGCTGGCCCCAGCGTTCATACCTTTAGGATGGAGAGATGCCAGCAATGCCATCAGGGACAGGATGTGTTGTGCCTGAAGCCATGACCATGTGGCCCAGGAGAAAGCAGCCTCCTCTCCCACAGGCAGTGGTTCAAATGGTCTCTGGCATAGGTATAATATGATAATTACAGTACTAGTTTTTAAAATCACCCAGATTAATCAATTTAATAGCTACCTGTAAAGCTTATTACTAATTTTTGTATTATTTTGTAAATAACTGATTAAAAAAAAAACAACAGTTCTCAATGTGGTGCTTTTTTGCCACGTACAGCCAAAACTGCTTTTTGGGACTGTAAGAACTCTTTGTGCATTCTTGCCTAATTCTTTCATCCCCACAGCAAAGTGCCTTAAGTTAACTTGGGATGATATGTGTGTGAAAATATGTCCCAGAGAGAACGGAAGAGAGAGGAAATGAGGTGGGGTGGGAGGAAACCCGTGGGGACACAGTCCCATTCTTAGCCTGACGTTCGTCATTGCCCTGTCACATCAATGCAAAAGGTCCTGATTCTGTTCCAGCAAAACACAGTGCAATGTTCTCAGAGTGACTTCAGGAATAAATTGGGCCCAAGAGCTTTAACTCTGTCTTAAAATATAACAGAGTTTCTACTTTTTTTTTCCTTTAAGTAACCCTGGGCCACATGTTGGAAATGAGCTAGCAGTGTCATTCTCTGCCAGCATCTAATGTGATAATACAATAAACCAAAACCCAACAATGTGGCCACAAAGAAAGGACAATAATTGATTCACATGCGACATCGATTCTATTTACAGATCACTCATGGTCTTATTAGTTTCTTCCCAATCATTTTTACAGATACTTGTCAACGCAAAAGACATTTCAGGCTTTGGATTTTAAATAAACTTTGGGAGACTAATATCTTCACAGTTTGTTAATATATTTTTTGTCCTACTTGAGTTTTAGCTCTTTTTTATTACCATGTACTAAGTTTTGGTTCTTCCTCTTCATATATGTTCCAGGACCCTGTCCTTCTCCATATTACACTGTGGTCTATAATCATCTTGCCAAATTTTGAAACTGCACACAAAGAGTATATATGTGTACTATTTATAATGAAATTGCATTCCATAGCTTTCCTGAAAATGTTTGATTTCAAAATTTTAACATACTGATAAAACTTACTAAGAAACAAACATGATTTCCTGACATAATTAAAACTGATATGGCCAAAGGGATATAGTTGATAGCAAAACTTGGGTATACTGTAGTGTACTTTATAAAATTGTAATATAAGCATGTAAAATAATTATATATTTTGTTTTTCTGAAGTCACTTCAAGTGGCAACTACTGTAGTTGCTGATTCCTTATTATGTAAACAAAATCAATAAAATCTTAAATTGTTTTAAAAAAAGACCAACTTATTTTTTACTGTACAATGATTTATTAAGTACTAATTGATTAAATGTTTAAAGGTAATACAAATGTTATAGGTAGACATTATTTATGTTAAGCATTACAATAACCAAGGAAGTGTAAAAGTTGTTACATTAAAATGCCAGGTTTCTGGTCTTCAGGCTTCATTGTCCTTATTGTTCTTGTTGTGTTTTATTGTTGTGAGTAACCAGATATACAAATAGACATTCAATTTTGCAAGATTGATTATCTGGATGAGTACAGGAAGGGTCAGCATAGGCAGTACCCTCTGCAGGCCACTGACAAGATCCTCTCTTCTCTTCAACAGTTAGTTGTCAAGTTACAATAATAATAATGCACACACATTTCATTATCATAAAAGTAGGCAGAATAAATATAATTTAGATTCTGGGAAGAAAACCAAATTTTGTGGTGGTCCTAAGAAGGAAATGTCCAGAAATTCAAATAACACAGAGGCCAAGCTTATGAAGAGCAATAATTCTGGATGACTTGCTTTTAGCCATTGGCCTCAAAGTGACAACATGAAATAATCAACAGATTGAATGAATATACCCAAACTGGGAAATCCCACTGGACACTTCCAGGATTCAATGTTCACATGAGCACAAGGAATAACCCCATCAGGAAGGCAGCGTGTGTAATAGAAAAGAAATCAAAAAAGAAAAAAAAAGAAAGAAAGAAGGAAAGAAAAGAAAGAAAGAAAGAAAGAAAGAAAGAAAGAAAGAAAGAAAGAAGGAAGGAAGGAAGGAAGGAAGGAAGGAAGGAAGGAAGGAAGGAAGGGAAAGAGAAAGAGAAGAAAGAAAGAAAGAAAGAAAGAAAGAAAGAAAGAAAGAAGAAAGAAAGAAAGAAAGAAGAAAGAAAGAAAGAAGAAAGAAAGAAAGAAGAAAGAAAGAAAGAAAGAAAGAAAGAAAGAAAGAAAGAAAGAAAAGAAAAAGAAGAAAGGAAGAAAGATTAGGATATCCTTGATTATTTGGGTGATATAATCAACCTCAAAAAAGTCAGTGAACATCTCAGAGCCTCAATATAATTATCTCAGGTTAAAATTACTATAATTACTACATAATATTACAAAGATGTTAATATCCCTAGCTTAATTCTTATATCAAATCAACAAATTTCTAGTGTACTTATCAGAGTACCCTCTAAAATACAGGCATATACAAATGAAGAAGACGTAATCCCTGCCTTCTAGAAATCTGATGGGTGAAATAGACAAATAAACAAAGCAGCCAATACGTTATAGGTACTGGTATAGAGACATATATGGTAAGAATTAGGGAACTAGAGAAGTTGGTACTTGAGTTGGACCTTAAAGGAAGTTTGCCAAGCAAAGAGTCCATGGCACAGCTGGTCAAATAAATGGCTACTGTGTGGGAGAACAGAAAGGGGTGGACCAGTATGGCCAATTCAGGCAAAGGGCTTGACCCCAGCATGCTGAGGGAAGGCTGTGAGATGTGGGGCTGAGAGGTAGGCAGGTTGGAGGCGGGGGTCATTGAGGGGGTGGGCTTGTGTTCCACACAGTAGAGTTCGTCCTTTCCCATGGCCAGTGTTTCTCAAATGTCTGAGAGCTACACACCACAGGGTCATCTAGAATATCTGTTTACAACACAGATTCCTGGCCTCCAGCTCTGATTCATATAATCAGAGCCTCTAGGGTGGGGCCCAGAAGTATTTAATTTAACAAAGATTTCAAGTAGCTCTTATGGATTTAAAACTGGGGAAGCCCTGCAGCATAGATATTTGCAAAGCACTGAGCATTTTTTTTTAATTTTTATTTATTTATGATAATCACACAGAGAGAGAGAGAGAGAGAGGCAGAGACATAGGCAGAGGGAGGAGGGAAAAGCAGGCTCCATGCACCAGGAGCCTGAAGTGGGATTCGAACCCAGGTCTCCAGGATCGAGCCCTGGGCCAAAGGCAGGCGCTAAACTGCTGCGCCACCCAGAGATCCCAGCACTGAGCATTTTAAACAAGGAGTAACAAGATGAGTTCTGTTTTCATAAGACCCTACTTTGCAAGCCGCATAGAGCATGGATGAGATGACTACAAGGCAGAAAGCAGCAAGACAGAATAAACAGTTCCTGCAACTGACAGGTCAAAGAGCTGAGGGTCTGAGAGAGTCTTGTAGGGATGCTAGAAACTGGGCCGGTCAGCTGAAAAGATAGTCATCATGACCAGATTGTTGTGAAAGTAAAGCTCAATTTAGAGGTTTCTGGCTGGAGCCCATTCACTTAGATCAGAGATCAGCAAGCTATGGCCCAAGGGTCAAATCCAGCCACTGGCCTGTCTTTGTAAATAAAGTTTTATTGGAACACAGTCACACCAATTTGTTTGGACCCATTTGTTGGACTAGAGTTGCCTTTCACAACAGCACAACTGAGTAGTTGTAGCAGAAACCTGTAGCCCACTAAGGCTAAAATATTTACTTTCCGGCCTTAACAGAAAAATGTGCTGACCCTTGACTTAGATAAATAATAATAAGGGAAAAGAGAGGCAGCAATTGAACTGGAGAGAAGGAAAGTGTTCTGAGGATGGAATGAATTCTGTTTGGGATATAATGAGCTTAAAGGTATCATGGAGCATCCATGGAGATGCTTAGGCGATCTATGTGGATTAAGGACAAAAAAAGTGCTTAGAGTGGTTTCAAGATTCTAATTAAAGAAGGGGATGAATGAAATGCTCAAGGAAAAACAGAAAAGGTAGGGAGAAAAGGAAAGAAGAGATAGAGAATAAAACAACAGCAGTCATGAAGGCAAGAGGAGTGGGCAAAGACAAGGAATTCAGAAGAGGCTGCAGCAATCAAGGAGGACAAGGGCCACAGAAGTCAGGGAGAGGCCAAGAAAAACCAAGGATGGGTGTGAATCAGAGCAACAGGAGAATGAAAAGTGGCTTTTGAAATTGGCAGTTCCAGACATATGGGGGACCTCCTCCCAAGCAGCCAGTGTGCATGTGCGGGATGTACGGTGACAATGTATCTACATCTCCTCAGCTCCCATTCACTCAGTACTACCTATTTTCTACATAGATTGTAGATCATGCCACTTCAGTAGTAGAGAAGGGTAAAGCTTTTGGCTGAAGATGATCTCTGAAATATATAAACTTTTTTCCTCATCCTTCTTCCAAAACTCCATTAAAATGAAAAAAACAAAACAAAACAAAACAAAACAAAACAAAACAAAAATAAAAAGGTATAAACCCACAAGGCCAGAGATTTCCAAGGGCAGACACCTTCTGACCAGAAATGTTAACAAAACCCGTGTATGATAAACACCTGAGGATAAAGGACAACTTACTCAGATTTCATTGCTCTTTACTAAATGTCTGCCAGGGAGGCAAGAGTGACTGGATCATAGCATTGAAGTGAAGATCTGCCTCATAGATGGTGAGAGCTTAGCCCCCATTCCACACCAGGCACCCAGAAGAGCAACCAGCAGCCTTAGGCATCCCAGGTAAAAGATTGAAGATTCTCTTCTAAGCAAATAATCAGATCAAGAAGAAAATACCTATAGATACCAATATTAAGGTGAGGAACCCACATGGGTTGTATGCTTGCTCCATTCTACCCACATAAACAGAATTTCCATTGGCCTCTCAGTGCCACACTCTTAAATATGGATGAGCAGGCCAAGGCCAAGGCCAGTAGACATTTTAGGAAAACTTCTGAGGTGAAAGACAGAACCTAAAACAAGCAGACAAACAAAAAGGTGGGGGGAAGACTGAGGAAACAGAAAAAATGCGGGGAGTCCAAATAAAATTCAAAAAAACAAAAATTAATCTTCCCAGAGCAATAAGAAACAAGAAGCAAAATCAGAATGCTATATAAACAAAAGAACATTCAAAGATTGAGAAAGTGCTCTTGGAAATTGAAAATAGGTTAGCAGAAATAAAATGCAATACAAGAATTTTGAAGGTGAAGTTGAGGAAAGTAGAATGTAAAGCTACACTACCAAAGAACGTTTATGTAAACTAAGGAAGGAAATTTAAAAATCCAGGAAACAGGTGAATCCAGAACAGGAAAAACTCAAAAAATGATTCCCAAAGTAATGGAAGGGAGGGGTGGATTATGTTCAACCACCCATGCATAGTGCACTCAGTCTAGTTAAGAGCTAAAGAGCAAAGAAAGTATATCTCCAAGAAAAAAACAGAATAGATTGACTGTTGTATTTCACCATATTTATGAGTTTGTAGTTCCAGGAAAGCATCTAAGGATAAATAAATGAATAAAATTCCATAGGAAAGAAGCTAAGAAAAAGTAATTAGGCAATTATTAATCCCTTCCTCCCAAATTTTTTCTTGTAGAGAAAAATATATATAAAATCATAGATACATGCCTTGGATATAAGCAAATTATCTTTGCCAAAATAAACATTCAAGTTTGTTTTAACCAAGATTGTGACATAAATAAATTGGAAGAAAAGGAGGAAGGAAATTAATACATTATGTTTATGATACAAGAAAGCTAAATCATAGTTTTTGATGATAAAAATCTAATCTTCATTTTGGAAAACAATTCAGAGCCATCTAGGGAAGTTGATGATATGCTAGTCTAGTACCAAAATTTCTGCCTGTGGAGAAACTGCTATAGGACCAGTAAATAGATACCAGAATATTCATAGAAGTATTGTTTCCACACACACAAAAAATAGAAAAACACAAACTCCACCAGTGATCATTTAAAAAGCCAAATTTGGGGATATATTCATAAAAAAAATGGCATGCTCTACAACAGACTTCTCAACCTCATTGCTATTGGCATTTCAGGCCAGAAAGTTCTTTACTATAATTATTTCTTAATGTTATATCTTATGCCCTTTTCTGTATATATGTTATATTTCACAATTTAAAAAACAAAGGAGCCTATAGATAACATCCAATTGAAAAATCAAGAAATAGGTGCCTGGGTGACTCAGGTGTTTAAGCCTCTGCCTTCAGCTCAAATCATGTTTCCAGGGTCCTGGGGTCAAGCCCCAATAGGGCTCTCTGCTCAGTGGCGAGCCTGCTTCTCCCTCTCCCTCTGCCCTCCTCCTCATCTGTACTCTCTCTCACTTGCTCTTCCTCAAATTAAATAAATGAAATCTTAAAAATAAAAGAAAGAAAAATCAATAAACAGCAGTAAAACTATGTTATTAAGGAATGTAAAGAGGAAACTATGAAAATATAGAAAAAGTAAGAAACAACTGGGAAAAAATGAGAAAGAAGTTATTTTAGGGGTGTAGAATTCATGAGAGCAAAGGAGTGGAGGTAGGGGCAGGAAGCTACTATTATCCATTGTAAGCATTTTTACAGTAAATTAGGTAGATGCATTAGTTTAATAAATATAAAAATTAGTCTTAAAAACTGGAATAGCAGTACAGTGAAGTAAGTGGACACATTTCTGAATCATAAGCTCTGTAGTCACACTAGCTAGCCTTTTTTATGCTTATTAATCACAATGATGTTTATTGTATGCTGACTATCTGGATTCTTTGGGGCTGGCAGAAGTATAAACAGGTTATTTTACTGATCAGGCAATATAGAAGCATTTATGTGGATAAAGATCTATTAAGCAAATAAATCCCAAAGGAGATTTTAAAACTACAATGTATTCAATATGATAAGCAGGCAAATTCAAATGCCTTCCTAAGTTAATTCTTGCAAGTTTAAACTTTTAGCAAACCAAAAGAAACAGGGTAGAAGGAAATGATGGTGGGTAGTTGAAAGTGAATTTTATTTCAGTACATTATAGGTGGTACTATAAAAACTATTTTTTCAAGAGGTTGAGATATAGTATAACCAACAATCCATAGATAAGCATAATCCTGGTGCTCTTTCAGACTAGGAAGGTCTTAATTTGATTGCTTAAATTGACACTGAGTCCAGTATGGAAATGCATTATCTCAGTACTTATATAAAAGATGGTGGAGAAACCCAAGTAATAAATCTGAAATAAGAACTGCTATTAATCTATTTCTGTCACCAGACCAAAAATCAATCACACAACATGGAGTTTGGTTAAGAACTTTGATAGGAAAGTGCAGAGAAGCCCAGAATCAATGGTACTTAAGAATGGCTTCCTAGGGTGTGACATGTAAGCTGAAGTCTGAGAGTGAGTGGGAGTTGGCCAGAAGAGGACAAGAACTAGGAAATTTCTTCCAGGAGAGAGGACAACATGCACATAGCCTAGAGATGAGAGAGGACATGACTTCCGAAAATGTGTGTGTGTACCTGTAGTGTGTGTGTGTGTGTGTGTGTGTGTGTGTGTGTAGCATCAGAGAGGCAGGGAGAAAATAACAGGTGAGTAAAAAACAAACAAACAAAAAAAGCCAGTTCAAAAAGAAGTTTATACAGCAAAGTAAGAGGTTCAGATTTGACCTGGGTAGTGACCGGGAGACACTTTTAATCCAGGGACGTATATTTAGAAATATCACCATGGATGCACTGTGGACAATGGAGGAGAGCATAGGTGAAGTTCCAGAAAACAGTTAAAAGGCCATAGGTGATTTATGTAAGAAATATTCTACCCTAGACTAGGGTAATTGTCCTGGAAAGATGTAGCTGGACTACAGAGCTATACAGAGGGCAAATAAACTGGACCTAGTGATGCACCAAAGGGCGAGGAGACAGTCGGTGTTGCATGTGATGCCATTCATAAGGACAACCCAGCCTGGGTTTTTTTCTTTCTCCAATTTTTTTTTTAAATTCCAGTTAGTTAACATATGGTATAATATCAGTTCAGGTGTAGCATTTACTGGTTCATCACTTAACATACAACACCCAGTGGCCATCACAATGAATGCCCTCTTTAATACCCACCACCTATTTAGCCCATCCTCTGCTTACCACCCCTCCAGACCCTTAACCATAGAGAACAAACAGAGTTAAAGGAGGGGAGCCTGGGATGCCTGGGTGCCTCAGGGGTTGAGTGTCTGCCTTCGGCTCAGGGTGTGATTCCAGAGTGCTGGGATCGAGTCCCACATCAGGCTCCCCGCGTGGAGCCTGGTTCTCCCTCTGCCTATGTCTCTGCCTCTCTCTGTGTGTCCCTCATGAATAAATAAATAAAATCTTTTTTAAAAAGGAGGGCAGCCTGTAATTATTTTAAAGGATGTGCATGTGTGCATGCACATGTGTGCCAGAAATGAAGAGAGAAAAAGCATTTACATGAATTTGACTTGGCACTTCTTAGCCTTGAAGGGCTTGTAAAACATTATTCTTTTTTCTTTCTTTTTTTTATACACAAGAATCTTGAGAGAGTTTACATTAATGATGGAGGCAAACTGCTAGAGAGGAAGAGGCCAGAGATACAGAAGAAGGGAGATATTTGAGAGAAGAAAATTCTGAGAAAGTGTGAAGATATGGAATCATAAAAGGAGAGTTTGAGTTTAGACAGAAGAGAAGAGCCAGACAGACATATGAGGAGAAGGAGGAGAGAGACAACTCAATTAATTTTGGTTCAAATTTCTGTTTTCTTATCTTGTGGTTTCTAAAAAGTTGTTATTAAGATAAATATAATCATATATTTACAAAATGTACTTTGGAAAACTGAAATACATTATATTTAATTTGTTAGTTATGCAGAATCATTTCCTTATACATAATAAACCATGTTAAGGATGACAAGGAGTTTGTTGCAATTATTATAAGAAAGAATTACCTAATCCCTTTCTATAAATATTGAGTGGCAGCTTGAGTTTAAATTGTAAATTCCTTGGAAGTTTGTGATTATGCTTCTGCCTCTTTTGTAACCTCACCAGTCACTTATATGTAGATTTAAGTTTTTGTATGAGATGACTTGGATAAGCAGGCAAACTCAACAAACTCAGCAACTCATGACAAATTTTAAATTCTGGGTCACATAACATAATTAATATTAATAAGTGGATTTTCCATTAAGCATTCCAGATACATCAGGAGCTGAGTAGCTTTAAAATGCTTTGAAGAGGGATAGTCTACATTTATTTTAAAGAGGAAATTGATTTTGACTGTCATAAAATTACTCCATGTTCAAATATGTTGAGTCTTAAGAAAGTAGGACAAAGGTTATCTTCCATGACCTTCCTTCCTATTTAATTCCTCAACTTAATATAAATGGTCTTCCAGCCTTACTGTTCCACTGGAACACCTGTGTCAAGATCACCTAGAACTCAGTGTTGTCAAACTCAATAGGCATTACTCTGTCCTCAAGACCTCTAATGAGCAATCAACGAGACTGGCATCTTCCCCTCCTTTAAACACTCTTCCAGTGACTCCTGTGCCCCATGTCCCAGTTTTCATTCTGTTTCATTCTTAGGTTCCTCTGACTCCTGACCCAGCCTCTTTCGTGCTTGTGGAACCTCAGTCTCTGGCAGGTTCTTTTCTCTCCCTCCTTCTCTTGGTAGCTGATTAAATTCATTCCCACCACACTGAAGCAGCTGCTAACTTCCACATTTATATCATTAACCTACCCCCCTTCTGTTCCACATTTCTTTTTACCACAGCATATTTGACATTTCTGTGTGAGTATCCCATGAACATAGGAAGCCTGACATATCTAAAATAAAACTCTTCATTTTCTCATCACATCTGCTTTCTATCCCTTGTTATGCAAAGTATACTATCAGTTACCCAGTAATTTAAGGAACATTGACTCCTTCCTTTTCCTCACTTCTTACAGCCAATGCAACAGGAAGTTCTATCTCTGGATTCTACTCCAACGTTTCTCTC
Organism: Canis lupus dingo; assembly: GCF_003254725.2. Lineage (NCBI taxonomy): Eukaryota > Metazoa > Chordata > Mammalia > Carnivora > Canidae > Canis > Canis lupus. Next base: position 31,459,683 of record NC_064264.1, on the reverse strand, counting down.
AAATCCATGTACTTTTCTCCCTCCCTTGCTTCTGCCTGGTGGGGTGGGGCAGCGGTGGGGAGAGACTGTCATCATCTGGATATTGGATCTGTCTATTGATTGGTCTCTCCACTTCCATATTTGTAAAATTGTAATATTTTATATGTATATTGAATCATGACACTACCTACTTTAACCCCTCAATAAACTCTCCTTACACTTGAAATGAAATACAAAGTCTTTTTTTTTTTTTAAGATTTTATTTATTTATTCATGAGAGACACAAAGAGAGGCAGAGACATAGGCAGAAGGATAAGCAGGCTCCATGAAGGGAGCCCGACGTGGGACTCGATCCTGGACTCTGGGATCATGCCCTGAGCCGAAGGCAGACACTCAACCCGAGTCATCCAGGTGTCCCAGAAGTCCAAAGTCTTTAACAGGAGCTATAATATCTGCATGATGTAGACTTCTCCTATCTTTCCAACCACTTTCTTGGGTCACTCCTCCTTTTGGTCTGCATCCTCTAGGCACAGCTGTTTTCCTCTGGGTCCTCAAAGCCAACCAGTTTCCTGCCTCAGGGCCTCTGTACCTACAAAGAGGTTAGAAGACTTTTTCCTTGCCATTTTCTGCCACTTTTGGCATAGCAAGCTCCTTCTTTCGCTTTCAGGTCTCAATTTTAATGCTACTCCCTCTAAAGTTAATGCCCAGTCTAGAGGAGACATTTAAGCTGAGACTGGAAAGAAAGTACTCTCGTATTAGACTCTCTATCTGAGATCTTTGTGTGCTTCCTTCACAGCTCTTATCACAATTTGTGATTTCTTTATTCTTGATTTGCTTGCTTGATTTGGGGGTGGAAGGCTCTCCCAGGCAAAACTCTTTAAGGGCAGGATCCTCACCTATCTTATTCACCATTGCATGCTTAGCGTGTGTGGACAAGTAATATATATTGAATGAGTGAAACATCTATAAGAAATATTCTCTAAAATAATTTTAAGACAATTGTTTATTCAGCCTTAAATATCCTCTTGTTCTGAAAAAATAACCCAACTACCTGAAATCTTCCAAAAAACAATTTTTTCCTCTAACAAATTGCTTGGTTTTATAATTCTTTCCTGAATTGATGGCTCTTCTTTTATCCATAGACTATAGTCAGTGAGAGCAATGACTACTATTCTAGTAGTGTACTTTTTCATTTTACCTCAAGCCTGGAGCCTATTCTGAACTTAGCGACATAGGAAAACACCACATCTTACTTGTCATAAATAGAGCAACATGACCTGAACTCAGACCACTTGCATGAATAGATGGCCTTTCCTTTATGGAAAAGGAAAGTGATTGATATTATAATGAAATAAGACTTTTCTATTTTCTTCTGTAAAACATTGTTTGCCACTACCCAGACAGATATCTTGTGTAACAGGCATGTATGTACCCCAACAAAACATTTTAAGCTTGCCTTTACCAAGAAAAACATGAGCCAAGAAATTTCTTTATAGAAAAGCATTAGATAGTTTGTTTCCAAGACTATTGCTTGAGAAATTATTGTTTTAATGTCAACTTTAAATTTTTACTCTGATGTAAACCAGTGTCAATAGGTCCAGGCGTGGCAAATAGAATAATAAATTCAGATAAACCCCAATATATCCAAAACAAATTATAGGCTATTCAGCTCACAATAGCAATTGGGAATAAATAAATCAGGCTAGTGTCAATCCCAAGAACCCATTACTGTGTTATGATAATTTTCCTCTAATATGGGCCACTTAAGGACAACAAGCCTGCTTCTCTTATCCCTAATGTACACCCCAAACTGCAGAATCTCTTCAAAAGCACTTCCATGAAATTATTAGCCACAACCTCCAACTCTATTACTTAGAAAAGTCATGAATTAGTCAAAAGGATTTCGAGTTCATCTCTTTCCAAATACTGTGATTCCTAAGAAATCAACTGTGCCAGAAATAGGGGTAAGCAGTAAGACCATATATAGTATCAATCTAAAAGTGGAAACCAAAATTAGGTACTGCATGTTTTTCTTCCTCTTTAGATATTGGTAATAAACATGTGGTGTGCAAATGGAGTTGATAAAAAGTGAATGTGAAGAGGGGTGCCTGGATGGCTCAGTTGGTTGAGTGTCTGCCTTTGGCTCAGGTCATGATCCCAGGGTCCTGGGATTTAGTTCAGTGTTGGACTCCCTGCACAGTAGGAAATCTGTTTCTCCTTCTTCTCTGCTTCCCTCCTGCCCTGATTCATACTCACTCTCTCTCTCTCTCTCTCTGAAATAAATAAATAAAATATTTTTAAGAAGTTGATGTGAAGAAATATGTCCTGTTCATCCTATGTGCAAATATTAATAAGTTGGTCTCAAAAAGCTATTAACTACCACCTCCAGCCAGGGCCTGCACATAATCATGACTTTTAAACTATGGTACTTGTAACCTGAGCACTGAGAGGATTTTTTTTAAAGATTTTATTTATTTATTAATGAAAGACATACAGAGAGAGGGAGAGGCAGAGACACAGGCAGAGGAAGAAGCAGGCTCCATGCATGGAGCCCGATGTGGGACTCGATCCCGGGTCTCCAGGATCAGGCCCTGGGCTGAAGGCGGCGCTAAACCGCTGAGCCACCCAGGGCTGCCCTGAGAGGAATATTTTTAACCACCTATCCCATCCTGCTTCTACCTTACTACACACATACGTACACATACACATGTGCATACACATACATGCACACTTATTCATGTAGGAATGCACATACCACACACTCACATACAGACTCCCTGACCTCCAACTCCTTGAAGCATTTTTAAAACCCAGCCCTGGATGAGAAAACACTGCTCCCCTCAGTAGCTGCCTCCTTTGTCCTGCAGCCTGTAACATGTAAATCTGATTTTCTGGAGAAGACAAACCGTTGAAAATCTTGTAAAGCCCTCAGTGTTTGATAAGCAGTGAATCTTTTCTTCATTCCATTCATTCAAAGTAAGGCCTTTCCTTCTGATATAATCTCTGAATTTCAGAATTAAACTTGCATAAGAACTTCTTTAGCTCCAAATACTATCAGCATGAGATGCCTGAGTAGCTCAGCGGTTGAGCATCTGCCTTCAGCCCAGGGCGTGATCCTGGAGTCCTGGGATCGAGTCCCGTATAGGGTTCCCTACATGGAACCTGCTTCTCCCTCTGTCTATGTCTCTGCCTTTCTCTCTGTGTGTGTCTATCATGAATAAATAAATAAAATCTTTTAAAAAATACTATCAGCAACCTCACACTAACCTGGATTGATGTCATTTAAAATTCTAATTGCCTACTCTTCAACGGGTGTCTCATTTGACACACCATGCAGTGCTGTATGCCCTGGAGTCCCTAAATCACTTCAGCCCAACAGTGTCTGTAGAAAGAAGGGCCATTTCAGCTTCACTTTGTAACTTGAATACCTTGTCCTTTAATGTTAGTGTCACTAGAAACCATAATTTTTTGGTAAAAGAACAAGTAAAGATTGTTTACTTTAACTTCTAAACTAAAACTTAGACTAAAGCAAAGAACTTACATAGAAACTCTGAAATCCTGTATTGAATTGTAAATATCCTAATGAACCCACAATATATTTCCTCTTAAAATATGTATTTTCTAGTTTTTTTCTATTACAAAGCCCTAGAAAAAAATCACCAAATACGGTTGCAAGATGTACTATCACAAGTGTCCAGATTATAGTTTCTAAATAATATTAACCACAGGAAAGATTTCTCATTGTAGAAATGAATGACTATAGCACTGAAGTAGAATATGTATAATGTGGGTCTGGTACTTCTTATAATAGCAGAGGGCAAGGAAATTATCAAAGACTTAGGAGCCAGCCTGAAGGGGTTCCCCCTAACCAAAGAAGCGTCATTTGAGTAATCAAGAAAATAATGACTACAATGGGTTACATCACATCAAATATATTAAAAATCAATATATTAAAAATAATGCAATAAACAAAAACATCAATGGTTCTATTGCACTTTATACATATTTCTATTATATCATCACATAATCGCCTATGTTTGTGGCCCCTGACTAAATGAGGAGCTCCGGATATGGAAATACCATGTTGCATCCATTACTGCATCACTGAAGGAAGGTAAAGAACCACTGCCCTGTAGAGGATGTACTCTACATCTCCATCACTAAATCCACTCTTATCAAGGTCACTTGTGGCTACCATGTGGTTAAATCTAATAGTCAGTTCTGCCCTTTCTAAATCTAGCGGCCGTATTTGACACAGATGATCAATCATTCTTTCTTTCCTGAAACACTATCTTCCCTTGGTTTTTAAGATATTACTCGCTTTTCCCCTCTCAGTTCCCTTTATTCTTCATTTTTTAAAACTAAACATTGGAGCAGTCCAGGGTTCAGTGCTCAGACTGCTTATCTCTGCTCTCTACACTCACTCCTTAAGTAATCCCACCTCGCCTCCTGGCTTTACATTTTCTCTATATGCTGATGACTCCTAAAGTTACATTGCTTGTCTCAACTTCCTGTATGGACTTCAGATTTGTATAGCCAAATGTTGCTTGATAAATCCACTTGGATATTTACTGGGTGCCTTCATATTAACATGAACAAAACTAAAGTCCTGATATTGCCAACTCTCTCTCTCTCTCCTGTATAATCAACATCTAGCCAATTAGCAAATTCTATTGAAATTACCTTCAAGAAACATCTAGAATCTGACCACTTCTCTCCATATCCAACACTTAGTTTCATGGTCTAAACCATTTTCATTTCCCCCGCCTCCCACCCCCGCATCACTGCAGTAACCTGTCTGCTTCTGTCCTTATTTCCCCAAAACCATTTCCTGGGATAAATCAGATCATTATTCTCTGCTGAGACCTTTGACCCCAACCCCAAAAGTTTTCTAATTCACAATTGAGAAGAAAAACCCTCTCCTTAGAAAAGCTGTAATTTTTCTATAACCCCCAGTATTTCACTAAATAGTGAATAAAGAAGAAAAACACTTTTTATATAGAATAACTATAATTTTTGCTCTCCAGTACTACACTAAAAACACTTTTGTTTAGGTGACCCATGGCCACCATATTGTAAAATCTGTGTCAATTTTCTGTCCTACAGACACTACATCTTGCTACTGACACATTCTCAACTCCTTCCTCTTACCTCTCACTCATTGTACAGTAGCCACATTGACTTCCTTACTCTTCTTTGAACATGCCCTTAATGCTCTTTCCCAGGGCCTGTGTATATAATCTCTCTGACTCGGTGTTCTTTTTCACATCCTTGAGGCATCTACTTAGATGTTAACTTTTCCAGACCACCCTATGTAATATAGTAACTGTCCCTTACCTGGTATTTCCACTTTCCCTGTTTTAGTTTGGGCTGCTATAATAAAAATACTGTAGATTGTGTAGCTTATGAAAAGCAGAAATTTATTTCTCAGTGTTTGGTGAGAGTCCTCTTCCTAGTTAATAGATGGCTATCTTCTCACTGTCTCCTCACATGGCAAAAGGGGTGAGGGAGTTCTCTGGACTTCTTTTAAAAAGGCACTGATCTCTGGCATAAGGGCTCCACCTTCATGAACTAATTGCCTTCCAAAGGCCTTACCTCCAAATGCCATTATTTGGAGATTGTTTAAATGCATGAATTTTCATGGAACACAAACATTCAATCTATGTCACCTCCTTTTTCTGCTTTATTTTTCTCCATAACAGTGCTTATCCCATCTGCCACTATAGATTTTATTGTTTTGTTGTCTATCTTCTTCAACTAGAATCTCTGCTCTATAAGAGCAGGGACTAGGAATCTTTGCTTTACTACTATAATTCTAACACCTACAACAGTGTCTAAAATATGGTGGACATGTAACAAATATTAGCTAAGTCAATCCATCCACTCACCAAGTATTTATGGTGTACCTTTTGGGTTCCAGGCCAATTATTGAGTGTTGTTGGCCAGGATCATGCAACTGGTTGCCCAAAGAGCCAGAATGAAAGCTCAGGACTCTGAATCCTTGTCCTGTGCTCTCTCCAGTAGGTATACAGTCACCTGCTTTGGGATTGCTGTTTCTGGGAATTATTTAGATGAATTAACATATTTTTTTACAACATGTGTACCTAAAAAGACATGAGGTAACATCTACATGGTATGTCATATTCTTCTAGATTCTTTAAATTAAAAATCAAGAAGGCAACAACTATATTATAGTGAAAACAATTCTACATTTCAAAGTGCATCAAAGAACTGCAAAGTGATGAAAGCGAACTTCACTCCTTGCATTTTAGATATTGGATTATGGATAGTTGACCAGGTCCCTTTGAAAGGTATGAGAAAGTAACAACTCAGAGACAAGAAACAAGGTATTTTTTCCTGGTAATTTTTTCAGTTGAGCAAGTAAACATGTGTAAAGATACCTCCTTAATATTCCATAATTTCAACTCTAAAACTGCCTACTGAAAAAAACAAAGATATCTTTTTATGGTAGTCTAAGCCATGGGATAACTTAGATCCAAGAAGTTAGTTACCTCAGTAATAAGCAACATAACTTAAGGGTATAATAATAAGCTCTACCTAAATTAGTCTTTTCTGTGAGTAATTAAAAAAACTCATGACAGGGATCCCTGGGTGGCGCAGCAGTTTGGCACCTGCCTTTGGCCCAGGGTGCGATCCTGGAGACCCAGGATCAAATCCCACGTCGGGCTCCCGGTGCATGGAGCCAGCTTCTCCCTCTGCCTGTGTCTCTGCCTCTCTCTCTCTCTCTCTCTCTCTCTCTCTGTGTGTGTGTGTGTGTGACTATCATAAATAAATAAAAATTAAAAAAAAAACTCATGACATCTTTATGAGGTATGCAAGTTAAGAAAAGGTTATTATTCCAAATTCATAAAGAAAGAAACAGAGACACACACATTTTATATATATATTTTTGGATAAAATATACCTTTTATTGAACCCTCAAAATACTATTCGAATTCCCTTCTCCTTCTAGGTACCTGCCAAACTTAGAGGCATAAGAGATGAGAGTGGGAATACAGAGGACAATAAAGAGAATTCAGATCCCTTCTCTAGAATTTAGCTTAGTCTTCCTTTCTCTTAAAAAGAAAATAGAAATGTAAGTTTGGGTTAAAATGCCATTCTAATATTTTTTGAACTTTAGCACACTATAAATAATCAAACTGCACTAATGGGAAGCATGGCTAAGTTCTCTCTTGAGACTAAAAGATTTGCCTAAGATAATTTTCCAACACATGCAAAATCTTCTGTTTAATCATGTTTTCTGTCTTTTTTTCCTGATCTCAACATCTTTCCATTTAATCATAACCATTTGCCCATAAGGGATCACAAATCACCTCTTATTCCTACTTTAGCTGTGATATTATCAGACACTCTGGGTTCCCAAATAATGTTCCTAGGGTAGCTGAATGTCAACAGACAGAGATGATTTCATCACATAAATAAGGGAGAGTCATCACAATTATAAAAATCTGAATTTATTAACAAAGGCTAGACCTTTCCCAATTAAATCCCACTAGAGTCTTCTTCCAAGACAATTTCCCTACATAAAAGAAATCTCATATCAATTAAATAGACTTCCCAGTACCTGGTTCAGTAGTGGATGTGCTCTAGTTTGGTGAATTAACGAAACTAGTTTGGTGAATTTATGCAAGTCCACTCATGAGAATGATGTGTTATGAGTGGTTCCTCTCAAGAGGTTTTATTACAAAAACTGTAAGCATTTCCATTTTAACCCTTTAAGTTAAGTTGGGTAAAAATCTCTCAATCTTTTATGGAACAATTTTTGCCTTACAAAATACTCTGGATTATTAGTAGAATTATATATTTGAATTTTATGCAAAATATTAGTAAGTTATTTTGAGCTTATTTTTAGTTATTTTGAGCTTTGTTTTGAGCTCCCCTAATGCCAGCTGTTTGCTTACAGTGGTAAAATCCACACAACACAACAGAAGAAAACTTTTCCTAAAATTGGAAATCTTGTATACTGATAGATTCCTAGTTGTTGAGTGGGGATTTACAGATGATACAGCCAATGATTTCCTTACTGTGGATTTCTAGGGATCACTAATGGCACTAAACTAAGAGAAAGCAAAACTTTAGCAAGAGTGTGTCTTCTCACCCCATTTCTAACAGAGCAAGTGTTCTTATTTCTGATTAACATAACTAGGTAAGAAAGTTCTTCAACAACAAAAGTATGGAATCCTCTAATTATTTTACCATTTTTATTGTACAAATAAGGCAACTAAATCCCAGAACCCACTCAAGGGTCCAGTAAGTAGTGATCCACATTCTGACCCCTAATTTCAACTTCATTATACAAACTTCTTTCCCCATTAACAAATCCATTTTGAAGCACAGATAATCTCATCTAAGTCTACCATCTATCACTCCTAAGTACTTCTGTTACATGCTGCCAATTAACTAAGGACAACAAAGCAAAAATAATTAATTCTCAGATATTTACCACCATTGCATTATTTGTCAAAGGTGAAGCTTGAAATAAGCACTTATTGGGGCCCTGGGTAGCTCAGTCAGTTAAACATCAGCCTTTAGCTCAAGTCATGATCCAGCATTTTTGGATTGACCCCCATATGTCCATATGTTGGGTTCCTTGGCTCAGTGGGGAGCCTGTTTCTCCCTCTCCCCCTGCTCCTGCTCTCTCTCGCCATCTCTCTCAAATAAATAAATAAAATCTTTTTTTTTTTTAAAGAAGCACTTATTTTCCCTCTATCATATGACCTTTTCATGACCTTCTGGTTAGACCATGGAATCAATAGGGAAATGTCCCTCACATATTCTGGGACCCTGCCAGGATAGTGTACAGGTGCAAGCCCATTTCCCAGAACAAAAGGCTTTCCTTGGGGTTGGTGAACAAGCTCCAAGACAGAAGGTAATATTCTCATCTCAGGGACTAGAACTGACTTCTAGAGTAAATATATATTACAAACATACTATCAAATCAATACTAAGAAGTAAATGTTGACACACAGTACTAGAATGGATATAATCAAAAAGATAAACAATTACAAGTGCTGGTGAAGATATAGAAAAATTAGAACTCTCACACACTGGTGCTGAGAATGTAAAATGGTGCAGCCACTTTGGAAAATACTTCCACAATGTCTCAAAATGTTGTACATAAATGTATTATATGACTACATAATTCCACTCCTAGGTACACATCCCAAAAAATGAACACATATGTTCACATAACGATTTGTATACAAACGTTCATAGCTGCCTTATTCATAATGTCCTTACACTGGAAATAACCCAAATATCCTCCAACTGATGAGTAAATAAACAAAATGTGGTATATCCATACAATGGAATTCTATTCATCAATCCAAAGGGAACAAAGTACTGACATATGCTATGCTATGGATGAACCTCAAAAACATTATGCTAAGTCAAAGCTAGTTACAAAATCCAGATCTAAAGGCTACATGTTGTATAATTTCATTTATATGAAATGTCCAGAAAAGGCAAATCTATACAGACAAAAATAAATTAATGATTGTCTAGGACTGGGGTTTGAAAAGAAAACTGATGACAAGTGGCCTCAGGAATCTCTCTGGGATCGTGAGAATGTTCTAAAAATGGATTGTGGCAACAGTTGCAAAATTCTATAAATTTACTTTAAAAATCATTAAATCGTCTATTTAAATCATATAAAATTTATGCTACATAAATTATATCTCTGTACAGTTGTTTTTAAAGAAAAAAGTAGACATTTATAGGAAATTAGTGAAGTCTGTAGAGAGATATAGCCTGTAGAAATGCATACAGACTTTTTGAACCAGAGTCTGAAGTAATTTCGATGCCTTCGATGATCTTCTCTTTATTGTGCACCTTGCAGAACTCTTGTGTATATAAATGGGAATTTGGTCCTGCCAGAAATTGGCTTTTCTAGTCCAGAGTTTCTTTAATAGTGGCACATTTTCTCACACACCTGCTGTTTCCTGTATACAATACTGGACACAGATGTCACATAGTTTCTCTGTTTTTTAAATGCTATCTTGACCTAGTTTTGAGTTCTGACTCAAATCAGCTCCTCTTCTTGAATAGCTGATTAAGTTCATACTCCAACTACAATCCTTGTTGTTCTCCCAGACTCTGGGCTCCTATAAGAGCCCTAATTACCCCATGTCCAGGTAGGTACCCACCAACTAGGAACAACCCCTATAATCCTGGATCTGAAACCATTCAAATCAGCCAATCCACAGGGAGCCCAGAAACCTAAATAATCCCACCCCAAGGCCACAATAAACTCCCCTCTATAGCTCCACCTAGCTGGTACCCTGTTCCCAGGTGCAACCACTAGTACAGCCCTGCCTAGCAGCCTTCTCTCCTTTGGAACTGTAAGGAATAGAATTTTGCCTTTCATCTAAGTGTCAGTGTGTCGTGTTCTGCCATCAAAAGGATCTTTAGGTCTTGAAACAACAGAACAAATGCTTAATGGTTTACTGGGGAAGGAGATATCTAAATGGAACCATGTATCAATAGGACTTTTGAGCACTCTCTCCCCAAAACTTCTTATTTGCTAACCACTTCATGAGGTCAATCTCACTAGCCTTGAATATTTATCTGCCTTTGATTTTCCCTGAAAATTTTGAAGGTCAATGTAGCTAAAAGTTCTAACATATTTTTTAATTGTTTTCTTAATCTATTTTTTATTGCTTTCTTACTCTAAAATAGAAAGGTAATCACTGAATTGATTTTGACAAAAAGCTTAGCATGCATTCATTGATTTTCTTAAAAATGTAGTACCCACTTTCCCAGGGTTTTTGTTTTATTCTATGAGACATTGATAAAATATCACTGATATTAAGGCAGTCCAGTTTAACTCCTGTCGCTTACAACTGGAAAAAATAGCATTATCATTTTCATAAAATTTATTTTTTTAAGATTTTATTTTTTTATTCATGAGAGACACAGAGAGAGAGGCAGAGACAGGCAGAGGGAGAAGCAGGCTCCTCCCAGGGAGCCTAATGTGGAACTCAATCCAGAGCTCCAGGATCACACCCTGAGCTGAAGGCAGACACTCAGCCACTGAGCCACCCAGGCATCCCTATCATACTTATAAAATTTAAAACTGAGTTATAGACAAGGATTGACAAACATCATTGACTTCCTTCATGACAGACTGGTACATCTGCTAGTTAGAGGGACTTTGGATAATTTAAAATATTCCTCAACTTTCTTCTTTCTTTCTTTCAAGGAGCTGAATGTTATGGTTACAGGGTACTGGTTGAGCAAGTAGCATTTAGTGGTTCCAGATTTTCTTTGGTAAACTCTTACATGCAAGAAATCAGCAGTGTGACGTACTTAAACAGAGAGGAATGCATTGTTTACTCTTTTCAAGTTTGTCTGGGAGATAACATCACTCTCCTTTTTCAAAGCTAGCTCTTCAGAGTGCTTGCTGTCACAGGAGATGGAACAGATGCAGCATATAGACAACAAGATGTCTCTCAAAAGTTTGTCTCTTCATCCACTGATAATGATTTCCAATCTCCCCCAATGGATTTGGAGCTGTTCTTAACCACTTTCAGACTAGCTATCCAAACATTCACAGTGACTCCAGGAGTTGTGGGTTGAGATTGGATAGAAAGCCTTTTAAATAGCAAAGATGCAGTAGAAATTAAAGACATTAAAACCCATTCAGATGAGAATTGGACTTACAGAGATTTATTTCCTCCACCATGAAAAATTCATTTGTGTTGCCACAAATAGGAATCATATGCATTGTTTTGGACTTCTGAAGACCCATTTAATTAAGTCATTAAATAAAGGATTTGAGAGAAAAATGCCTATGGAGATAACTGGAGAAGTAAAATATCCCCTTTAGTAATCTACAAAGTGCTAGATATTTTTATGCTGGCATCATACTTTGGGTGCAGTATTGTCTCCACAAATTCATTGCAATAATGTACCACAGTCAGATGGAAAGAATATAATAATTAGCATAGATGGGTTAATTGAATTTCCTTGTGACGCGAGAGCAAGTTTTGAAATACAATGGCCCTGCCCAGCCTGGTTATCCTAAAAACTTCTTTGAGGACAGCAAACATTAAAGGACCTTATTCATGTTTATACTCATTTATTTGTACAAACACTAGAGCTTTACTATGACTTGGCCAGTTATAGTAAAAAATTTGGTGTGACCCAGCTATGCCTTGACATAGATCCTGAAAAAATCATGGATATTCTACTCACACCAACTGCATCTCTACATGAGATATAAGGCAGTCCACAACAAAGAAAGTAAATTTTAAAAGGTAATAATTTAGAAGTAAGAATATATAAAAGAAAAAATCTGTAGAATATGAACAAAAAATCTAGATCTATATCTTTTCAATGAATAGGAATAGTTGATTAGAAACTAGTTAAAATGCTGATTCTAAAAAAATGCTGATTTATCATTTTTCAATATCAGGGAGCAAAAAAATTTTATCGGGGATGAAAGTCTTCCTGGATCCTAAATTATAGGACGTTTTTCATATGGAGCATATTTAGGAGACATTGATTAACATAGGGAACAAACAATCTACAAGTGAGCACACAATGGAGGCTCATATATAAATTTTGTATATGGGTCCTTAAGATTATGACTCTTCAATATTTGTAAAAGAACAATTCCCACAAAGAACTATCAGTACTCTTAATAAAAAGAGAGACAAACAGGGCAACTGTCCACATATAGCCTCCTTAAAAAAGAGAGAGAGACATATGTAAATTCACATGGAAATGTCTTAAAATCATATTTTCAAAAAAAATTTAAGTATTTTGACTAGTGAAAAATTTTACATGAACTACTTTTACACATCATAACTTTAAGTCCATCCTTTACCCAGTGATTAATGGAAATTTGTCATTTGCAATGAGAAATATCGGTGTCACTGGTTTAAAGATTCATATTCTATTACTTAGTAAAATTATACTGTTATAGCAATCTCATTCAAAGAAATAACATTGTAACCTGTTTAACTGATCTTTATCAAAATAAAATATAAAAAGAAGAATAGCAGAAAAATCCATCAACAGTCAGATGCTCATGGCAGTGCGTCAGTGAGCAACATTGCTGAAAATGAGGTAAAATACAAGTTGCCTTTTGAGATCCCCTTCACTATAAAATGATTTTTATCTTTTTCCTTTCAAGTTTCACTATATTCTGATTTTGGATGAAATTAATGGAGTTATATGTTTAGTATTGAGAAAGCCACACTTTAAGCTTTAGGCTATAGAAGTTCATATTTTGTCTAGCCACCATAAGCATACTTGAGCCAAAATAATTTACCTGTTTCATTTCAGACATTCAGTTCAATCCCCTCTTATAACAGGATATTATTCAGATTCTTTTGAGCCAACACAGAAAAGCTCAGTGAAAATCAGAATTCATCTCCACGGCATTTTGTGGACTTTAATTTCCTTTCTATTCAATTTCAGACAAATTATAAAACTTTAATCCAGCTTATGTAACTATTTTCATTTTTAAAACATGTTTTTAACCTCTTTATTATTAGACTCTTGATTGCAAATATGAGTAGGAAAATGTAACTTGAATACTTATATATATGTATGTATATTTAATATATATTCAATATGTATACCTCTACAAATGTATGTATTATACATGAACGTTATGTGCTTATGACAGATGTTTGTGTAATTCATATACTGATGGCCATAGGCAACTAAAACGCAAACTGGTTAGAATCACAGGACTCAAATCACTACTCCTGAGGGTAGTCTCCAGCTATGTCAGTGTTCTTAATGGACCATGTCAAGCATGAGTTCAAGTACTCAAGAAGGGCAAAACTCTGCTCCATTGTAGGTTCTACTTCTACCCAAATATAGCAGAAATGAGAGATTCTCCTATGGGTTAGAACTACAGGATTAAATCTGGGGTCCACTCAATGCAGCACTCTTTTAAGTCTACACAGAACACCTGCTCTACCAAAATCAAAAAGAGAATTGAATTTTATCAAGTGTCTTGAAAAGGCTCCATATATCTGAGAGTTGAGAAAAAATCTAAGAGACAGCTAATTCTGATATCACTTAACTCTTTCAAGTTCTTCCTTATTCTCCCTTGCCTTGGACACCATGCTCTGGTTGCCTACTCACTATTGACTTGCTTTCATTTCATTCAATGAATTCCCAGGCATCCAGTCCTACTCGGATGCACCACAGATACTAGTCCCTCTAGTCACCACAGATATTAGTCCCTCTACCCGATGATTAAGAAAAAATATCACTTCCCACAAATACCAGTCTAATTTTAACTTTTCCCTAGTCCTCCTCCTTGCACATGCACGTGTGTGTGCGCACGTGCACACATGCACCCTTTTCCCTTCGAGTGATTTAAACTGAGATAATGGAGAGTTTGGTGGAATCCTGGAAGAACAGTCTCTCAGGATTAACTCCATCTACTGCTTCCCGTGGTAGTTCTGGTCAACAGGTCAACAGCTACTGCCCTCGCAGTTTAGCACCAGGGCTTGGTGATTTCTCCCTCTTCCCAGCTGTTCTTAGGAAGACAGTGCTTCAGCAGCTGTCTCCCTGCAGCAGTTCTTGCCAACACACAGGTTTTGTGTGTGTGCCTTGCTTGTTAAGCTATCTTTTGAGTTGATTCGTCAAGTACCATGTCAACACTACCATTACTGGGAACTCAAAGTCCAGTATCCTTTCCAGTGGGAATTACAGTGGCACACATCTCTTTTAGAGAAAGGAACTGTTTCAGATACAACTAATCAGAGTTCTCATAGCAATCACTTCCCAAAATTTCCAGAAAAATTCCACTGACGGCAGAAGAGAGAGGATGTGTGACCTCTGAGGTTTTGAGGCTTAACATGAAGTTGCGCAGATTTATGAAATTTTGCAAGTATAAATTTCTTTGATGTCTCATATTCTAGCCTAAAAGTCCATGGGATTTTTGAAACTTATTTCATAACACATTTATGTTTTTTTTAATGAAAAATGCTTCTCACCCCATCCCAACTCAATCTTCTAGTAAAACTGATACTTCAGAAATAAACATTCATTTTATTGCCTTGCCTACCTAGGAAAACTTTGTATTCCACTCCAGGGAGGAGGAGGAGATGGAGGAGGAAGATATTTACGATGACCACAGAAATAGCTAGTTTTTATTGAGAGATCACTGTGTGTCGGGAATTGTGCAGTGCTTGGGCAAGCATTATCTCATTTAATTATTACAACTTTACCAGTTAGAGCAGTTATCCTCATTTTGTAAATAAGTTAGATGAGGTACAAAGGAGTTAAATAGCCACTTACAAACTTTAAGCTAGAAAGATATGAGCTCCCACAGTGATAGAAATTATTGATTTTTTTTCTTATTCTTCAATAGGAAGAGGGACTAACAGCTGATTACCATGAATCCCAGTGGGGCCAGGTACCCAAATATTCAAGGATGACTGAAACCAATTAACAGAGACAACCCAATAGTAACAAGGCAACCAATGTTACCAAAAAGACTACTTAGGGACAGAACTTAAGGACCTAAATAATGCCAAAATAAACTTGTCTGTTGGAATATTTTTCAACACTCACATATTTTGAACCTTTATCAAGTGCCGATTAGAAGTTATTTCATGAATGAATTCTCTTGCTGGTAGCTATAGAGCTGTTGGCTACAACAAGAGCCAGATACTCGGAGGCACATGTAATG
The DNA here is from genome assembly GCF_003254725.2 of Canis lupus dingo. Taxonomy (NCBI): domain Eukaryota; kingdom Metazoa; phylum Chordata; class Mammalia; order Carnivora; family Canidae; genus Canis; species Canis lupus. The sequence goes on along the minus strand of NC_064264.1, from coordinate 31,444,022 downwards.
GTAAGGTTTCATGTTATACTTCTGGATGGCCACTCAGCTCACTTTTGCTTATGTCCTAAGGCGGGACCCAGGTCCCTTCAGATCCCACCCCTCTTATGTACCAGAGGTAGCATTTTCCTTGAAGTGTTCCATTACTTTCACCAGCCCACCCTTCCTACCTCCCAAAGGCAATGGATTAACTTCAAATAACTAAGGAACTTAGCCAAAGCTGCAATCTCTTCATGGAACACTGAGGTATTTGTGCACATCAGGTCTCAGGAATATTTGTGGGCAGTCTATGACTCCCCAAACTAGATAAGCAACATAATTCTAAGGGGATAGCTGGGTAATATCTAAATTAGGTTAATAATAAAAGACCTTCTCTCAGGTCTCCTTGCTTCTTTAGCTAGCCAAGACTTTCTTTATGGACCCATTTTAGGGATATATCCTCTGTACTATAACAGCTCTCTACAACAATTATTCACTTAAGCTGCATGCTAGTGTCTTTTGTGGGCCCTAAGTCACTACTCAAGACCTTACATGAGGATCAATCCAGGAAAATTCAATTTTAAGTTCTATTCCAGAAATATGTAATCTCTAAATAAGAGTTTTGTACATTTCATCTACAAAGTGAAAGCCTTGTAACATGTTTCCCCTTTGAATTTGCTGCCAGGAACTTTGAATTCAATTTATAGATTTAATAAGGTAATATGTTTATTTCAAGTGCTTGGTAGCATCTATTTGATATTGCAATTTGCTTAAGCACTTCTCAAGCCTAGCTACACATTAGAATCTTCTGTTTCAAAAATACTGTATGTCCAGGACAGAGTCCAACCCAGATCTAAGGGTGAGATCACATAGAGAGGGAGATTCACATAGAGAGGTGATTCACATAGAGAGGGAGAGTTTAGGACCATTTCTAGATGTTTTAAATTTGTTGGGGCTCTTTTTGTTTTAATTCCAATTGTCTTACTTGTAAACTCAATTATTTACCCTACCTCAAGTTCTTTTGAAAGAAAAGAATCATCATACATAAATATATAAACCATCAATTTTACCATACTGAAAAGGTCTGCAGCTAACCAGTCTCTCAACCTTGGCTGTCCATTGGTATCACTTAGGAAGCTGCTAGAAATCCTGGTGCCCAGACTATACCCCAAACCAATAAAATCATACTCTTTGACAATGGTACTGAGTCACTGATCATTTTTAAAACTCCTCAGGTGATTCTACTGTGCATCAAATTTGAAAATAACAGATCCATACTCTCTCTTCACCCTTATCTGTGTCTTTTTTTTTTTTTTTTTTTTATCTGTGTCTTAAGACATGTTATGTTCATGGACAAAATTACTAAACAAATCAGGGTTATGTTTTGCTTCCAACCTCAGCTTTTTTGGCCTGCCTCTTTCCCAGCCACCTGGCATCTATAATACATTTCTTGACTCACTCAAAGTCCATTCCTCAGGGGCACTTGCCTACCTCACCTTGGACCTCCTTCCTTCTCGTTGAGTGTATTTCTAACAGAAACCGTGCCTTGAGTCTGTCAAGAGCCAACTAGCTCAGAGCAGAGATGCCCACATACAGAAAAACCCTGCTTATTCTAATAAATAAAAATGACAAAGCATTCCATCTTCCTCTTCTTTTCAATTTCCTTTTATTTTTTCCACACTGTAACCCCTCCTGAAACCTTCCGGGAGAGGTTCTCAGACATGTTTTCTAGCTAACTGAGCTTTAACTGGCAGATCAGTTTTGTTATTTAATTCATTTGTTGGCTTCTTTACTCAAAATTTCTAATTTATTCATATTCTAATTTGAATATCAAATTCATATTAAGAGTAGCCAATACTATTTGACATTCCAAAACTAGTATTGACCCAATTGTATAAGATTTATTTTAAATGTGTAACTACTGCAAGACATCTATCTTCAAACTCTACCATATCCCTTTGCAGTTATTTGTCATGGCTTTAGAGAAATGGGGCACAGATTAGTGTTTGCCTAGGAAGAAGAAGGTGGTGGAAACAAAACACTGAATAGGTCTATAAAAGAGCAATAGGGAAGATCTCTTTGTTGATGGTAATATTCTATACCTTGATTTTATCAAGGTCAATATCTGGTTGAAACGTACTGCAGTTTTGCAAGACATTATCACTGGGAGAAACTGGGTAAAGGGTACACAAGTTCTTTCCATATTATTTCTCACAAATGCAAGTAAATTTATAATTATCTCAAACTTAAAGTTTTAAAAAAAGTCATTCCCATGACTTACAATTCTCACAGACTCACACCAGCTTACCCCTAACTTCATCTGGGCTTCTGTTTTCCTTCACTTTCAATGCACACAATGTCTTCAAAGACACCATTCTGTCTCAAAGACATTGCACACATTTCCTTCTGTCCCAAATAGGAGCACAAAGGCTCTACCCTCCCTGACTTTCATGTTATCATTCAGATCTCCTCTCCAATGTCATTTACTCAAAGAAGTGAGTCATTTCCCCATACCATGGCAACTAAGTCAAAATGTTTGCCAGCATTAAATACACAGGGCCTTGAGCTACCCTTCTCAAGACAGCAGAGAGCCTGGTGTGGGGTCCAGAACGTCAATGGAGGCATATGACTTTCTCAAAACAAATTCTAGTCCTCATATCTTAGCCATTAATATGAATATATATAATTATTATATATATTATATATATACAGTTTATACACACACACACACACATATCCTCCCACCCACCCCCACTGCTGCTCCTTTTTTCCTCTCCTCTCCTTTTGATACTACAACTACATGTATGTCGGTATTCTTAATAGAGTCACATATTTCTCTGAGACCTCATTCATCTTTCTTTGTTTTTTAGAATCTATATTCTTCAGATTGCATAATCTCTATTGATCTTTCTTCAAATTAGCTATTCTTCTTTCTGTCACTTCTAATCTACTGTTGAACCACTATGATGAAGTTTTCATTTCAGTTATTATACTTTTCAACTTGGCTATTTCTACTTGGTCCTTCTTTTAAGTAATAATTTCTATCTCTATGTGTTCTCTGTTTGAATAGGAGCCATAGTCATCATATCTTTCTTCATGTCTTTAAACATGGTTTCCTTTTGTTCTTGGGCCACTGATATAATGGCTACGTGAAGTTTTTGACTCTTAAGTCCAACATCTGTGCCTCTCATTGTCAATGTCTGTTGCCTGCCTTTTTCCCTGTGTATGGACATTTTAGATAATATCCGGTAGGCATTTTAGATCATCATCATAATAATTATAACAAATGTAGGCACTGATCTCCCCCACAGAGTATGATTGATGTTGTTTGCTTATTTATTTGTTTAATGATGTGACCGTACTACGTTAGTGGAGTCTTTTTTCCTGACAGTCGGAAGCCTCTGATGTTGAGCCTCAGAGGGCAAGGCCCTGGGCATGGCATAGCCAACCTGGGATGATAGTAGTTTTAGCTGGGCTCTTTTTGACTGTCTTTTTCCCCTGATCTCTTTGTTAAATTGTCTGCCTCTGTGAGTATCACAACCATCTGTTAGCTCCACTAATTGCTGACTGATTGTGCTGTTGTTCAGACTATGCCTTGGGCATAAATTGCTCCATAGCCTGATCCAATTAAATTTAGGCCCCTTTGCAAAGATAGTTTTTGAGGCTAGACTTTGAGGTTTCTTCAGGCCTCAAGAGAGTTCTTTTTATCTTTCTCTTTCTCTGATTCTCTCTGATAAGGAAGCTACATTCCCTACATTCTGTCAGAAATAAATCATTTCTTTTAGGAAGATTGTCAGTGCCTTGTTTACCATTCTGCTTCTTCATCCTAGGCAAAATCTTTGAGCCACTGCCCCAGATCTGGGAGTCAGAATAGTTCTGCTACTCTCAGAGTGACATCTCTGCTTTATGATCAGCAGAGCAGAGAAAGCCTGTAGCCTCTAGTCTTCTCAGCTTCTGATTCCTGGTGAGTCTTCAACCCTACGAGCAAGTCAAGGCTAGAGTGATGATAGCCCCTGTGTCCTCAGTTTGTCATGCCTAGTGTAGAACCTCCACCCCTAGAGGAGGTTGAGTGGAGGAAGGTGAGCCTCCAACCTCTCAGCCACACCCACCTAAAATTTCTCCCTCTGCAGTACAAAACTGGGGGGAATGAAAAGGCTAATGATCTCTCTCTCGGGGGAGATACTTAAGCCCTTGACTGGAAGTTATGGGGACAGAAGAAGCCCTGTGTTTTGGCCACATCCATCCAGAGTGGAGCTCCTGTCATGAGCTAAAGGGGAAGGAAAAGAGGGAACAAGTCATAGCTAAGGGCCACAGATTTTTACTGTTTTTACTGAGATCGTAGAGTTTCTTTCTTTTTTTTTTTTAATTTATTTTTTATTGGTGTTCAATTTACTAACATACAGAATAACACCCAGTACCCGTAATCGTAGAGTTTCTTAAATAAACCTTTCTTCATTTTCTGTATGACTTTAGATGATTTCCAAACTTTCTTTTTTTTTCTTTGAAAAATTGGTTTTTCTAACAAGTTTCACCAGTTATAGTTGTATTACAGGGAAACGGACCTATGAAGTACTTCATACTGCCATTCTGGAAGCAATTCCCTCTAGGACAATCTTGATTCATTAGAGAGGTTCTGGAGTGATTCTTAGAAGACAAAATCTGAGGTTCTTGATCCTTTTCTTCCATGAAGTTTCACAGACTGGTCTGAAAATTCCCAACACTGATACTATAACACCAAGCATATGAAGAGAAATGGCCTTTGTGAAGCTAAAAGTAAGTAAATTTTTCTATCCTTCCCACAGGAGAGTAAGTATCTGTTTTCATTATAGCTATATGACCAAAAATTTATATTTTCCCTATAACAAAGAAACTTAAGAAGTAATTTGAAATTTTCAGGGGCAGCCCCGGTGGTGCAGCGGTTTAGTGCTGCCTGCATCCTGGGGTGTGATCCTGGGGACCCGGGATCGAGTCCCACGTCAGGCTTCCTGTATCGGGCCCGTTTCTCCCTCTGCCTCTCTCTCTCTCTCTGTGTCTCTATGAATAAATAAACAAAATCTTTAAAAAAAAAAAAAAGAAATTTTCACTAGTCACAAAACTGGCAGTCAATAATTCAACTGAAATATTTCTTGCTTAATTTTTTTCATATTCTTCATTATTAGTCATGCAACTGTATTAGACCTAGTACATCAGTTTCATATGCCTTCCCACCTAGAGTGTCAGCTCCATAGGTGTAGGAACCACTTTGTCTCTAACACCTGTCATAAAATATTATAAATATAGTATATGCCCAATAAATATTAATTGAATGAACAGACATTGGTAGTGTGAATTGGTATTAGGACACTGACAAACTTGAATATTTGGGGAGAAATTGACAATCCTCTTACTGAACATTCAGTTTGAAAGTAGCTTAAAGATTGGGCCATCCCTAGGAATCTACAATGGAGTCTGTCTTGTTACATCCCTATTTTTATGCTATCTTTCCCCTCCATTCTCCTCTCTCTTTCAAGTAAAATCAGTCTACAATTAATATTAAAATTAGTCTAAAAAAACAATATTCCATAACAGAAGCCTAAGAAGACAACAAAAACACTTATCCATTTGCCTTGATAATATTATAGATTAATTGCACAATGTACAATTGTACAATTAACAATTTTTTTCATCATACGCTTTCTTTTTTATTTTATTTTTATTTTATTTTTATTATTTTTTTTGCTTTCTTTTTTAAATAAAAAATTTTCAATTAAATAAATTTACACATAACATTGTATAAGTTTATGGTGTGCAGCATGCTATTTTGACATATTTATATATAATAATATGATAACCCATGTAGCAATATTTATCACATTATATAATCATAGTACAATATTATTGTCCATATTCATTCAATAGTACATTAGATCTCTCTAGCTTTTTTACTACTCATTTCATGTTTGTACCTTTAAATACCATCATTCTTATTCTTTTATCTCTCATCCTCTAGTAATCACCATTTTACTCTGTTTTTTACAGGCTTAACTTTTTTAGATTCCACATGTAAATTATATAGTGCTTGTCTTTCTCTAACATCTCATTTAGCACAGTGTTCTCAAGGTCTATCTGTGTTGTTGTAGATAGGCCTGAATAACATTGTCCTGGCTGAATAATCCATTGTGTATATGTACCACATCGTTTTTTACCCATTTATTTATCCATTGAAGAGCATCTAGGTTACTTTCATATCTTGGCAATTATGAATAATGCCATAATAAACATATACCATATGATCCAGCATTCCACTTCTGGTTATATACTCAAGGGAAATGAATACAGGAACTCAATGAGATATGTGCACTTTCATGTTTATTGTGGCATTATTCCCATTCTATAGGTTGTCTTTTCATTTTGTTAATTGTTTTTTTTTTTTAATGTGCAGAAGATGTTGAGTTTGATATAGGGTCATTTGTTGATTTTTATTTTGGTTTTCTGTGCTTTTGGCTTATGCCCAAAAATATTGTCAAGACCCATATTGATGAGTTTGTTCCCTACATTTTCTTCCAGAAGTTTTAGGACATCTGATCTTAATATTTAAGTCTTTGACACATGTTTGAGTTAATTTTAATGAGTGGTCCAATTTCATCGTTTTGCATTTTCCTTAGTTCTCCAGTTTTCCGAGTACCATTTCTTGAAGAGACTATCCACTCCCCATTGGGTATTCATGGCTCCCTTGTCAAATATTAGTTGATTGTATATGCCAGGATTTAATTCTGGGATCTCAATTTTGTTCCAATGGTTATTTGTATGTATTTTTGTATCAATACCATACTGTTTTTATTACTATGTCCTTTGAAAATTTATTTTATACTATGGCTAGTACTAGTGCAGTTTGAAATCCAGAAGCATGGTCCTTCTGCCTATATTCTTTTTTCTCAGGATTGCCTTAGCTACTAAATTCACTTACCTCTAAAAATTTTGATAATCATCAATTAAAAAAGAAAGTAAAGATCTAGATTTCTATGCTAGCTACTTAATAAAACAAAAGGATTGAAAACTTTCAAGCTAAATTGTAAAAAGGAGGAAAAAGAGACAGAGATCACAAGACAGACACACCAACTCTGGAATTCCTAGTGCAATGCTCAGAATAACATCTAAAGTATCTCAATGGGGGGGATCCCTGGGTGGCTCAGCGGTTTAGTGCCTGCCTCTGGCCCAGGGCGTGATCCTGGAGTCCCGGGATTGAGTTGCACATCCGTCTCCCTGCATGGAGCCTGCTTCTGCCTCTCTCTCTCTCTCTCTCTCTCTCTCTCTGTCTTTCATTAATAAATAATAAAATATTTAAAAAATAAAATAAAATAAAGTATCCCAATGGAACCTCTTTCCAAAGGACTACAAATCCTGTTTCAATTCTCTGAGATATTTTATGTTTTGATTTCTACTCTGATACCAAAGCTATCTACATGAAACTGAAATCAATTATGGTAGCTTCAGTCAAATGCATGGATGCTTACGATAGAACTAGATGAGGCATATCCATATACAAAAGACTTGCCAAAAAGCCAATTCTAAACTTACAGAAGCATTAATAAAAACACCAATTTATCTTAACATTTAACAAGAAAACATGAATTTTAAAAACATGTGGGGCACCTGAATGGCTGAGTTGGTTAAATATCTGACTTTTGATCTCGGCTCAAGGCTTGATCTCAGTGTTGTGAGTTCAAGCCCCATGTTGGGTTCCAAACTGGGCATGGAATCTATTTAGAAAATTATCAAATAAAAATACATAAAGAAACTTGTTGTCTATAAAGATTTTTGGTGTGAGCAAGGTATGAGGAAAGTGACATCTCTATTTTAGAAGTACCACAAATTACAGACAAACTATAAATTACTTCCAAGGAAAATAACTAGCAAAATGATTCTACTTTATAAAAGTCTCCATTTTATCTTTTCAGGATTATTCTGGCATTTAAGAAGTCCAAATTTTTACTGCTTCCATTTCTTCCAGCTCTGAAATACTAAACAATATTTTCTAAATTGCCCCTTCCAATAAATTTTGTTTATTTATAATCTGAGATAATCAACAAATGGCCAAAAAAAAAAAAACTGTTACTGAAGATTACATTATAAAAACTTGCTGTAGAGAACCTAAATTATCTGTCATCACATAGCATACTGTTTACATCAAAATGACTTTATAATTAAACTATCTGTTCTAATGAGACTTTACTGTTCCAGTAAATTCTTGCCCAGAAACAAGGAGTTGCAAATAACTTAATTGTTTTTTGGAGGAACTTTCCAAAAATCCATTTGTTCCACTAACAGGCTACTCAACCAACACTTTTCGAGTAACTACCCCTTCTCAGGACATAGGATTGCTTCATGAAGCTCATCAACCAACTGTTTACTTCTCAAAACTTACTTTCTGATCTTCACCTAACTGTGTCCACTGATTCTGAGCAATTTTGTTACAAACTTCCCTCAATTTCAGTCAGCCCCCTAGTCCACAGTGATAGATGTACCTTAAACCAATACCCTCAAAATCTTATAAATATACCACCTATCCTTCCTCTCCAGAGAAGGTACAAAGAATCTCAAGGTAGGAGTCTCTCTTACTGAGGTAATAACTTGGCTTTGCTTTATGAACAAGTTATTTTGCTTGTCTTTTTTGGGATTAATGGAATCATTCATTGGCACACTGTAAACTTTAAATAACCCTCCTTTACATTATGTAACCAATGCTATTAATTATGTCTGTTATTCTCATCTATATACTACATTTATAATTATAACTCCTTAGTAAATTATTCATTGGATAAAATTTAACTTAAAAAGTGCTGCATGAAAAAAAAAGTGCTGCATGAAACCTTCATCTAGGTAGTTTTTACAGGACATAAATTATGTCATCATAAAGCCATTGAAGGCTTTTCATGGTTTCAGCATTGGGTTGTTCTATTTAGTATTCTAACCTCTATTATCACCATATTAAGAAATCTGCAACACCTCTAGCTTGATTAACTTATCATAGTGAGCAATATCCCTGTGCTTTCAGAAAGTATACAGGGCATTGGACTCACCCCATAAGTCACAGCTTAAAAAAAATTTATACATTTTCTGACATAATATAAATAGAGGAAGTCTTTTGTCTTCTGAAACTGAATGCCAAAGACTTAACTAGATATGTCTATTCTGCAAGGTTGCTTTTTCATTTAACTTTATTCTGTAATCACCTTGATTTCTATTAAGGCACTCCTGGGATATATCTTATTAACTGGTGTTAAAACATTCCAACATTAATTTATGTATTTGTATATGGAAGACAGATACAACAGTTCCTTTTCTTGGATCTAGAGTTTGAGAAACTAATGAATAACTCCTCTTTTCTCATCCATGCTCTAAACCATTTGAGTGATAGATGCAAGCAATAGAACTCAAAATATCAGCTTTATTACTGATAACACTTTCGGAAAACCGAGCCTTAAGTCTGTTAGTCCGGTGGACTTCACTGGCAATGCAGATTAATGGCAGCCCTCTCAATTTTAGTGTTTATCCCTATGAAATCTCTAAAATGAAAGCAACTAATCCTAAAGCATACCAGGAAAAAGGGATTGAGCTATGTGCCTTCTGAATTTTGTCCAATTTTTTCTTTCAGTCCTTCCAATTAGAAAAGTACATCATCTCCCTTAGTGAGAACTGAATAAAGGAGTGAAGAAGACAGGAGGATTTATTCCCAATGGAAAACCTTCCTATGCAAACACAAAACTGAGGAGAAAGGCGTTTGTCCATAAGCACACAAAAGCTAGATATTATGATTGGAGAGGTAACAATAGATAAGTTCTACTTGTTATTCTACAAACTATTTCCCCTACTGTGGGGGAGATGCCTCAGATGGCCATCATCACTCATAGATGTAAAAGAAGTTGATGTATCTCTAGAAATGTCTTGTTCACTAAGAAGTATATGTTAAATGATATTTTTTAAGAGGATAAAATCAGGCAGCCCGGGTAGCTAAGCGGTTTAGTGCCACCTTTGGCCCAGGGCATGATCCTGGAGACCCAGGATAGAGTCCCACATTGGGTTCCCTGCATGGAGCCTGCTTCTCCCTCTGCCTGTGTCTGCCTCTCTCTCTCTCTCTGTCTGTCTCTCATGAATGAATAAGTAAATAAATCTTTTTAAAAAAATGTTGAAGAATTTATTTAATTCAATAATAAATGAGAGAACCAGTAAGATGTTACAACCAGTTAAAAAAAAGAATTCAAAAAATATGTACATATATATAGGCAATCGGAAATGCTGAAACGAATGCTGAAACGAATGAACAGATTCAAAATTGATTAATATCCTCCACAAGAAAATAACAAATTTCATTTCCATTGATAAAATGCATTTACATTTCTATTGACAAAAGTTAGTTCCATCAGTATACAATTTAGATTGCAAATTAGCTTAAAGACAACAAAAGGCATAGATAATACAGGAGAGTGCACAGACAGCACACCCAGCAGGTTATTTGTACATTTCAAAGCCTTCCACAATATTCTTTGACATATCCTATTAATGGAAAAAAAACTAATAAACTATTATCTTTTAATCTACAGTATCACATTAGGATATACTACTTCACAGTAAAAAATACAAGATGTGCAAAAACTATATATGTGAACTTTCATCTTATTTTTATAAATCACCATGATCTCCATGTCTCCTCTAGATTCAGGTTGTTAGTGTTCATCCTTACAAGTATTAGCTAAGTGTATTTTCTGGGCTCATGGGAGGAGGCGGAAGCTAAATGTGAGATTCCTATCTCTTATCTTTCCCAAAACAATTCTAGGACAGATTATCTGGCTCTTCTCTGCTCTCTTCCAAAGATAGTCCTGAACCCATTAACTTTGTTTTCTGATTCCTCTAGGACTTTGCTCTGGATACCCAAAACCAGACTTTCAGAACTCAAAAACTTTGGGTCTATCAAAAAGCCAGTTATTGCAAATCAAAAGCCTTGGCATTCAAAATTGTTTTCTTTGCTTTTAGTTCAAATCACTATTTTAAAACTGAAGTGATGAATCTCACCTATTACTTTTTTCTTGTCATCTCTGCTGCAATATTTGCAATACACCCCAAGGTAATGGATGCCTCTGTCAGAAAAGGAAGATATTTATGTACATCGAAGTATAAGACCTTATCCTAAGTGCAACGTTGGATCTAAATGATGTATTCTACTTGAACGTCTGCAGAAAATTATTATTTTATGGATGACATAAAATCTAAGCCAAAAGTATTTAGGACATGACCAACAAATGTATAAGATATTAAAACAACTACAGAGGGAATAAACACATTGCTATAATTTAAAAAAAAAACTGAAATAAAATTTCTGCACTAGTTAATTCTTGTGATATGTCTGATGTAGACAAATTAGGTCTGCTAACATAAAAGGGAAGTTTTATAGATTCAGGTAGATGTCAGCTATAGTAGCCTCCTACATTGTCCTCAGACAAGAAAATCATTTTTAATCCCATTCTGAAAACATTCTTTCCAGGCTAGGCTTCGAGTTTTTGTTTTTTGTTTTTTGTTTTTTTCTTTTTAAATGGTTTACGATTGGAAACACTACTTGAATTAACTGTGCTGCTGTTAGAAGACCTGACTGATCCATAGTATCACCTAGCAGCTGTTACTCACAATGTAACTGCTGTGATTTACAAAAACTTCTCAGATTTCAAATTGCCATCATATCTAAGGCAGTTTGGGCAGAAGAGTTAAGGTAAAACAGGAAGATGGAGTTTACAGTTTGAAGGAAGCAACAGCTGTTGACTATCGGGGAAGAGAATTGAGGACAAAACACAAACTTCTGTTGGTCTGCATGCAAGCAGAGATAAATGGCTCAGTGAAATGACTCACTTTATTTTCAAGTAAACTTTGTAGCTGTTTTTCCTCTACTACTGTGTTAAATATTTAAATTTACCTTTAATTATAGCCAAAGACTAGACATCAAAATTTAAACTCTCAAACCGCTGCAGAGAAGACATTAAATGCTTACTTCCAAAAATTACTATGTTAATTGCTTTAGTAAGACATAGATCTGGCAAAAGAACTGCATAGATCAAATCATCTAATTATTCTAGACAAGCTATAAATGAGTTTTAATGCATCGTGTAGATAAAGATCTGTAGTCTGAACAAAAAGAACAGAAAAATGACATCACTCCAGATATGAGGTAAAGAGATTCCAACCATGGAATTGTATATCTTCTAACTAGTCAATTAATATTTATCATTGAGTTAATATAAAATGAAGTCTAAGCACACCAAAGCATCAGTGCAAATGTCCCATCCAGTTCTAATCTTGAACCTAGCAGATGCCACTAAAATAAACAATGATAGCAGTGACAGGCCTTTCTGTGTGTAACATGACTCTTTCCATTTCACCATCCAAACTGGTTATAGGAATTCTTCCTGGTGGGAACCAAGCCCCACACCACACCCCCTACTCATTCATTCTATCCATGCTCAGCAATGTGTCAGGGTCCTCGGACAGGAAGTCTGTCTCTATCCTCATCCCTAATTGTTTCCTCTTAGAAAACTTCCAGCTTCAAAGGCACTGATGAGAGGAGGCCCAACACCAAATGCTCTCCCCAAAAGCAGCAACCACACCTAAGTGTTCTGCCTTGGGGGACAGCCATCTGGCCCCCTGTGTGTCAGCTGTTGGTTGAGCCCTGCTCTGCAGTCCCGTTCTATCCCGTAAGCACCCCGGGCTCAGTGTCTAATAATGCCGGTGAGCTTGTCAAGGGCCTACAGAAATGTGTGAGATCTGAAAAATATTATGAGCTTCAAAATACAAAGATGAAGTAATAAATGTTTAAGTTAATGCTTCTGTCTATTAAATTTCTATTGTGATTCAATAGCATTAATTGTTGAAGTAAATTGAAGTGTATAAAGACATCATAGTTGCAAAGAGCTGCAGGTTAGGAGCTTGAGCTTCACTGCTTCATGGAGCTCTCTGACAATTGACAGTGATTGCCGGGAAATACCAACCAATCATAAATTAAATGTGTAATTTTGGAGCCAAGTAATTTTAAAGTCTATAAAAATGTTTACAACAAAAATAACTCTGCTGATGTAGGAAATGAATGCATTGAAATGCGTTTGCAATGACACAGCAAGGTGACTCCAAGAGTAGAATGCTTACGAACCACGAAGGTCTGCTTGTTCAGCCTTGTAGGCTTTAGGAAGACAAGACAACACAGCTCCTGCCCACCAAACTGCTGCCAAGTCTCATAAAACAGCATAAAAGACACATGAAAGGATTCATGGCAGAAGTAAGTGCAGTTCCTGTGTCTGTGCTTGAGAACGAGGCATGTAGGTATGCATGCGCGCGCACCCACCGACCCACACACACACACACACACACACACTGGTGGGTAATACGAACATTATCCTCAAGTGACATCAAGACTGAGCTATCAATACCAATTTTGAAAAACTGCAATTTCAGCATAGTGAGGGAATATTAAGTTGATGTGAGTGTGAGTCAAGAATGATTAGGATGCAGGAAAGAGAGCAGTTCTTACCCTGAAACACACAGATAATGACAATTCTGCACTCTTTCAGCAGTTAATATGTATTGAGTATCTACAACGGGCAACTTGTAGAGGGTAAGCTTACCAGACTCTGGGAATACCTACTTGACACTCTCCTCTGATTTTGAAAACAGTCCTATGAAATTCAGAGAATAAAGCTAATAGATCTGCCGATTTCTCTTTCAAATATGGTATTCACAAAGCCACTGATTGGTAACTTGCTCTGTAAAGATTGCAAGCATAGATAAGATCAGCTGTGAATTGTGGCCAAGCTCTAGTTCTTTCTCCCCATTCAGGAAAACAAGAGAAAGCTAGTGAGTAGTACTGCATTAATAATTCTTAATTGTTAATAATTTCCAAACATCTGTATTGAGTTCGTATTAGCAATACCAGGCACTGGAACACTTTTTTTTCCCTCGGATCTCAATTCCAAGAATGATAACTGGTAGGTCAAAAAGGAATTTTGACAGATTATGAAACTAAGAGAAGGAGGATGTGGACTTGTCCAGTCCCTAGGATTGATAGCCAGCTGATTCTTAAAGTGTTCCTAAGGCCTAAGCAATACTCATCACCCATAGGCAACATGGAGGGAAAGAAAAGTTTCATTGAGAACATGAGAAAGTCAGAGAAAAGGGCAAGAAAATAAATAGGGAAACGAAAGGAAGAGAAAAAAGAACAAAAGAGAGAGGGGGGAAGGAAAGAGACAATAAATAAAGGGATGCAGATGCTGGAGCATTTCTGAGAACGGATGGCTCTGGAGTTGACTACTCCTCATCGTTTCTGTTTCTTCCCTCCACTGCTAATGATGTATTCTATAACTTCTGGCAAGAAGTCATAGATGCTCCTTCCCCCTTTAAGTTCTTACAGATGGTATGAGGATAAACATGTTAATATGTATATAAATGAACTTCATTCCTGCTTTCAAACCAAAAGCCTGGGGCACCTGGGTGACTTAGTGGTTGCGCGTCTGCCTTTGGTTCAGGTCGTGATCCCGGGATCCTAGGATCAAGTCCCACATCGGGATCCCTGCAGGGATTCTGCTTTTCCTTCTGCTTATACCTGTGTCTGTGTCTATGTCTCTCTCATCGTGTCTCTCATGAATAAATAAACAATATCTTTAAATAATAATAATAAACCTAAAGCCTCTTTGTCTTCCATCTTTCTCTTTCTGTTTATTTAAAAGATGGATAAAAATATGTATCATCTTTGGTTCTTGGGAATGAGTGACATTTGATACTGTGAGTCGTATCTTTGAGCCCAGCAATCGTCATCGGTAGTGTGGTTAGTGTGCTTTTATAGAGCAATCCTTGGCAGTCATAAAGCAAATGCATTGCTAGGTTACAACAATAGGTACATCAGTCCCCTGAATAAATTAGTATTAGATTCAGTATTCTAGTTGGGAACGAACTATCAAGATATTTACTGTATTTTGACTGACAGAAGAAAGGGAGATTCCATCCAGTTCTATTTTTCAATGTCCCAATGTTGTTTTGAGATTGCAAAAAGACATGCTTATTATCATAATGACTTTACTAGCCTTCTAAAAGTAGTTTATGATTAACAAGAAAGAATGTTATTTAGGATAAAACATTAATAATATATTCTTTGAGGAAACAGATCCAAAAAAAGCCAATAAGTCTTGTCAAAACTAATTGTTTGTAGGCAAAACATCAAACCCAGTCGCAAAAATGAACTCCACAAATGAGTTTGCATTTGTTCCTGAGCCACTGGAGCCCGAAAGGATCATTGCATTACTCTGTTGGCAGATACATCCAAAGAACTGGCCATGTTGTGTCTTGTCATCACAATGCTTCTTTCTGTTAAATGGTTTAAAATGTTTGACAAGCGCGCTACAAAACTAGCCAAGGAAATGCTTCCCTTACAGGGATTAGATTTTGAAGCCGACCACTAACAATGGCCTTTGTCAGTGACTCAGCCCACATTAGTGAAAGAAAGCTTCTTACAGACAGACTTGCTCTTAAGGAGCCTGTAAAGGGAACACTGGGTGCTTTGTTATTGCTTCTTCACACGTTATTAATGGGGTTTAACTGAGGCAAAGGGGTCCTTCCTTGTCTCTAGCAATTTGCCTTTTTTTAAAACAATTATTTCCTATCTTTATCATATTAAGACAGTCATCTAATCAGATTGCAATGAGACTTGATTCTTAATTAAATGGAAAGATGCTATCTAACAAAATGGTCTTTTTCTCAAATGTGTACAACCTACCAAAAGCCTTTGGCCAACTTGCTGCCAGAAAAGGAATATGCAAAGACACAGAAAATGGAGTTTTGGCTTTAGATGAATATTTCTCTACATAATAGGGCAATGACACTAGAATGAATTCTTAGACCAACTCTCCTTTTCACTGAGTATTTATTACCATCAGGTAGCCTGACTCTTTCACTTGGTTTGCAATTTGCTTTCATGGAGTCTTGTTTTTAATTAAAAATTAACTCTATCATCCCTATTATCATTTGTTCATGCTCTCAGATCTCATCATCCTATTTCATTCTCTGACTCATTTTCCAAAAACCACTGATGACACAAAGAAACCTCAATAGCTCATCATCATCCTCAAAAACCCTTCTCCCTTGAGAGTGGCACAACTACATCTAAGTTGGAAGTTAGTTACTTGTCCTAACATATTTTTCCTTACATTTAAATATAGAGACAAAGTAACATAGCACAGTTTACCTTCTCTAAATTACATGCTCTGTTATTGTTCCTTAATCCAATCTAAAGGCATATTGTGTAGCCAATACTAAGTAGGTTAAGTAGACATAAAATAACTAAATGATGGCCACAACATCCAAACCCTGGGGGGTTTGGAGGCTTAGTACTAGACCTCTTACCTGACAAAATGACACAATTATGATTTACAGATCATTGTTTATTGAAAAACTCATTTGATGTAAGAAATATATGTACACATAGAAACACATTGTACTTTAGCTTAATATTGTTATACTTTCGTTTTCTAGTCTCCTGATGAAGAACCAAAGTCTTGTGAATTTTTGAATTTGGGTGTGCTAATTGGACCTATTTTCTACAAAACTACCATAAACACTTAACTATGAATTTCAGGGTTTATTTTTTAAAATCTTTTAAGTGAAACTAGAATTTACCAGTGCATACAAAGAGCAAATTTAATACAGAATTATACTTTTTCATTTTCCCCCAATACTTTACAAATATTTCATCGACCTTTAATTCAATATAATTTTTAAAATCCCTCTCCTTTGTGATATCTTCCCAATATTCTACATTTATTTTCCACAGAAAATTTTTCTTTTCACATTTCATCAAGTTAAATGTTTAATTAAATTATCTAACAACAATAACAAATAATCTGGAATAAACAGTTTAAAGAACTTGCACAACTGACTCTTGCTACCATATAATTCAAATGGTGGGAAACAAAATGGGTATATAGCAGAGAGTATCCTGTTCCCTGTGAGTGCTTAACATGCCGTGAGCAATGGTCAACCTATTTACAGAGGTAATAGAGAAAGGCAGCTGAACCACAAAGTCATGTAAATGGAAGTCAGTTAAGCAGTTATGGCACTTTTAATGCATTGCACAAGATATCAGGGCACAGTCCAAAAATGGCTATTTTCAGTTAAGACTTCAGATCGAAAGTCATTATTTTCTGAGAAGAATGCTTCAAATGCTCTTCTGCTCCCACAGCAAGCAGAATTCTCACTGAGAAATAAGTAAGAAAAGACAAAGCCACAGGACAAAGACATCTGGGTGTGAGTGGAGAACAAGGTGTCACAGCAGTGAGCAGCCATTTCTGGTATCCAGAATCTTCCAACTAGATTGCTTTAGAGCACGCTGGAGACAAGAAATCATGATCCTTGGAAATCAGCTGTTATTTGACTTACTTTAAGAAGGTTTTGCACAATTGGGATACTTGTGATACCAAAGATGGAAAGAAGCAGCAGCATATAAAAAGAACTGTACAACACAACCAAATGAGATTTATCTCAAGTGTCTGAGGTTGGCTTAAAACCAGAAAGTCAATTAATGTAATATGCCATATTAATAAAATAAAGGATAAAATTGTATTTGACAAATTCCAACACTTATTCATGTTAGAAGCTCAAAAGAAGGGGCACCTGGGTGGCTCAGTTGGTTGAGTGGCTGACTCTTGGTTTTGGCTCAGGTATTGATCTCAGGGTCCTGTGATGGAGTCCTTCTTTGGGCTTCATGCTCAGCAGGGAGTCTGCTTATGGATTCTCTCTCTTCTCTGCCTCAGCCCCTCCCACCACTTGTGCTCTCCTGCTCTCGCTCTCTCGCTCTCTCTCTCAAATCAATCAATCAATCAATAAATAAGTCTTAAAAAAAAAAAGCTCTTAACACACAAGAAGGAAGCAGAAAGGATCTTCCTTAACCTGGTAAAAAGGCATCTAAAAAAAAAAACAAATTACTGGCTAAAGAGAAGATTGGAAAGAAGGCAAAATGTCCACTTTTACTATTCTCATTCAATGTTATACTGGGTTCTAGCCGCTACAATCAAGTAAAAAAAAAATAAAGGTATTCATATTAGAAAGAAATAAGTAAAACTTTTTATTGAAGATGACACCATCCTGAATGTACAAAGTTATATATTTATATACACACGTATATATATGTATATATATACATACATACACACACACCCCAAACAACTAGAACTTATAAGCAAATATAGGAAATTCACAAGTTAAAAGTTCATCTGACACAAGTCAATTGTATTTTTATGCACTAGAAAGAAACAATCAAAAATAAAACTGAGAATTTCATTAGCAGGAGAATCAAAGGATAAAATACTTAAAAATATATCTAATAGAAAAGTGTAA
Source organism: Canis lupus dingo (assembly GCF_003254725.2). Classification (NCBI taxonomy): domain Eukaryota; kingdom Metazoa; phylum Chordata; class Mammalia; order Carnivora; family Canidae; genus Canis; species Canis lupus. The sequence goes on along the minus strand of NC_064264.1, from coordinate 31,425,659 downwards.
GAGATATGCCCTAAACTAAAAAAACATTACTGAAAAAAATTTTAAAGATCTAAATTAAAATATATTTCATGTTCATGAACTGAATGATTTAATATTGTTAAATTATAATTCTTCCCAAATTAATCTATAGATTCAATGTCATCTTGCTCAAAATCCCATTAGTATTCTTTTTGCATAAGTTGATAAACTGATCCTAATATACATATGGCGATGTAAAGGTCCAAAAATAGTCAAAACTATTTTGCAAAAGAAGAAAAACATTAGAAAAAAATTGGGAATATCCCATTTTAAAGCTCACTATAAGGTTAAAGCAGTAAAAGAATATTTTTTGGCATAAGAATAGTACAAAAATAAATCTTAATATTTATGGTTAATTTACTTTCAATAAAGATGCCAACACAATTCATTGAGGGAAAGGACACTAGTTTCAACAAATGCTGCTAAGACCAAAAAATATATATATATACATACATATATATATTTAAAAAAGGAAAGAAAAGAAAGAAAAAAGCATTTAGATTTTTATTTCACACCATAACATAAAAACCCAAAATAGACTGTAAACCCAAGTGTAAAAGCTAAAGCTATATAATTCCTAGATAGAAGGAGACTTTCTATACAAGAAAAATCTAGACTTATTGTGGTGACCATTTTGCAATATACACAAAAATCGGGTCATGTTGTACATCTGATACTAACATAATGTTATATGTCAGTTATATCTCAATGAAAAAAAGAAAAGTATAGTGATATTAGAATATATAAAAACTTCTTAGATATGACACAAAAGGAAAGATCTATTTAAAAATTGATAAATTCAACTTTATCTAAGTTAAAATCTTTCTGCTCTCCAAAAAATACTGTTAAGAAACTGATAAGCCATAGAAAATATTTAGAAATCATCCATTTTATAGGACTTATACGCAGAATATATAAAGAACACTTACAATTCAATAACTAAAAGATGAACAACCCAATTAAAAATGGACAATTTTTGAATGAATATTTCACCAAAAGAAAGACAAACCAAAAGATAATAAATATACGAAAAAAAAACATTCAATACTATTAGTCTTTAGAGAAATGTAAGTTAAAACCACAATGAGATACAATTTTGCACAGAATGGCTATAATAAGAAAGGCAAAATAACATTTGGTAGCAAGAACACAGAAAAATTATAACCTTCAGACATTGCTGCTGAGTACATAAAATGATGCAGGTACTTTGGAAAACAATTTGACAGTTTCTTTCTTTTTTTTTTTTTTAATGGATTTTATTTATTTATTTGAGAGAGAGGGAGACAGCACCAGAGCACAAGCGGTGAGGGGGGCCGGGGGCAGAGAGAGGGAGAGAAGCAGATTCCCTGATGAGCAGGGTGCCCAACATGGGGCTCAATCTGAGATCATGGCCTAAACCAAAAGCAGGTGCTTAACCTACTGAGCCACTCAGGCGACCCCAATGTGACAGTTTCTTAAAAAGTTAAACACAAACTTACCATGCAACCTAGTAATTCTCAAGAGAAATCTACATACATGTCCACATAAAACATATACATTCACAGCAGCCTATTAATAATATTCTTAAATTGGAAACAGCATCAAATGGTGAATAGATTTTTTTAAATGCAGTATATGATATAATGGAATAGAAAGAAACAACCTGGGGATCCCTGGGTGGCTCAGCGGTTTGGCGCCTGCCTTTGGTCCAGGGCGTGATCCTGGAGTCCCAGGATGGAGTCCTGCGTCAGGCTCCTTGAATGGAGCCTGCTTCTCCCCCTGCCTGTGTCTCTGCCTCTCTCTCTCTCTCTCTCTCTCTCTCTGTGTGTTTCTCTCTCTGTATCTCACATTAATAAATAAATAAAATCTTTAAGAAAAAAGAAACAACCTACTGATACCTGCCATGACATAATTGAACTTCAAAAATATTAAGCTAAGTAAAAGAAGCCAGACACAGAAGACTACATATTAAATGATTCAATTTATACAAACTTTAGGAAAATATAACTCCAGAGAGACAGAAAGCAGATCAGCATTTATCTGGGCTGGGAATACAAGTTAGAATCGACTGCAAACAGACCAAAGAAAACTGTCCCAAAACTACATTGAGGTGATTGTTGCACAACTCTCTAAATTTCTGAAAAATTAGAATTGTACACCTAGGAAGAATTTTATGGTGTAAATTATACCTCCATGAAGCCATTTAAAAATAACTCATCTTTATTGAGCACTTACTAAGTGTCAAGCACTGTGTTGATTACTTTGCATCAATTATCCTATTTGATCTTCCCCAAAACATTATGAATGTACAATGTTTATACATTATGGGTGTATAAATTAAACATTCACAACATCTTGGAGAAAATGAAATAAATAATTTATTAACACCCCATTTGTGGATAAAGAAACCAAATCAGATAGGACTTAAATTATTTGCCCAACAGCATAAGGTAAGTAACTAGTGGAGCCAGGACCCAGGCAGCCTGACTTCAGATTCCCATCTGTAAAGCAGTGCACATATGCTGTCTCCCAATAAAATAGCCAGCCTGATTACTTCGTTTGAATTGTTTAGATTAATGCGAACTAGAGCATTTTCTAAACTCCCCTATATTCCTGATAATATAAGGTTTCTAATATCTCATATACTTAACTGTATGAAATGGCTAATAGTATGATCTCAAAAATAGCAATCTCATATGGTTGAATCTAATCTAATTTAAGTTTCTGAAAGAAGAGCCCATGGTTATGTATGTGCTATCTTAGATTCTAAAACTTTCCCATAAACAGATTTGTGCATTATCTTCCTATTAGTACCAATTCCTTTAAAGCCGTTAGGCTTTTTACACAATGACTGCAAATGATACGATCTATTAGAATCTGTTAGCCCACAGTCCTGCCAGTGTAATCTGCTATTTTTCATGTCTTGGCTACTTCTTTTCTGATTTCTTCATTAATATTCCTGAAGACATCTACTTTGGCTTGTTTTATTCCATTCATCAAAATGGATGGGTGATTCCTAACTAGAAGTGACAAACTCTCACAACATTGAGAGTCTACAGTGTTAATGACATATTATTCGATCACCATTGCTTCTTGAAAATATTGGATATTACCTTCCAATATTTGGATATTGGATATACCTAAGTACAAAGCTATACATGTATTCTGTTAGTTCTGGATCTCTTTTTGTGAACTTCTAGATACATGGTAAGTAAACAAACCTATTTTGTTATGCTTTTCCATGGATGCATAGAGAAGTATTGTCTTGTGTTCCATTATTGATAAACAGTTCAAAATCCTTTCCTAAATAATAAAAAAGATAAATTTTTCTCTCAAATATTTTCACATTTTTAGAACAAGCTTTTTGAACTTCATTTCACATTCCCATATTTCCCAAAACACCTTAAGTATATACAAAATTAAAAATCCACTTTAAAAATACACCATTTTTTTGTATTTGTTTATACCAACATGACACAATAGATAAGAAGACTCAATATCTGTCCAGTCAGGACTGGCATCCTCTTTGCACCACCACTCACTTCTAGCTCAAAGTGGAGACTCTTTAAAGAGATGGTCTAGGTTTATTTTTCTCTTTTTGGGAAATCTTCCTAAATTCACCCCCATTGCCCTGTAGAACAGCTTAGCTTCACCTTGATTTGTTTCCAGTCCACCTTTTCCTCCCTGTCTTCCTCCCAAGGTTGGAGGTTTACTCTAGACTTGTGTTGTGCAATACTGTAGCCACTAGCCACATGTGGCAATTGAGTATTTGTTATGCTGCTAGTCCAGATTGATACATACTGTCAGTGTAAACTACACAGTCTCAAATATTAGTATGAAAAATAATGTAAAATATTTTATTCATAGCCTTTATGCTGGTAACTTGTTGAAATAGTAATGTTTGGGATAATTTGGGTTAAATTACATATTATTAAAATTAATTTTGCCTGCTTTTTTTAACTTTTTTGAATGTGACTCCTAGAAAGTTTTGCAAGATACCTATTCCACAAAAAATAGAACTAGGCAGACAAAATATGCTTATGGCAAATGAAAACCTCTTTAAACAGTGAAATTTCAGAAAACAGCCTTTCTGAGAGTCCTCAGTAATATGAAAAAAATTGTTAAAAGGGAAGCATATCATTAGATTCTTTTAAAGAGCCTAACTTCTTTTAAAATATAAATCCAGGGGTGAAAAATAATAACCAAACAGCAAATCCTTGAAGAAGGAGATGTAATCTTATTTTGTCTTCTCAACAACCTCACAGAGTGATAGTTTTATCACTTCTAGTTTACAGGGGAGCAAAACGAGTTTTCATTTGCTAAGTTATTTAGTTACTAGTAGATAGTCCAGAGGAGATGAATACTAACTTTGATTCCAGAGCCCATAGTTCAAACGCTATAATGTAAGTACACCAAAAATCGATCAAGATGAACTCAAATAGCTGAAGAAGAGAAAGGAATTCAATTTGATTGTGTCCAGGAATCTGGTTTTAGTCTAGGTGTTTTCTATTTATTGGCTCGCTGATACCTAAAAAAGAATCTTTGAGGGTGACATTATTATTCTCATTTTACAGACAAGGAAATTGAGGCTCAGAGAGTTTGAATAACTAGTAAAGAGTAAGTGGTACAGAACCTGAATCAGGTCTGTCTGGGTCGAAGCACACTACAGTGAACTCTGACGTACTGTCACCAAGAAAACTTTTCCCTAACAGGTGGGAGGACTGGGGGACCAGGGCAGAGACCACAAATGGGGATGGCATAAAACAGTGATCTTCTCTTTTTATTTCTTACATAACTGAATCTTAAAAAGCAGAATATATTTTTCAATAAAAGTAGATACAGGAAATAAGTGACCTCTGAGATGAGGGTCTGTGAGTTCCATGAAAAGCAATTGCAAGGTAAATAATATTCTTTTTCTCAAAAGACTGCAGTAGAACAATCTAAGTCAAAATGCTTTTATTTATTAAATAATCACAGAGGGTTAATGAAGTACTTGTCACTGGCCAGTAAGATTTCAAAGAAAAGTAAGACATGATTCCTGTCTTCTTAAAATCTCAAAATATGGCAGTCAAGCAGAGGATATAGTGGTATGGGATGAGTGTAACATTTGCAGACATTTATAGTGCAAGGTAGCTCAGGGAAAGTTCTTGAGAGGAGGACAGGGATAAGTGGAGCTCTCCAAGGACAGAAGCATCAAAACTGGGGGGAAATTAACTGTGATCCAGTTGGAGGACTGTAAGCAGTTGGAATGGTGTGATCATAGTGTATAAGGGAGGAAATGACAGAGCTAAGGTAAGAGGGCCCGAAATAGGATTGGATGGGAGGCCTTTCACATTATCACATTATGAAAAAAAGAAAAAGAGAAAGAAAGAAAGAAGAAAGAAAGAAAGAAAGAAAGAAAGAAAGAAAGAAAGAAGAAAGAAAGAAGAAGAAGAAGAAAAAGAAAGAAAGAAAGAAAGAAAGAAAGAAAGAAAGAAAGAAAGAAAAAGAAAGAAAGAAAAAGAAGAAGAAGAAAGAAAGAAAGAAAGAAAGAAAGAAAGAAAGAAAGGATTTTTAAATGTGTTCTGCCAATTATTTAATTTTAAGCAGATTAATATTGAAGTTTCCTATATGTCCTGAAAAACTTGACAGAAAGAAAAAAATCACAGTAAGTTTTCTCCTTAGACTTGGGGAAGAGATTGATCATACTTGAACCTCAATTGACAGCATGTCTTCTACCTTGGTGTCTATGTTTATGTGCCTACAAAGTGCTTCCACATTTAATCTTGTACACAGATGTCAATAACAACTGATTAGTTGATTATTAGTTACTTATTGAGAAAAATATCTTACTGGGTATCTTTCTAGTTGTCCACACTTGGGATCCTTATACGAGTGGGTGCTTAACTGAAGGAAAGATACCAGCTCTATAGATAAGTCTGAATGGCTTCAGATGTCAAAGCCCAATGCAGATTTTTAATTTGGTACGTACAAAATGAAGTAAAAGAATGTCTTGCAATTGTAATTGTTATTATTATTTTATTATTATTATTATCATAATGATTTGGTTTTCCCTTGGTTTAACCAAACTTGTGCATTATACTTTATTTAAGTCATCATCCCTTCATTAACTGATAGGTTGTAGGAGAAAAAAAGGCCAGGCAGATAGTGTCTGATTTTCCTCTCCTTTGTATCTTCACATAGCAGGTGCTCACTGAATATTTATTGAATAAATAAATAAAGCTCAATCCAGGTCTTCTAAAACCACATATTGAGAAGTTTTAGGATGTTTGTGTACTGGGAGTACAAACATGAATAAGACATACTCCCTGTCCCATGTTTTAAATTATTATCAGGCATAAATGCTTACTGTCATACTAACCTGGTAAATGCAACAAGAATACCAGGGGAACATAATTTGGCCACTTAGCTCTGGGCATAAAAAGATCCTAAAAGATTCCTGATCAGGTGAAGCATCAGCTAAGTCTTAAAGAAAGGGTCAGAGTTAGAAGAGCAACAATAGGAAGGTGAGGGCAGCTGCAAGGGGGATATATGTCTTACTGGTAGTTATTTCTTGTAACATTCCAGGGACAAAGATTTAATATAAATTCACTTGGGGGATGATGCATATTTGCCCACCAAGGCCTGGAGACCAGGCCGTTCATTCCTCAGTTATCCGCACCCACCTGTACACCTCTGGGGAGTTTTAAGGAATCATAAAGAAACTGCTCAAGTTGATGAGATTTCGTATGAAAGTTAAACTCCTGCAAAACAAGCAAGGCCACTGGCCTGGAAAAGGCCTTTCTTCTCTGTGTACTCTTCCTCCACAACTCCTATAGAAGACAGAGCTCCTTTGGATCAAAGAATCAAAGAATCCTGGAACATCCGAGAAAAGAGTTCCTTTTGTTTTTGTTCAAAACAGTTCCGGTAAACCAGCCCTAGGCTGCAAATCTCCAAGTCATAAATAATTGCTGCGGTGTGCAGTGAAATGCTAGTGCCTGGGGCAGTCACTAATGTCAGAGCAAGGGGAAGACCGAAGTCTACAAAAGTGTGATGATAAACTTGTCTACAGATCCAAAAAGTTTGTTGTGGATATTTTACTGTGAGCAGAGGGTTCACCCAGGGAAAAGGGCTAGGGTGTGGGGGTCAGATCCAAGTGGGTTGAATCCCATCTCTCCTGCTAATAATTATGTGGCCTTGAGCAAACACTCAACCTCCTCGCACTTTAGAGTCCACATCAACAAGACAGGAATAATGGAAGTTGTTCTGAAAATTAGTAAAAGCATATTTTAATCTTCCAACACAGTGCCTAGCACAAAAAAAGGTGCTTAATAATTGACGACACTTAGAATCATTGCATCTCCATCCTACTTCTAGTTGTTCGGTGTACGTAGCTTTGGAGGAAGATAGTAGACCCAGAATCTTCCCCTATTGCCTTCACAAACACAGGCTCACCGTCCTAGGCCAGACCTCTGCTGCTGTGCTAATCATTACTTAACAAAGATGCAGCTATCTATTATAGAATATTCTCTCACACTCCTGCATAACCCATCCTCATCCCTCAAACCCTTAGACTCACAGCACTCGCCTCGCTTGTTTGATTAGCTGTGAAGTCCATCTGTCCCTGAGAAAGTCTCTTCTCCCTGCCCCCAACTGGCCACATTATGGCTTAAGGTTTCACCATCAGATCTACTAACAGATTGATAGGAATTCAGTTAATTAGAATAAAATTTGTTTTTAAAAATTAATTATTAAATTAAATAGAAAAAGACCATTGCAACCAAAAGTTGGTTTTTAAATATTTTAAAATATTTAAAAGTTGGTTTTAAATATTTTGTTTAGTTTCGTGTTTGCTTTCATTGAATATAGAATTAATAGTCAAAGCACCTGCAAAGAAAAAAAATGCGTTGAGAAGAAGACTGGGCACATACTAGACTATATATTAAAACAGATCTCAAGTCTTTTTATGGAAAAGTAACTTCAATATTTACTTCAGTCCATTTTTTGCCCATTAAATATTTCTGAGTTTCTAAAGTGACTTGCACTAAGGAATATATACATATATATACAGATATATATATATGTATTTATATATTCCTTAAATATATATATACACACACACATATATATATATATATATATATATATATATATATATATATATATATATATATTTGTCTTTAGGTGATATTTTCTGTAGCTTGACACATCACACAGAATTTCTTTCCACACTATTAAATATCTCTATGAACTAATCAAAAACAAACAAACAACTGTAAAATAAATGTTTGAGATTTTTTTCCGCTCTATTACACATCTGGAAAATTTTAAACTTGTTTTCTTTTAATCAATTAGAAACAAATATGGAAAGAAGAGAAAGCATATTTGTATTATATTTGTGAAATATAAAAGAAAGTTTATTTTATTTATCTATAATGTTGTAATAAACTAAGTTAGATAATACAGATTAAAAATCATGTTAGGTTTGTCTGAGTCAGTTGTCTACACTGATGAAATTCAACAGTTGGTTGTCAGATGAGGACATTACTTTGTATATTAAAAGCATCCCTGGTGGCTCCGCGGTTTAGCGCCGCCTTCAGCCCAGCGTGTGATCCTGGAGATCCGGGATCAGGTCCCATGACAGGCTCCCTGCATGGAGCCTGCTTCTCCCTCTGCCTGTGTCTCTGCCTCTCTCTCTGTGTCTCTCATGAATAGATGAATAAAATCTTTAAAAAAAAAAAAAGTATGAGTAATTTTAAAAAAAAATTTAAAAGCAGTCTAAACACCGTGTTTAGTAATTTAAACATTCACTGCTAGTGTAAGATACACACCTTGTTCTTAAGCTTAAAACACTGCACCAGAGGTTTACTTTGCAAAACAAAGGATTTTCTAAAGATTACATTTCTTGTCCTTTGGACATTCCATCATGTCATGGATTATGGAAGAACAGGTTAGGTGCTCTGCAAAGCTTCATGCCCTCTTTCCTTAGTGGGGAGCAGTTGTTGGGAAGTGGCTGTCCTGCCAGAGATCACAGTCCCTACTCCCCTCCTCCTACATCTACACATGTGACTGACTGACTTGCCGCAGTGATGTATGTCACTGCTCTGCTCAGGTGATTAAGAAATGTGTGTGACTTTTCCTGCTCTCTTTCTCTGGTAGATGTCAACATGCAAGACCTGGGAAGCCATGTGTTGAAGATGCCACTTGGACCCCAATTGAATGGGGCAAGGCACCCCACCTTCCACCAGGAACATCGGCAGTGGAGTGTTATGTGAACAAAAAGAAATAATGTATCCTGTGAAATGACTAAAATTTTGGGATTTGTATCTGATAGCAGCTAGCATTACCATAACCAATACATTAGAGATATGTTATAATTATTCAAAGAGAGAAATTGATCTATAAAACAAATTATACGGTATACTTCTATTAAAAAAAGACTTTATTTATTCATGAGAGACAGAGAGAGAGAGAGAGAGAGAGAGAGGCAGAGACACAGGCAGAGGGAGAAGCAGGCTCCAGGCAGGGAGCCCGACATGGGACTTGATCCTGGATCTCCAGGATCAGGCCCTGGGCTGAAGGCAGCACTAAACCACTGAGCCACCCAGGCTGCCCCTTAATGATATAGTATACTTATGATAGAAGTCAAAACAAATAGAGAAACAGGATCACTATCAATATTAGAGAACAATATCAAAGAGGTCAGCTGGAACCTCAGGAAAAGCTTCTCATTGTGTGGTGATTTAGTAGATTCATCATGATACAGGTAGGTTCTGGCCCTTTGTATTGTGGGCATAAAATTAACTTTGCTCAAGTAACCAAATACACATTATTCAAGCTCATAAGAGATGCATGTATAAGCCTGAATGCCAGTATACTCATTTACTATGACACCTATAACCTATAAATAACTAATATCATCTTGGGTATTCAGGGTAACTACTCCTAGAGACTAACTACTCCTAGAGACATATTCATTAATCCTAGCTTTTTAGTTCTTCCCCCCCCCCCCCGATTCAATGCAGACCGCAATCCTCTTAGCATAACCATTTTTAAAAATATTTTATTTATTTATTTATTTATTTATTTATTTATTTATTTATCTATTTAAGAAAGAGAGAGAGAGAAGGAGTACAGAGGGAGAAGAAGAAGCAGCCTCCTCAATAAGCAGGGAGCCTGAGACAGGGCTTGATCCCAGAACCCTGAGATCATGACCCTAGCTGAAGGCAGACACTTAACCAACTGAGCCACCCAGGCACCCCAACATAATACTTTAAATAGCCAAGGTACAGCACAAATGAGTAGATAAATGTTACATCGTTCTCTCCCTACAAATATATCTGAGTCACTTAGTAGACTCTAGGAAGGAATTTGTGTGGAGACCATTTCTTAAGGTAGATTGTTCCAAATGACTACGTGACTCTGCTTTATGTATTTTCTACTTTTATTCTAAATGATTGACCTCATCCTTCCTTTTGGGAACCACATTGTGCTAAAAAGAGATACACAAGACCTAACATCATAGAAGACAAGAAGTGGGAATGAAGAAAGAGAATTGAGCAATTAGCTAGTGAGAGATGAAGATCCCTGAAGAGAGATGTACACATTAAGGCAGCCACAAAACTTGAGATGATTGGGTTGTTTACAGCATCACTGTGCTTATGCATGTGATCTGTAAATACATTGCTACATCATCCTGCATTTCTGAATTAAATTGATGTAGATTTAGAATGTAATTTATAAAACACCTCAGAGTGAAAATTCAAGTAAAAAATGTCTTATCAAAAGCTAAAATTTACTGAGCCAGGGGATTCAAAGGCCACGTTTAAGTAAACATATTTTTCAGGATAGAAAAAAGAGGAACATTTAACATGAAAAAAAAGTGCCTTTTAATATTAAGTGCAGGTGATTCCAAGAGAATAAAGTATATCTACTGAAAAGATCCAAGTGTGCTTGACCTCACTAGAGCATAAGAAATATCCTACTACAAATCAAAGGTTGTAATATGTTTTAAATTTTGTGTTTTCAGGAAAATTCTGTTCAGGACTCTCTTCTAGTACACCATGCCATAAAAATAACTTCTCTATGATTATATGTCATTTTATTCATCTGGTCTACCAAATAAGATGATAGATAGATGATAGATAGATAGATAGATAGATAGATAGATAGATAGATGATATAGAGATATATATAATTGCATCTTATTCTTCTTTTACCCCTTGTAGCCTAGTCTCCAGAATAGAGACAAGAATGGTGAACAAGAAAATCTACTAGAATATTAGAATTTCTATTAACTTACTTAATCTCATTCTTCAACTTATTAAATATGTTTTATAACATAACATAATGTTTTATTTATAAAATAGCTATTTTGGGAGTGCATGCACAAAACTTCCTCATTAATAGTGATGTAGGACTAAAAATTGTATGGACCACTGTCTATGGAAACTAGCTTAAGAAGAAAAAAAGAAAAAAAATTATTAAAATAATGTGCTGACTGGGCTGTTGCCATGCCGATGGTATAGCTGCAGAGAAATTGAAATGGATGCCCTTGAGATTGAATTCATTCTTTCATTCAGCAATTATGCATTGAGTATCAACCATATGCCAGAGGCTGTGTGGGGTAGCAGCCACCAGAGAAGTGATTGGGTTGTTAAAAATAGAGTGAAGTGACAGTAAATCCATGACCATTTCCCCCACATGGGATTGTCCTTCCCTTTCCTGAATAGTGCTTTGATCCCTTATCTTCAGGTAAGGACATCCCTAGAGGAACCCCACCATCCCTATATGGCCAAGAAACTGTGATCCTCACTGTGGTCACTTAGTGAATACTTATTCACATTCACAGTGGGATTGTTAACACAAAGAAAAAAAAACATAAATTAATTCAATGATTCCAGTGTTGCTCAGGATTGTCAAGTGCATACACTTTTCAATTATATGGGCCAAGATCCCAGGGGAGTAAATATGATCCATATATTAGTTGTCGTAGGTGGTAAGGAATAATTTCTCACGATATTCTTACAACTTCCAAAACAGATACCTGGGGAGCTCTGGATGCTGCATTCACATGTAACCACATAATTAAATAGATTAAAATAAACAGAGCAAGATTGTGATGCAAGACCAAAATTACAGTGATCCCTGACTTCAGTACACATAAGGGGAAAGTTATAATTGACAAATTACAAACATAAGGCATTCATATGATTTGAAATAATATGCAGCAAAAAAGGAAATATCTGACACATGTTTGTTTTTCTTTTTCTATTTTTTTCTTCTTCAAGAACATGCACATGGCTTGCTTAGTCACGTGGCTTTCTGTCTTGCATACATCTGGCCGAATATGTCTTAATGTTGTAACGCATGTTGCAACTCTCAAAGCAATGTTTCTCCAAAATTCTACCCTCTTTTAAACGAAAATGACTTTCTTTCTCCATATTAAAATTAAGAGCCAAAGAAACAGTTGGGAGTATTATAATGGGCACCAGCATTTCCTACGTCAGTTAAGTAAGGAACCTCAGCAAAATTTACCTCTTCTTCAAAAGACTCAGAGTACTCAGGGGAAGTCTATTTATGTATGAGATCACAACGGTAAAATATGTTGTCGATTTGATTACTTTAGTAGATGGAAAAGTAAGAGCCAGTCAGCCAGTGGAGTCCGCTCCACTCACTCCAGATATCTGATAGATGAGGACTCACAGCAGAAGATTATGTCCTGCCTGTCCTGGTTCACAAAATCTGCCATTAATAGTTTCTGCCATGAATCCCTAGAAAAAGAGATGGAGAATTTTGAAAGTCACTGTGTCTTTCCTCATCGTGTCTGACGTCAATTTTCAATAAATTCTTCTTTGCCCAATAGTGTTAGGCTATTTGATCCCTAGAAGAAATAGGATCCGATCTGATTTTGATTTCTGTGTTAATATTCAGAGATATCAAAATCATCTTATTTGTAAAATAACTAAGAATGGCCTACCGAATGTAAAAGAATGCATTTATAAAAACATAAACCTATTTTTCAAAGTATAAGCATAAATTTCAACATACTGATGTGTGTGTGTATAAGTATAAGACAGTGAATGTGTGTGATGGAAATAACAGATCCCATGCCCAACGTTATTTAGTCTTAAACTCTCAGCCACAAATAAAACACTCTAGTAGTATAGCAACATAGTCTGGAAGAAAGAAGTGGAAGCAAGCCAACTTAGGAACTGATTGAGCATTCAGCAGAGAATTTTCTTGGCTCTGTCAAAAGGCTCTGTCAGTGCATTTTGCTATCTGGACAAAAAGTTTGTTGAAATCACACAAAGGATTTTCCCAATTCAAATGCTGCCGATGAAATTATATTCACATAGAAGCACACCAGATCCTCAAAGGCCATGTCTATTCATTTTATGACTTTAACTTGCAAGTGGAGTAAAAAACTGATATAAAACAAGCATAAAGAAATCTCTTTAAGAATGGAATTCCTATTTTTGCTTTACATATTAACTTCAAGGCCTACATTCAGAAAGAGGGCAAGTACTAGGTCAGATAGAAAGAGGAGATGTGAGCAGGTTATTTTGCCCCAATTTTAAGAATAGCATCATTTGTATCAGACCTAAAAAGCCTCATTATGTGGAAAGTGGGCAAACACTTGTGGGTTCGAATGGTGGTAAAGGGAAGGGCAGTGTAGCAGAACAGTCTGAAAACTTACATTCACGCCAGCCACATACCAAGATGTGGATAAGGCCTGAGAAGTAAACAAAATGACTTCACTAATTTAATGGCTCCCTGATAAAAACTTCGTCACTTTCTTCGGTCACTGGGGACAACAGCTCCAACCAGTATCAACTCGACAGTAAGGGGGGGTGGGGGGGAGTAACTATTCAGATTGCCTCCACGAGGTAAGTGTGAATTCTGTGATCTTCCTGCCAAGACTCTGTGCTCACCCTGTCTTAGAATCACATAGGGTTCTGATGGGAAAGAACTTGGTAACATTTAAGAGTGAATTTCTCTCCAGACTCCTCAGAGGCACAGGGTTGACAGACGGGTGAAGTAACAAACAAGTTGCAGGGTCCCCAGGCTGACCACTGGATCCAGGACCAGGGCACAGCTCTTAATTTTTTAAAAACCACTTTATTGAGATATAATGAACATAGAAAAAGTTGATACTTAATGCATACAATTTGATGAGTTTAGAGGTACATAAACAGTGTGAAACCATCACCATAATCAAAGCCATAAACATTATCACCTCCTAAAGTTTTCTCCCACTCCCTTTGTTTGATTTTTTTTTAATTTTGTGGTAAGAGCACTGAACATAAGATTTACCCTCTTAGCAAATTTTCAGGACTATAGTAGGTATTATTAATTGTAGGCCCTGTGTTGTATAGTGAATCTCCAGAACTTATTCGTCTTTTGTAAGTGAAATTTTGTACACTTTGACACCTTCCCACTTTCTCCTCCCATCCATCAGTGGCAATCACCATTCTACTTCTGGTTCTATGAGATCGACTACTTTAGATCCTTCATTAAAGTGGGATCATGTTATATTTGCCTTTCTGTGTCGGGCTTATTTCACTTAGCATAATGACGTCTAGTCCCTGATGATACTGCAAATGGCAAATTTCCTTCTTTCTAAAGGCTGAATAATATTCTACTATATGAATATATCATATTTTCTTTATGCATTCGCTCACCAATGGACATTTGGATTGTTCCCATTACTTGGCTATTGTAAATAATGCTGCAGTGAACACAGGAGAACAATTGCTCTTTGAGATCCTGTTTTTCATTCTTTTGAATATATACCCAGAAATAGGATTGCTAGATCAAATGGAAATCCTATTTTTAATTTTTGGAGGAACCTCTGTACTGTCCTCCACAGCGGCTATACCAATTTGCATCCCCACCAACAGTGCACAAGGTTTCCTTTTCCTATACATCCTGACCAATACTTACATCTTTTTTATATATATAATTGACATTCTAACAAGCGTGAGGCTATATTTCATGTTGGTTTTGATTTGCATTTCCCTGATGATTAGTGATGTTGAGCACCATTTCACAAATCTGTTGGCTACTTGTATGTTTTCTTTGGAAAAATATCCAGTCAGTTCCTCTGCCCATTTTTTAATCAAATTGTGTTTGTTTGTTTTGCTATTTTGTATGAGTTCTTTATATATTTAGATATTAACCCCTTATCAAATATATGATTTGCAAATATTTTCTCCCATTCCACAGGTTGCCTTTTCATTTTATTTGTTTTTTTGGCAGAAGCTTCTTAATTCAATATAGTCAAAGCTTGTTTATTTTTGCTTTTTCTGCCTTTGCTTTTGGTGTCAGATACAAAAAAAACCATTGCTGAGACCAACGTCAAGTGATAATTTGACCCCCACATACACTGTTTCTTCCAAGAGTTTTATGACTTTGTGTCTTCCTCTCAAGTCTTTAATCTATTGTGAGTTAATTTTTGTATGCGGTGTAAGATAGTGGTCCAATTTTTTTCTTTTGCATCTGGCTCTCCAGCTTCTCCAACACCATTTGTTGTACAGACAGTCCTTTTCTCATTGTATATTCCTGGCTCCTTTGTTGTAAATTCATTAACCATATAGGCATGGACTTATTTCTGGGCTCTATTCTGTTCTATCTACGTGTCTCTTTTTATGTCAATATCATACCAGTTTGATTACTATAGCTTTGTGATACAGTTTCAGATCAAGTGGTGAGATGCTTCCATATTGTTTTTCTTTCTAAAGATTGCTTTGGCTATTTGGAGTCTTTTGTGGTTCTATAAAAATTTTCTTTTTTCAACTTCTGTGGAAAATGCCTTTGGAATTTTGATAGGAATTACACTGGATCTGTAGATGGCTCTGGATATTATGCACATTTTAGCAATATTAATTCTTCTAACCCAAGAATGAACATCTTTCTACTTATTCATGTCTTCTTCAATTTCTTTTAATAATGTCTCAATTTCCTGTGTATAAATCTTTAACCTCCTTGGTTAAATTTATTCCTAGGTATTTTGTTCTTCTTGATACTACACTCACTATCAGAAAAATAAATAAAGGAAATGTCACCATTTTTCTAATAGTGCAATATTAGCGTGTAGAAACTCAACGGACTGTTGTACATTGATTTGCTGTATTGTAACTTTACTGATCATTTGTTAGTTCTGATAGTCCTTTGCAAAAGGCTTTCGGGTTTTCCATGTATAATATCATGTCACCTGAAAATAGTGACAGTTTTTCTTCCCCGTTTACAATTTGGATGCTCTTTCGTTCTTTCACCTAAGACTTCTATGTTGCATAGAAGTGGCTAGACTGTGGGCATCATTGTCTTGTTCCTGATCTTAGAGAAAAAGTCACTGAGTGCGGTAGCTGTAAGCTTATCATATAACGTGTTAATGTATATTCCCTTTATAGTCACCTTATCATGGTTAAGGTATGTTCCCTCAGTGACCACTTTGTTGAGAATTATTATCACAAATAGATGTTGAATTTTGTCAAATGCTTTTCCTAAATCTATTGAGATAATTATATGATTTTTATCTTTCATTCTGTTGATATGTCGAATCATCCTTGTATCCCTGGAATAAATCGCACTTGATCATGGTGAATGATCCTATCTATGTACTATTGAATTGAGTTTGCTAATATTTTGTTGAGGATATTTACATCCATATTCATCAATCACATTGACCTGTACTTTTACTTTCTTATAGTATCCTTGTCTGATTTTGGTGTCAGGGCAATGCTGGCCTTGAAAAATTCGTTCAGAGGGCTTTCCTCCTTTTTTAATTTCTTAAAAGATTTTCAGAAGGATTAGTATTAACTTTTCTTTAAATATTTGGTGAGGAGGTGCCTCGCTGACTCAGTCAATAGAATATGTGACTCCTGATCTTGAGGTTGTAAATTTGAGCCCCATACTGAGCGTAGAGATTAGTTAAAAATAAAATCTTTTTAAAAGTAAAATCAAAATATATACTTGGTATAATTCACTGATGAAGACATCTGGTCTTGGGCTTTTTGTTCTTTGGGAGTTTTTTCTTTACTGATTCCAATTACCTTGTTCTTTATTTGTTTAGGCTTCCTATTTCTTCTTGATTCAGTATTGCTAAGTTGTATGTTTCCAGGAATTTATCCATTTCTTCCAGGCTGTCCAATTTGTTGGTGTATAATTATTCATAATAATCCTTTATTATCATTTTTATATCTAGGGCATCAGTTTAATGTCCTTCTTATTTGAGTCTTCTTTTGCTCTTTTTTTTAGTCCAGGGATATGTTAGTTCTATCTTTAAAAAAAAAAAACAAACTCTCAGTTTTGTAGATTTTTTTTCTATTTTCTACTTCATTTATTACTAATCTTTATTATTTCCTTCCTTCTGCTAAAGCTGGATTGTTTGCTCTTCTTTTTCTAATTCTTTGAGGTATAGTTAGATTGTTTATTTGAGATCTCTTCTTTAATGTAGGTGTTGTTGCTGTAAAATCCCTCTTAGTTCTGCTTTTGTTCCCTCCTCTAAGTTTTGGTATGTTGTGTTTTTCTTTTTAGTGTGTCTCAAAATAGAAAAATTTCCTTTTTGACCCAATTGTTGTTTAAGAGTATGCTGTTTAAATCTCACTTATTTGTAAATTTTCCATTTTCCTTATATTATTGATTTCTAGGTTCAGTCTACTATGATCAGAAAAAAATTCTTGGATTGATTTGTTGTCTTTAATTTAAAAAGACTTGGGCAGCCCAGGTGGCTCAGCAGTTTAGCACCACCTTCAGCCCAGGGCCTGATCCTGGAGTCCTGGGATCAAGTCCCACATCAGGCTCCCTGCATAGAGCCTGCTTCTTCCTCTGCCTGTGTCTCTGCCTCTCTCTCTCTCTCTCTCTCTGTGTGTGTGTCTCATTAATAAATAAATAAAATATTTAAAAA
This sequence comes from Canis lupus dingo, assembly GCF_003254725.2. NCBI lineage: Eukaryota > Metazoa > Chordata > Mammalia > Carnivora > Canidae > Canis > Canis lupus. The sequence goes on along the minus strand of NC_064264.1, from coordinate 31,407,775 downwards.
CATGTTTAAAAGACTTATTTTGTAATCCAGAATCTTATCTATTCTAGAGGACGTTCCATGTGCAATTAAGAAAAATACACATTCTGCTGTTATTGGATAGGATGTTCTGTAACTGTTTTTGTTGGGCCCATTTGGTTTATAGTGTTGTTCAACTCTGCTGTTGCTGTTTCCTTAATGATTTTCTGTTTGAATGATGTATCCATTATTGATAGTGGGCTATCAAAGTCTCTTTCTGTTATTTTATTATTGTTATTGTCTATCTTGCCCTTTAGATCTGCCAATGTTTTCACAGAAACTCATCTTTTTGTGGGTCAGAGTATGAGAGCTCCATGTAATGAGCTATTAAAATAAAAGAAGAGAGTGTTCTGATAATTTTTTAAGTGAAAATCCGCCCCCCCCCCAAAAAAAGAGAAAATCTCCTCACTCTATGGAAAAGAAAACTACAACTTTAGGAAAACACTTTCTCATAGCCTCAAAGCTGTATATCAGTAGAACCAAAGCCTAGGTTTGGTTCCTTTATCCAAATTGTTCTCATTGGGGAAGCCTACCTGGTGAAGAGACCGTTTTCATTTGAAGGCATCAAGATTTAGAAAATCATAGCCATTTAGAATTAGAAAGGTTCATCTTGTCCACCCCTCCAGCCAGTAGACATTCTTTCCACAACATGCATGACCAATGGTTATCCAGCCTCCACCTGGGTATCTCCAGAGACAGAGGATCACTTTCTCATGTAGCAGCCCATTCTAGAGTAGTGACTCTCTAGTTGAAAGTATTTTCAGATACTGGAAAAATTCTACAACCTTGGAACTTTCTCCTGTAGCCTAAACCAGATTTTATGAGCCAAGCAAAAGGATAAGCAATGCAAAACCATCATGGAGATGACTTCTTTAGTGTTTGTATTTAATACACTCAGGCAGAGCATATCTCTTCTGCACTTTCATGAAGTTCAGTGTGTTAGGAAAACTTTAAGCCACAAATCATAGAAAATTCAATTAACAGTGGCAAAAAAAAATAACAACGGCAACAAACCAAACCTCAATTAACAATAACATAAACCATAAACATATTTTTTTATTTTCTTTTTAAGTGGTTTGGAAATAAGCCATCCCTAGAAGGATGCAGTGATTTAATGATATTACTAGGGATTTGTGTTCCTTTGCTCTGCCACTTTCAGGATCTCAGCAGTGTTCCTCCTTACCTGATCAGTAATACCATGCTCTGTCTAGAGAACTACTGGTTTAACAAAAATGGGGAGACCAAAAAGGAAAAATCTCAAAGTATCTCAAATACTGTACAGGTGAAAGAGTGCTCTAAGTTATGAAACTAAACACTGAACTCCTTGGTAGATATATCTCTTTAGACAAAATACAATTATTCAGCTAAGTTGCTCAATCACAGTCGCCCTGTAATGGATCATTCAATACATCTCTAACTCTGACTTTAAATACTTCTGGGTATAACACAGCTCTCTATGAAGATTATCCTATAGGGAAAGAAGGCAGTTAATGGACCAGAAAACTGTATATTCCAATGTGATAAATATAAATAAATAAACGAACAATGGTAACTTTGAAGCTACATAGACTTCAATTCATATCTTGGAATCTGCTGTATATGAGCTGTGTGAATATGGATGTTTTATTCAATATTTTTAAACTTCAATTTCTTCATCAATAAAATGGGGATATTCATATGTAAGAGAAATTATGTAAAAGTTCAAATAGCAAGAATTTACTAGGCAGTTTAGGAAGGAAAGACTAATATATTTTTTCCATTATTTAGTTGATAATCTAACTTATATATGAGTATCATATGGGATTGATAAGGAAGGGTAAGTCAGTCAAAAATTGCCTTTGAGGGGATAAGGAAGATATCTGTGATGAGCACTGGGTGATGTATGGAAGTGTTGAATTACTATTTGTACACTTGAAACTAATATTACACTGTATGTTAACTAGCTGGAATTTAAATAAAAACCTAAAAAATTATCGCTAAGATCAGACAAATGTTTGTTTGGAACATAGGAGCTACCCTTAAGGTCTTGTGCCCAATGAATAAACGACTCCAAGATTCTCTGCTCAAGTAGCCATACGCATCTCAAATGAGAGCTCCAGACTGAAAATTCTAGACATCGCATCCACTAGTTTTAACAAGTGTTTCATTGTTCTTGCACAAAGAGTGACATCAACCAGGTCCCTGCCTTCCAGCAGTTCTCCTCGGAGATGATCAACAAAGACAGACCCATAGAGGCATGGAGACAGCAAAATAAAACCAAGATGCAAGCAGCTGTAACAAGATTTAAATTTAAATAGACTATTCTTCCTCCCCCCATTGGAATCTCATTTTGCCTTTATGGCAGAGTACAGATTAAAAGTCCAGTCCTCTTCCTGCATTTTGTTACTGATTATGGTCACAGAAAAACAAATTCTTTTAAAAATCCCTGAATGTGATCAACATGACTCAAGCATATGGGAGCTATTTTTAAGTATGACAGAGCACAAAATATTTTTCCTTAAGCTAAAGAACTTTACCAAACATCATTTCCAGGTTAAAACAACATACATTTTGATTGAAGCTGCAAAGAGCATATTTTGTTTGCAATCTGGCTGGCAGGAGGTAGACGCAAACTGCCCATCTTTGGGAAGAAAAGTAGGATGAACACTTTATTCAGCCTGGACCACTTCTGCAAACAGCTATCAACCAGGAAATAGAAAGGTACGTTCACAGTTTACTAGGGAACTGGAATTACTGGGCCCTAACAAAGTTCTTAAAAAAAAAGTACTTTTTAAATAAAGGAAATGATAATTAATAGGAATTAAAAGTATTTACGTAGAGGAGTGATTAATTCCAAAATCAAAATGACTTTTTAGCATGAATTCAATATTTTACTAGTTAAAACAGAGTAGCATTTTTCTCAAATGTTTTCTCTCCATAAATGGAACAGTAGCAAATAGCATTACAAAGAGAGACTAGAAAGATCATTGTGGGATCTAAGCCTTATGAAACAGCACGTACTGTTGCACACAATAGTGGTTCATTATGCCTAAAAAAAAGTATCCTTTGTAAATTATGACCAGGACTAAAGCATCAAGATTTCACCACTGACTCCTCAATTTAAGCTACTGTGTCCTTGAAACTACACCTGGGCCTATGGCTGTCCATTTTCTTGAAGAGTTAACATTCAGCAAATATCGACAGATCTATCAGCCTGTGTGGGTTTCATCTTCTTCATCTACTCACAGAAATATTAGTGCAGGTCCATTCTAAGATTCAAGGTTCTTATAATTAAAAGGAAGATGAACAAACTCTCAAATAAAATCAGGAGGTTTCAGGTAATTCACAACAAGAGTTTTTATTTGACTTGCACACAACAAACATCTGAAACAATTGTTCTCTATTTCTAAAAACAGTATTTACTGTCTTTAGAAACATCTAACTAGAATGCTGAAAAATCTGAATATAGCTAGAGCAAGAGGCTCCTCTGATTTAGAAAACTGTCACTTGATAATGCACGTTCATTTGTCTATCCTCTCCTGATTCATTTAAATATTCAGTCTATCTTCACCCACCTCCCTGAAACAATGCAAGTTGGTGAGGTGATTTTTAAATTTAAATAAAAAGTGAGTGGGCTAGCCACACATATCCTCTTGTTTCCATTTATGAGATGCACTTGCTTAATAAAGTAGAAATGCTAGAAGGGATGACAAGTTCAAACTGCATGGCAATTTGGCCAAATCTCAACTTCAAGGGGAAGGTGTGAAAAAGTGATGAATGAATAAACTGGATGGGCAATTTGGGGTGAGTGCTTTGGGGACACCATCTGCTAAACACAGAAACCTATAGAAACATTGCTCCTGTGGAGAATGAAGAAGGGTAACTGTGGAGAAGAATTAAGAATTGTAGATGAGTCCACTGGATGGAGACAGTTAACAGAGGGAATACACTGAAGTTACCAAAGTGAGGACAACTGTCTTGTTAGCACTTAATTAGGATGATAGGTATATCCCTGGTACCCTATCAGGCCTCTTTCTTACTTTTAAATTGTAAGAGTTGGGTTATTAGGCATGGTCTCTTTAATTACCTTTATATTCACTTGTCCAATAAAACTGATAACAGTCATAGTGTCCTTCAGACTCAAAACATTAACTCTACCAGCAGTGCAAATGAGGAACAGGGAGAGGACCCTGTTCACCTCTAATGGGGCTTTTCAACCAGCTCTCTCATCAACTCTACAGCCTGCTTTTGCTGTGAGCCCTGAACATTGGTAACAATCACATGAATACTGGAAAGAAGACTACTTTTTGTCTATCATCCCCATTTGAAAGCCCAGTCTCACCCAACACAACATGTGTAACCTATTCAAGAGATTTCTAGAGAAAGAATGGCTTCTAGACCTGGATTTAGTATCCAGCATCGATCTACTCCATATACATATCTTAAGTCAAAGTCATCAGTTCTTTTAGATGTCAGCATAATAGGGCTATGCTAATTGCCACATAACTCTGGAATCCTAGAACCAGAAGAGATCTTAAATAATCTTATTTAAACTTCATCCCACAAGTACTGTCCTCCTCATTTACATAAACTGGGAGATAATTTGTGCTCAAAAGAGGGGAAATGGATTCCATTGATTTCTGTCAGCATTAATGTCTATAGTGTAACTTTGACTTAATTATGACTCATTTATGAAAAATATAAGCATCAAGCTCCTATGCGATGCTGTGGAGAATTGAAATGAGGACATAATTCCTTGACTTCAAGAAATTTACTGTAGAACCAGAGAGGCAGAGCAAACACAGAAAGTTGGACATACCAGTTGTAAAAAGAACTTGGCTACCCTCAGTACTGAACTACTGATCTTGTAAGGTACCCCAGTGTTAGCCTGTCACATTTGCCTCTCAGAATGAGCCCCCACCAAGTCCCCAGCCATGCCTGGCCCAGAAAATATATTGAGATAGAGAAACAAAGTGTTGGATATGAGAAATTCCAGCTAAGGGATGAGAGAGGACCTGACCTGAAAACAGAGGTTTTACCTCATGTTATTCCCACAGTGGAAATGAATAAACTGTACTTGTTGCCTCATCACCCATGTATTAATTGACCCATCAATTTGCTATTTTCATTTTATACCATCCTAATTCTTTTAAGGACACCAGGAAGTTTCCCTACTTCCAGGAATTTTTATATATTAAAACTTTTTTTAAAGTTATTAATTACTTTCAGATGTTTACTGAGTGTTTGCTGAACTGAGGCAGCCAGTACATACGCAATCTGTATATGTAATTAAGTACATGGCTTTTCATCTTCGTGAAAACAACAACAACAACAACTTTTTAAAGTCTTCTCTAGAACTCTGAATGTACAAAAACATATTTCTGTAGTGGAAAAATAAAGGCCTAGCTCTGTCTGACAAAATTCTTGATTGATTGATTGATTAATGCATTGAGTTATATCATGTGTTGGTAAAGCCCAAATGAGTCCCAATCTGGAAACTCATTCAATTAGGCTCCTGTCTTTAATTCTATGGGGGAAACTCTTCATTAGATTAAATAAGATGAATAACTTATTTACAATAACCATTATGGAAAAATATTGAGTAAGCCAATCCCTGGTTGGGAATCTAAGACTTCAGTTCAAACAAAGTGCTAGCACATCATTAAAAGTAGATATGTTAGTAATTTTTCCATCTCTAGATCAAAAAATATGCCACCGAAAAGATCTTTCGGATTTTTCACCATCTTATCTGATGTTTGTAGAGTGATTATATTGTCAAATATGGTAATTAACTTTTATCTCAGATAATGTAATTCTCAAGGATAATCTCATTTTACTACAAGTAGGAAACATAATTGTAAATCTGGGCACTATGTTATATGCCTATACCTATATTATCAAACTTTAGACCCCCTTGTGGCTGGATGTGGTCTTCTGTTCAAATCCGGGGCTCTTTTGGGCTATGAGATTCATTTAGAGATAAGAGTGTCCCGGGCGAAAAAAAATTTAAAAATTTAAAAATTAAAAAAAAAAAAAAGAGTGTCCTGGGCACAATATCCATCTGTCCTTGGGACAACTGTATAAGTCAAGATCCCAGCAAGAAACAGAAGTCACTCCCCAGATTGTTCAAATGAAGAGATTGAATAAAGGAAATAATTACAGGGGAGAGGGCAGGCTTAAGGGAACCAGCAGGGGATACTGAGGCACTGGGATATTAGCAACAAAAGGAAGTCATTATTATTATTACTTTGGTTAAAGAATGAAAGAGAGGAAATAGGGTTTGGGGTTTTTTTAAGATTTTTTAAGAGTTTATTTGAGGAAAAATTTACTTAAATCAGGCAGCATGCAATCTAGCAGATAGAAGCTCCAAGGAGCCGCACAAAATGAAAGACTTTCATAGGCAGAAGGGAGAGCAGGAACAAGGAAGTTACACTAGGCAAAAAGCAGGCTGATAATTACAAGGTGACCTTCCTTTAGAGGATGGTAGCAGTCTATCAGGCAGATTAGCAAAGTAGTACTGATCAGGCGATTCCTGATTTCCTGGCTAAGGACTCCATGTCTCAGAAAGCCAAAATTGTAATTAAGTGTCAGTTTTGTGGTATAGGACTTAGCATAGGTGACTCCATTGTGAGCAGGCCTATTACCTTGTTTTAAAAAAAAACCCTCTTTTTATCAGACTCTCAGTCTATAGTGGTATAAAGCACAATAAAGCAAAGAGCAACAGAGGAGGATGTGCAAGGCAAGAGTTGTATTTCAGCTACTGCCAAAGACAGGCTACCAAAGAATGGAGGGAGTGGAGATGAAATGCCCTGATTATATCTCCTTCAACCCTTTCATCTCTTGCCAGTGTTTTCCATTGGCTGAAGCCAACCCGAATCCAGAAAGGGAGCAGTCCTCAGGCATTAGCCTTCTGGGGCACAAAACAGGGCAGAGAAGAGAATAGGTTGTAGGAAGGACAGAGACGACAGGCATAACCACCAAGAACCAATAAAACCCAAGAAAAGGCAAAAAGCTGTGTAGTCTCCCAGTCTGTTTTCTTTAAATTCTTAGAAACTTCAGAGTAAGTTCCTAAGGAAACTATAAATTCCTCCAATTTTCAATAGAAAATTCATCAAGCCATTCCAAATGGCTCTGGCTTGGACTGGCTTCGAAAAAATGGCTGTAGATAGAGTACTTAGAGGTGTTGATCGGGACTGACAAGCAACAAATCTAGTCCACTGGTGGCTGAACACGGAGCTCAGACTCTGAAGGAACACTTACCAATAAGGATTAGATGAAGATGCAAGTCAGTGTACTTCAGGGACCAACCGAAACCCAGAAAAACAATTTATATTTTTTTCTGCTTCCAAACACCTCCATGAGGTGAACCATCAGCATTTCAAACTTAAAATGTACCAAAAACAAACATAATTTTTCCCTTACCTAGATGCTCTCATATCATGCCTCACCTAAGCCAACCACCAAATTTACACACACATACTATCAACCAAACACCTGTTCTTTCTGTCCTCCTCAATCCTAATAATGCACTTTATAATACTATAGTATGAGGAATGCATTGTCACATCATCATCCTGGATTCCTCCTTATCTACTAAACCAGAGCTCGACACTTTTGAGAGCCAACCTGAAGGTACATGAGCACCCAACAAGAGTTAGCCCCATGCACTGTGCTTTGCTCACTCCATTGTCCTGGAGAAGTTTGATTCTTTTCGCCTAAAAATGTCCTTCCTGATCCTTTCTGGATCCCATGGCCAGTGCTGCATCCATTAATGTAAGATCCCACTTCTCCGGCACTAAATTTGGCTCAACTGAGGGCATCGTTTATATCTGCCATCTGACTATTCTTTGTTTCCAGCATCTTCATAGAAATAAATACCTTGCCTGACTCTACCTGACCCAGCAACTGACTCACTTGATTGGTCCTTCTACCAAATTTGTGCCAGCCTCAGATAAACAGAACTGAACAATTGTGCTCCACATAGATTAACTCCTAAATTCCATAGAGTCTGCAAGTACTTTGTCCGTTTTTTCTGTATTCTCACTAATTACTTTTCTTCAAGTCTATGTTGCTGTACTTCTAGATAAAAGCAACCATCAATTCTCTACCACTTTCCCTGCCTGCATCTAATCATCTAACATCATAATGCTGATATACAAATCTTGAATGAATGAATATACAAATCTCAGCTGTGAACACTGAATCCATCCACTCAAATATCTCTGAAGTCTTCTCACCTTTTATAAACTGTAGACAAAATTACTCAACATAGTAGTCAAGGCCTGGCCCCTTCTGGCTCCTACTTTCCTTTCCAACTTTATTCTTTATTGCTTTTCTTTCAAACACGTAATATTCCAGCCAAACTCATTTACCCTTTACCTCTGAAATACACCCCGTACTTTCTGCTTTTAAGACTTTCTTTATACTACCTTTTTACTATAATGAATATCCCACTATCTTTATATATGTCCAAACAATTCTATATCCTTATCCCAAGTGATCATTTCTAGCCGCACTCCAATGCTACTTCCTTTTCTTTTTTTTTTTTTAAGATTTTATTTATTTATTCATGAAAGACACAGAGTGAGGCAGAGACACAGGCAGAGGGAGAAGCAGGCTCTATGCAGGGAGCCTGACGTGGGACTTGATCCTGGGTCTCCAGGACCATGCCTTGGGCTGAAGGCAGTGCTAAACCGCTGAGCCACCTGGGCTGCCCGCCACTTCCTTTTCAAAACATTCTCCATTATCTTTAGATTTTATAAAGTTGTGAAGTATCTGGTATATGGTAGACCATAAATGTGTCTCCTTCCCTCTACTGCTTTCTTCTATCTGAACAAAGGACGTTAAATGTTCCTCTTGTGGAATTCATTACTTTCTAGCTTACATTATAATAACTACATATTTCATATTTCTCACAAACCTATGTTCATAAGAGCTAAAAAGTAGATGCTATTCAATTTTATATATTGCATGACATCTAGAGGAGAAAAATGCTTAATAAGTGCACTTTATACCTTGCAAACATCATCTCATTGAGGCCCCACAACAATATCATATCCCCATTTTATATATCAGAACCCTGAATCTCAGAATGGTTAATTAGCTTGCACAGTTTGGAACCAAGACTACAATCAATATCAGGCTGTGTAAAAGCTCTTGTTCTTTTTTAAAAACTCAACAGCATTATGTGGATAGCCTCTTCATGGTACTGTGATGGGTTTCAAGGAAGTTTAAGATCCTCTGGTCTGAAGGGCATTTCAATTTACCTATTATCTTCAGATATTGTTCATCATCAAAGAATTTAACCCTTTTATCAATTATAATGGAAGCAACATTAAAAGATATACTCATAACCAAAACTTGAATGAAAACATTTTAGACTTCAAAAGATATACTTTAAAAAAACTTATTTATTCAAGTTTAACATACACACAGAAAAAGGCACAGATCATAAGTGTCCAGCTTGATGATTTTTTAAAATGTGAACTCACCTATTTATCACCACTCAGATCAAGAAACAACATAATTAGCATCCCTGAGTCACCCTTGTTCCCACTTCCAGTCTCTACTACTATCCTCAAGGATAAACACTATTATGACTGCTATCACCATACATAAGCTTTAACTAATTCAAAGTTTATTCAAGTCGAAAAAGAGTATTCACTCTTTTGTGTCTGTTTTCTTTCTTTGGACACTAGGTATCTGAAATTCATATATATAGTTACATATAGACATACTATATTTATTCTCATTGCTTCATGCTATTATATTACAATAATATACTTCAACTTGTTATTGATTCTACTGATGAACAATGGGGAAATTTCTAGTTCAGAACTAATATAAGTAACTCCACTAGGAACAATTTTGTTAATGTCATTTTGTGAATATGTTTTTGCATTTCTTTGGGGAAATGTAAGTAGGAGTGGAATTGCTGGGTCATATGATACGCCTACTGATATACCAAATATTTTTTTTCCAGAATATTCCAATGGCTATTCCTATTAATAGTCCAACCAGCAGTGTAGAAACATTCTGGTTGCTTTGTTTCATCACCAGTTTTTTTGTATTTCTGGCTTTTTTTTTGTTCTTTGTTTCCATTTTAGCCATTCTGGCAGATGTATAGTTGCATCGTATTATGATTTTAATTTGCATTTTTCTAATGACTAATAAAATTAGGCGCTATTTCACATACATATTGACCATTTGGATTTTTTGTGAAGTGCCTGTTCCAGTATTTTGTCCATTTTAATATTAGTTTTAGTGCTTATTTCTTATTAATTTGTAGGAGTTCTTAATGTATGATTACAAATATTTTCTCCCATTCTGTAGGTTGCCTTTGCACTTCCTTAGTGGTGTCTTCTGATGAACAGAAGTTAATTTTAACATAATCTAACCTATCAATTTTCCCTTTTTGTCTTAGAGTTTTGTTTTTGACATTTGGTTTTTGTCCCTGTTTAAGACATTTGCACCAGCTCCAAGGTCATAAGGATGTAGCCTATGTTCTCTTCTAAAAGCTTTATTATTTTTCCTTTCATATTTAGACGTTGATGTGGACATTGATTTTTGCGTAGACGTGAGGTAGGGTCAAAGTTCATTTTTTCCCATGCGGATAACAGGTTCATCCTGAAACATTATTCAAAGAGCATTCTTTGCCCATTATTGGACAGTGTCACCTTTGTCATAAACCAGGTGACCAGATGTAAGTGGGTCTATTTCTGAACGCAATATCAAGTTCCATTGTCTTTTCATTCTTATGCCAGCAACACATTCTATTGATTTCTTTTGGGAAGCGTGAAGGTTTAAATTTGAAAAAACTGAAAATGTTTATTCTCTTAAACAGAACAAATAAGGCAAAATCTGTGTCTTTTTTCCCATGACTTTAAAATCTACATTCACCAATGAGTTGGTGAAATCTGCATTTGGTTATTATTTACTTAAAGGTTAGCATAGAAGGACTACCATTAGAAGTAGTTGTAGCTCAAAAGCTGATCAAGTTCCTCCTTGTCAGAATGATACTAATATATCAAGTCAATCTTTTTCTTTCTCTTTTAATGACTATTGCTATAGATTAAAGCAGACAGACTGATAAATTAAAGAAGGGGTTTTTACTTAAATATTAGACTCATTTCCAAGATAAAAGAACACTATGAAGATTCAAATTTCTGTTCTCTTTCTAAAATATCACTATAGTAAAACTTTCCACATATAGAACTTCAAAATATTTTTTAAATGAAAGAGAAAAAAATAAAATCATTAGTTCTGCAGAGCAGCAAAAATAGGATAGTATGCATCTGTTGGTCAGTTGTAGCCTCAAAGGCTTCAAAATCTGGTACATAAGAGATACAATGTAGTTTCTGCTGTAATAAATTATCACAAACTTAGTGGCTCAAAAAACACAGGCATTTGTGCTCTCACACATTTGTTGGTCAGAAATCCAAAATGAAGGTGTCAGCAGTGTTGGTTTCTTCTAGAGGCTCTGAGAGAAAACCTACTGTACTTCTCTTTCCTAACTTTCTGGTGGCTGCCAGAAATCCTAGGTGTTCCTTGACTTGTGGATGCATCACTTCGGCCCCTGCCTCTGGCTTCACAGCATCTTGTCTTCTACATCTCCCTCTCTCTTCCCTCATGAGAAACTTGTCGTTGCATTTAGGGTTCACTGTAATCTGCGATGAACTCATCTTGAGATCCTGTACTTAACTACATCTGAAGATACTCCCCCCAACAAATAATATCAAATTCACAGGTTCTGAGGGAACATATTTTATTTGCAGGAGGAGTGGGGATGAGGCACTACTCAATCCACTACAGGTGTCTCCAAATATCTGTGAATCATGAGGTAGGGATGTAGAAGCTTAGAAAAGAACGTTTTCATGTATGTTTCATTATTGTATGTTTCATTATTCTTATTATTTAAAAGATAGAGTCTAAGATTTTTAAAAGTTTGAATACAATTTGATTTGCCCGTTTTTTACTCTGAGTATAGGGGTATAAAAATTATATGGAGGGATCCCTGGGTGGCGCAGCGGTTTGGCGCCTGCCTTTGGCCCAGGGCGCGATCCTGGAGACCCGGGATCGAATCCCACATCGGGCTCCCGGTGCATGGAGCCTGCTTCTCCCTCTGCCTGTGTCTCTGCCTCTCTCTCTCTCTCTCTCTGTGACTATCATAAATAAATAAAAAATTAAAATAAAATAAAATAAAATAAAAAAAATAATAAAAATTATATGGAGATGAGCCACACTAACACTAGATGGCAGGTTTTTGGTTTTTTTTTTTCCATGAGGTATATAATAAATATATAGTGTGTGTGTGTGTGTGTGTGTGAAGATGGACAAAAGTGGCATTTAAAAGTTGCAGAGAAAATTAATTTGATAAAGTTCAACACCCATAATGATAAAAACTTTCAGCAAACTAAGAAAAAAAATTCTTCAACATGATAAAGGTCATTTATGAAAATCTTACAGCTAATGTCATATTTAAAGACAATGTTTTCCCCTTAAGATCAGGAACAGGGCAAAGATTATACTTTCTTTATGGCTATTCCACAATGATGTAGCCAAAGAAATGAGACAAGAAAACAAATTCATTGAAAAGGAAGAAATAAAATGGTTTATTTCCCATAAACAACATGACTATTTTTATGTAGTAAAATCTACAGACAGAATCAACAACAACAAGAAAAGCTACAAGAACTAATAAATGGAGTTAAGAAAGCTGCAGTATGAGGCCAACATACAAAAATCAATTATATATCTACATATGCAGAATATGACATTATACAGCTACTTTGGAAAACAATAAATATTTGGAAAATAAAATTATTTAAAATACCACTTACAATAACTTCCCTAAACATAAACAGCTTTGGGACAAACTTTTAAAATATGCATAAAATCTGTTCAATGTATATTACAAAGTATTGCTAAAAGAAATTAAAGAGGACCCAAAGAGATGGAAATACTATCATGCACATGGATCAGAACATTCAATATTATTGAATGCCAATATTTCCCAAAATGAGCTATAGGTTTGGTGTGATAAAAAATCCCACCAGTTGCTTTTTCTTAAGAAGTAACAAAGTGTTTTTAAAATCTATTCTCACTATTAGCCCAATTATGATAAGAAGAAGAACCAACTTGGACTGCTTACAGTGCCTGACTTCAAAATGTACTCTAAAGTTATAGTAGTCATGACAAGTTTGATATTAGTATAAGGACAGAAATTTGTATCAATTGAACTGAAAAGAAAGTTCACAAATAGACCCATCCATATAAAGTTAGTGATTTTTAAAAGAGATGAATGGCAAAGTAACTCAATGGGGAAAGACAGACTCTTCTAACAAATGGTATTTAATCTTCACATGGAAAAAAAAAAAAAACACATGAGCTTTGGCTCTTAAACTTAAACCAATCAATAAACTTCTATGTAAAGCTAAAATTATAAAACTCCTAGAAGAAAATTTAGGTGAAAATATTTTTAAATTTGAGGTATGTAAGATTTCTAAGAAATGACCAAAAAAATGAACCATTAAAAAATGATAAATTAGGCCTTATCAAAATTGAAAATGTCTAAGAGAGATCAAGAAAAAAGTGAAAAGATAAGACACCAACTGTGAGAACATATTATGCACTACATATGTGTGAAAATGAGTTCAACACAATTTCTCATCTGAAACACAGAGGACAGAAATTTATTTGTGTGACTATTTTCTTTATTCTCCCAAGATAATCTTCCAAAAATTGTGCATCACTAGCACCATTATAGAAACATTGGACAGTATTTTTTTAAAAGATTTTATTAATTTATTCATGAGAGACACACAGATAGAGAGGCAGAGACATAGGCAGAGGGAGAAGCAGGCTCCATGCACCGGGAGCCCAACGTGGGACTCGATCCGGGTCTCCAGGATCGCGCCCTGGGCCAAAGGCAAGCGCCAAACCGCTGCACCACCCAGGGATCCCCATTGGACGGTATTTAATGTGTTACACATGCTAGATGTCTTTGGGCATAAGTGTTTTATTCTTTCACAGAAATTCCGCTGAGAAAGAATGCCAACTCAATACTGAGAAGACAATAGCCTAATTTAAAAATAGTTAAGATACATTTCATCAAAGAAGATACGTGAGTTTTCAATATGAGAAGATGCTCAACATCATTAGTCATCAGAAAAAAATGAATCAAAATCACAATGATATCACTGCATAGCCATTAGAATGGATAAAACTACAGGCCTTGATTATACTAAGTATTTGAAAGGATGTGGAAAGAGTGGAACTCTCTCATACATTGCTGGTGGGAATGCAACATTGTACAGCCACTTTGGAAAACTGTTTCTTATAAAGTTAAACATACTCTTGCTATATTATAATGCTATTCTATTCTTAGGTATTAACCCAAAAGAAATAAAACCAATGTCTACAGGAAGAATTGTACACAAATGTTCTCAGCAGCTTTATTCATTAAGAGCCAAAAAAATTTTAAACTATCCAAATGTCCAATAACAGGTTCATCCTCAGCACATATGTATCTATTTTGACAGGAACCTGGCAATTTTTCTGCACAAAACTCTAAAACACAACATTTCTAAAATTTCTAAATTAAGTAATTTTGTGAATTCCTTTTCTCTCATATTAAAATATGAGTTATTTATAAATATGAGCTAGAGTTTATTAAAAAGTGCCATTTAAATCAAACAGATGAGTTTGCTCTCACTGTGAGGCAGGTATAGCAGAGACATGAGATCTTCCTTTAGGTTAGTAGCTCTCAACCTGGGACACATTGGCACCACCTATGGAGTATTAAAAAATACCAATACCTGCCCCCCACCCACACCAGATTGCAATTCCATTATGCCAAATGTGGTGTAGGCAAAGAAATTTTAAAAGCCCCCTCCATTAGAATCCCTTCCAAGTGATTTTAATATGCAACCAAGCTGAAGAACCACTGCTCTAGGTTCAGCAAGCATCTCTATCTCTTCCTCAGTGGGAAGGATGAACTAGAAGAGTTCATGGAGTTATTACAACAGTCAAGTTCATGCACATAAAACTGATTCGCACAAGGCATGGCACATGGTAGGTGCTTAACAAGTTTTTTTCTTTCTAAGCTTCTACTTTCCTTCCAGTTTCTTCTCTAAAATAGTCTTTCTGGAGAAGGTCACATTCTTTTTAAGTGACAGCTTCATTATCAAATAATACTCAGGCAAGTACCAACCACTAGAAACAAAAAACCTTTAGTAGTCAGAGGAAAAGCAACAACAAAAATGAGAAGGGATGGCGGATAGATACCAAGAGGGTTTGCCTACTTCAGACTCCTAACTCACTATCCCCTTAAGGAAACCAACACTGTGATGCATAGAGATAGAGATCCTTCCTTGGCAGTCATTTTGTTCCTCAAAGATTCTACCCTCAGGACTCACCATTAACTATTGATGGAAACATTTTTAAACTGTCATGAGGGAACACCAGAAAATGCTACTTTCAATATCTTTCCCACCTGTCTGCTAAAGTCACCCAACTGGGCCAAGTTGAATCTCATGTCTTCTAAGAAAAACTTATAGACCCTTTGGAGTAGAATTAACTTTCTCTTTCCACCTTCCCATTGTAACTCTTCATTAATGAGCACAACACAACTTATCATTAAAGATGTTTATATGCATAACAGTCTCTGACAGACCACATAATCCTAGAAGATAGGGACCAAATGGTGTCTTTGTATCCTTCACCATGTAAGCACCAGTGCCTGACATAACAAGTGCTAGCTAAGTATGGAGTTTAAGAGTGTAATGATCTGCATGCCACATAGGGTTCTTTTGTAATGTGATATATGCATTCCTAAAAATCACTGTGCTATGTAATATCTTACAATATAAACCACAGATTATATGGGAAAATATGGGGCTAGGTGTACAACATTTATCAGAGACACAAAAACAAAATAAGAAACTTGGTAAAAACAGTAGCACACATTAAACAGTTGAACAGTTTACTCATGTTAAATGGTTTTAGAATATTTAAATACTACAATAAATATGGTACTTTACTTGAAAAAAGATCTGAAGTTTGCTTGCCAAAATTATGTCTAGAAGAATTGCAGCTCGTGAGTCATTGTGGAATGGTGGAAGAGAGGTTTTCTAAAATCGGAGGGAAGGGCATCTGAGTGGCTCAGTTGGTTAAGCATCTGCCTTGGGCTCAGGTTGTGATCCCAGGATCCTGGGATTGGGTTCCCTGCTCAGCGAGGAGTCTGCTTCTCCCTCTGTTTCTCTCCCCTGCTCATTCTCTCTCTCTCTCTCTCTCTCTCTCTCTCTCTCTCTCATAAATAAATAACATCTTTTAAAAAGCATAAAATAAAATAAAATTGGAGGGAAAGCCACAATGACAGGTGTAGATGGGAATCTTATAATGCACTCAGAGACCAGATAGCTGGTAGATGTTTGAGGTATGTGGGGTGAGTTTTGTGTATTTCTATGCTGCTAGGGCCAGCTGAGTATAATTTTCTGTCTTTACCTAATGCTTCTGAGTAGCACACATTAAACAATGTTTAATTAAACAATTGTTTAATGTGTGCTACTGTTTTTACCAAATTTCTTATCTTGTTTTTGTGTCTTTGATAAATGTTGTACACCTAGCCCCATATTTTCCCATATAATCTGTGGTTTATATTGCAAGATGCAACATAGCACGGTGATTTTTAGGAATGCATATATCACATTACAAAAGAACCCTATGTGGCATGCAGATCATTCACTTATACAAATGTGAAATTTGTTCATGTTTGAATGGTTTTCTAATATATTAATTATGTCAGAAGCACACTCATATTTGCAAAATAAGTGTTACAGCAGAATTGACTTCTATATTATATATGTAGTGTGAAATATTATTAATTTATATTTGCAAATAGGCAGAAGACTCTATATGAAGCGACATTCTTTAATGTTTCCAAGGAAGGCTAGATTAAAATGATACTGTGAGATTCTGAGCCAGAAAACAGGTTATGATCTCCTTGTGGTATGCAATGTAGGTAAACCACTGAGGTTTACATGGCCCTTCTTTTACATTCTCTAAAATGGGGATAATATTTTATCTCCTGACCAGACATGTATAGTGTGAAGATTACATAATATTCCACAGACCATCCAAGATGAAAGTCCTTCTGATAAATTGAGGAATGAGCTCTTATGAACTTCAAAAAAAGTTATATTCTTTGCATACCAAAGACTGTTCTTTGTCCATACATATATTTTGTAATCTCCAGAATAAGCCCAGTAATTGAGTAAAAGTCAACATTTCCATATAAAGTGTACCAGTCTGGTGATGTGTAGTTTAAAGATAAATCATTGTTCATATAGGAGTCAGCATCATTTATGTTATCCACACTGACACTGAAGTGATCTGAAACAGTTTGCTTCTCTAGCAGTAAAAAACTTACATATTTGGACTGTCATTTATATACTAAATTTGCTTTTTAAGACAAATGTCAAAAAGGCAACCTCATTTTCTCTTACCATACTGAAGAAATGAACAGATGCTCCTCAAAAATGACTCAAGGCAAAAGACATTAATGGCTCTTCTATTCTCAGATTAGAAGAAAGTAGAGAACCACATGAATCCCACATGAAGTCAGCTGGTCATTTCCTGAGATGTTGGCTCAGATTCATTAGTGATAAAATGGGAAATAACTATATTTTTTTTCATTTATTGACTATGATAAAGCCATTTGTATATATTTTGTATAACTTACCCTATATCTACCAGGTTATTTCCTACTGAAAGATGTGAAGTTTATGATTATCCTATAATTTACTTTTCAAAAACTGAGGGTTCTCTTTGCTGTATATTAATTTCATATTTCATTCACATACATTCTGTACTTCCCAAACAACGCTGGGAATTTTATACTGGTTCTTAAAATCTTAAATTGATATACCTTTCAGAAGGTATCAGTTTTGACACTTTGAACTGCTACATAGAGTCAATATGTTTATATTCCAATTTTCATATGACTTCTTACCAATTTTATGGAGAACTATTATAGCAATAATAAATAATGAGATAGTGCTTACTAAATATTGTACTTTTCTCATTATTTGTTTGTTTGTTTATTTATTTATTTATTTATAGCTTTTTTTTTAGTATAGTTGACACACATTGTTATGTTAGTTTCAGGTGCGCAATGTAGTGAGTGATACAGCTTCCCCACTTAATTAAACTGAAGCACTAAGAAATAGGATTTGTTCAAAGTCCAAAGGTTAGAAGTTGTAGAACTGGTATTTAAAACTAGTCAGTCTGTCTCCAGAGTTCATGCATGTAATTACTATGCTATGCTTCCCTCATATGCATTGTAATATAGTGTATCTGATTAACCTTATGAAAAGATATAAATTTATAATTTCTCTGTTGCCAATTCAGGATCTTGTTCGTGTTCCGAATCAGCTTCAAATGCTCTTGTGTCAAACTCACCTAGTTCACCCCTTCTTGCACGCACTCTAATTTTATAGTTCTTGTTTCCTCCGCACTTTAGTTGATTTTGATGATTAAAGAGAACTGCTCATCTGCAACAAAAGCAGACATTTCTGCCGATAGCAATAAATGACAGCTGAAACAGCACTTAAAGTACATCTTGAATAAATGTTCAAAAGCATGGCCTTAGGGCAATTTCCGGTTTTACTGGAAAATCTACTTTGCTGGTGTCTGATAAAATTATATGAACAGTGGAAGCTTAATTCTCCAAGGCATGTTCTATGAAGCATTTGACAGCTTATCTGATGAAATCCACTCTACCACCAGTTCAGAGAGACCATGTGCCCCTCACGGAGGAAGCCCAGTCTGAATGGCTCTTGTAGCCTTGGGGCTGATGTTATTAGTTCCTAAATGAACTGATTAGTGTTTCCTTGACTTATTTCCCAGCAACTGTACAGATGCTTGACACACCAAAGGTTTTCCATCTTGTATAATCAATCCACTGTTGAAAATGACTTGCCGGGGTGTGGAAACCTCATTAGAACTGTTTAATATTTTGAGCCATCCAGGTGATTCAATTAATTTAGCCAAAATTAAATCACTACTTACATAAGATTAGATGAAGTGTCAGTTCAGGCCCACAATTAGATGTTCCACCTTCCCTAAGCTATGACAGGAATGAGCAACCATTCATAAATGGGATGCCAAGCAGTTGCCCCCAATGCCTTAGATCTGCCAGGAGGTAGTAGAAAAGAGTGTAACACAGAAATTTGCTGTAAAATATTCCCAATTGCACAAGTTAATAATGCATTAACATTAATAACTCTTCAAATTCAAATACAATTCCCAAGATTTCCTACCCCAGATGCAATGATCTGTGCCAGGGCTACTAGCCTCTTGAGTTACATTAACTCTCAAAGTTTATGATTACATGTGTGACCAATATCAGAGTCCGAGTCTTTGCACTCTAGGTAGTTTGCCAGAAGTTGTGTGTGTGTGTGTGTGTGTGTATGTGTATTCCACCCTCCCTCAATCAAATGCTGATCAGTACTGAACAGTATGTATGACCTAACATAAACCTGATACTTCCAAAATGGCCTAAAACATATCCTTTGTGTTAAGCCACCTAGCCCTGAGCTGGACAACCGAACAGGACTATTTTGGGGTCCCTGTAGAATTGTTTTTTTTTCCTCACTTAGGCTTTGATGTGCTGTCATATTACAAGGGGGAAAATGAAAATTTTGGCTATATTTACCATTTAGATGTTATAGAGAATATTGTTTCTTACATCACACAATGTCTTCATTATGAGAAAAACCAAGGATACTTCTCTGGGGTCTCAAAATTCTTCTGCTTTTATTTTTTTTTAAGATTTTATCTATTTATTCATGACAGACAGAGAGAGAGAGGCAGAGACACAGGCAGAGGGAGAAGCAGGCTCCATGCAGGGAGCCCGATGTGGGACTCGATCCCGGGTCTCCAGGATCACACCCCATGCCAAAGGCGGTGCTAAACCGCTGAGTCACCGGGGCTGCCCAATTCTTCTGCTTTTAAATCACTGGTTAATTTTTGCTTTATGAACACCACGAAGAATTTAATTGTTCTTTCTCTTCTGGACAATGTAAAGCCAAAGTTGCAACTTACCCTCACAACATGCACCAGTTTCTGATGAGCATTTTATGTACTGATCTCATTCCTGGTTTCATCCTACATTTTTGATCTCATCTACTCTAGGGATACTTTTCTTCTTTCACTTATTTGACCATGGATAGTATTTAGCTGCAGAGCTTGTGTTTCTGAGCCACCTGAAATTTTACTAGAGCATGTCAGGGCATGAATGAATGAATGAATGAATGTCCTAGGGCTAAGCACATCAGTCATTCACTCTCCCAGGTAATTCTTGTGATAAGATGACAAAGGCAAAGATGAGAAAAAAAGATATCATTATTGATGATCATGAAAATCTGAAAAAGTCAGTGACATAGAAAATTCCATTTGTTAAAAAAAAAAAAGAAAAGAAAAAAGAAAAGAAAATTCCATTTGTTGGCTATGCATCATCAAGGAAATTTCTTCACTTCTCTGAGTCCCAATTTCTTTATTTTTTAATGAGATAATATTTTAAACAATTGTTATGAATATTTGATGAGATCATTAATTTTGTCAACCAGTAGAGCAACTACTATACTCTACTCAGTATATAGATACAGTACCACATGTACTACAAACTGTTCCACATATTGGAGATAGAGGAGGAAACAAGAGAGGCGAGGTTCCTTCTCTTCAGAAGTGTATGGTCTCATGAGGGGAGGCAGAAAATAAACATGTAAGCCGATAAACAAGATCATTTCAGATAGCGATACATGCTATGAATGTTGTGACAGAGAAGTCTGTTGTCTGAGTCTTGTCGAGAAGGTAACATTGAGCTGAGACCTGAGTGATGGGTAGCACCAGTTGTGTGAAGCAGAGGGAAGAGCATTTCAAAGGGGTCCAGGCAAAGCCATGGACAAATTTAAAGGTTATAAGGTGGAAATCCATTTGTTGCCATCAAAAAACACAAAGAAGGTCATAAGGAAAGAGGATATATATGGCATTTTTCTCTATTCTTGGCATATAGTCAGCCTTCTTTCAAGGCAGCTGTTAATTACTATACTGCAACATTTGTAAGCAAATACTGGTAAACAGAGATTACTTAGAGTTATTTTTGCCCCCCTTGAAAGAAAAAGAAATGCTTCTTTTATTTATACTGTGAGCCAAGACATTAAGCAAAACGTGAGAAAGGTGACAGATAAAGTAGGGCAATATTAGCTTCCTTAAAGAGGCAGCCAGCGTTTGCTCTCTGAGCACAAAAGTCAAGCAGGAGCTATGCTAAGGGTGCCTAAAGGTGTCACCAATATACCCCCAGAGTCCACATGAAGTCCTGGATCTTGATGAGGTTACAAAAATAGGAGGGAGAGCCGAGGAAGATTTGTCCTCAGCCTCACACCTTCAGTAGTAATGAAATCTCCAGTATGGAGCCAATCAAGCTCTGTTTCCCCTTCTGGAAAGGGTAATAAAAAAAACAACCATAACACAGCCTCTACTTTTCCTGATAATTACTAAGCCAAGTTCTATGCACAAGAAAAAAAAAGAAATTACTACAGCGCAATAGGTACAGTTACTACTCTACAAAAGCTGAATAATAATATGCAGCATATGCCATGTTTTACTAACACTCTAATTTGGGGGATATACAGAAAAAATGTCTGGAAAATTCTATATAAAATGACCCTTTAGGAAATCAATAGCTTTTTATTCCAACAACTAACAATTGTAAGAGAGCTTTGGGAGAACATGAAGCCTTTTGATCATTTTATACTATTTAAACTATAGCCAGCATCCTGAATAGCCTCAAACTCGCCAGAGGCTTTTCATTGTTAAATGAGAAAAGTCACCAGTAGCCCAACCTGTGTGACTGAACTATCAGAAGCATCTAGAATTATGTTGGATTCTTTCTTTCTGCCATCAACAGGGTGGGCTTTCCCAATGTTGAATATGCTCTGAGTTAGAATATTTCTGATCTCAACCCAGAAAAATGAAGCAACAATTAAAATGTTGCTTCTCACATCTGGTTCTACTTCAGGCTACAGAAGCTTGTATCTCCCTGAGAGCCCCAAGAAGTTCATTGTAGGAACACTCCCAACACTGCTTCCTCAGTCATGTCTCAGTGCCCCAAATTAGCATTTCTTGCTGCATTTAGTAGAATCTGATGCTCTGAAACAATGTTTTTCATCAGCCTTCACTTTTCATAGTCTCAGGGGAAAAACATGGTAGGATTCCCCTCAATTCCTAGAGTAGATACAAATGTGGAAGGAAGGATCCTATTTATTCCCCACTCTATAGAAAATTTATAGTTAAGATAACAAGTGATGGAGACAGGACAAAGAATGAAAACCAACAGGCCTGTCTGCTGATGTGACTTTTGAATATCTATGTGAATTTTTATGAGATAAGAACCATCTGGCAGTTGTTGGACAGTTGGGTTTGGGGTTTCGGTCTTATTTCTTTATTGCTGTTGTTGAAATTCATTTTATGTAGAAAAATAGCAGCCAGAGTAGTCCTTGAAATCTTGCTTTTAACATTCTGCTTTAAAACTAGGACTTTCAGGACGCCTGGGTGGCTCGGCAGTTGATCATCTGCCTTCAGCTCAGGGCATAATCCCAGGCTGGGATCCAGTCCCGCTTCAGGCTCCCCGTGGGAAGACTGCTTCTCCCTCTGCCTATGTCTCTGCCTCTCTCTCTGTGTCTCTCGTGAATAAATAAAATATTAAAAAAAAACCTTTAGGACTTTCATATGAAGGACATGAAGTTGATTTATCATGGGATTCTGAAAACAGGCAAGCCTTTGTTGATCAGAATTCTATAAAGAGCTGGGTAAATTTGCTTTGGATATTTAAAACTTTTGATATTACCTTTGAAAGACCAAACCTCGCCTTCGCATATTTCATGTGACCGAGTGGTCCACTAAAACCATAAATACATTTGTTTGTCTCTGCTACAAAATGTTGAGAAGCTGACACCATCAGGGTCATGTTTTGTCAAAAGATGCAACTTTTTTAAAATTCAAAATATTTCCTAATTTGTTGTGGAAATAAAAATTATTAAAGTTATTTCCTCCAAAGGTATAACTATTTTGAAAAATAAAGCTTTCTAATAGAACTTGATTGAAATCATGAGGTCCAGCATTTGGCCACTTGGATTTCTCTCACCATTCAATCTGATGTGAGCTCCAGGATCTGGTAACATGGATGGACTTCCAAGCTTTAATATCACACATACTTCTTTTTGAAGTCTGAATGGAAAATAACATGACAGTAGGCAAGGTTTTTCAGAGTTCACAAGTTTCTCCCAGCCCAACCTGCTCCGAAGCCAAAAATCTCAACACCAACTCTGAGTGTCTCTTTCTAAAACTTTGTGTTTTCCTTCATTTAAAAACAACTCAGAGCAGTTGCACATCACCTTATATCGTGTGGTTTTCAAGCAGCCTTCTCATAGTAAACTCACAATCTCTCCCACAGACTAAACCAAAAGTGTACTGCACAAACTTGGGCAAGATTCAAAATATAAATCACAGGTGCTTGTCAAGTTCATGTAAGCTCTGGAAGGCTCCACGGGAACATGTGCACAGAAAACCTGCTTGGTTCCAAGAAGCAGTCCATTTCCAGTTAATGTGTGGGTCCCCTCTCCTCCTGCACCTCTGAATCAGTCCTAAGCAAAGCCAGCCTCCTTCCCCTTTACAGAGCGGCAGCTGAGTGTGACAAACACAAGTTCAACAAAAAACAAGGGCTTATAAATTTGTTCAACAGACAACTTGGAACACATCTTGTCTCTCAGATTCATTTACCTCCATGAAACAATAAACAAAAGAGGCAGTCCAACCCACAACTCTCGCAGGAGAGTAATTGCTTCCCCAAGTGCTCCAGGACTCAGCTTCCTGAAATGTCATCATTTGTCACAGGGCCCGGAAGTCTTTCTGCCTCCTGAGCAATGACTGTGAAGGAGCAGTAATGGGCAGCAAGTTGGCCAGTGAGAAGCATCTGGGAGCTGGGTATGGAGGACAAATACAGCTGAATGACACCTTGGTCAATCAGGCAAGAAGAGCAGGAGCTCAGCAGCTCCACAAGTAGCTGATGACTCAGATTCCCCAACTGCATAGATACTATGCAGAAAGGTAAAGGTGGTAGGGAAAAGGGAGGTATTTGAAAGACATTATGAAGTTAAAATCCATAGAAGATTCCACAGCAGTCTTTTATCATATCTAATCACTGTCTGCTACATGAGAACAGGAAGGAGCCCCCTTGCCCTCAGCATCATGAAAGCAGGAGCAGCCAAAGGAGAGTCAAGAAGTCACTTGGTGAGAAATTCCTAGGGAAGGATTACCTGGCACGGCCATCACTGGTTAAAACCATCTCTTTATGAATTAAAAGTATCTCCTTATGCCTCCCTCCCAAATAAAGAAGTATTATTTATAAAATCAGAAAATGAAGGGAAATAGAATACAGGAAGAAGAAAAAAGAAAATAGAAATGTACAGATTGAGAGAAAGAAAGAGAGGGAGAGAAGGAGAGAGAGAGGCAGAGGCTGCTTCAAAAAGAAAACATTAGAATAGCTCCTTCTAGGAAAAAGTCCTGAGTATAGTAATGATAAATTTTCCTCACCCTTGGATGAAGCTAAAGCTGATGTTTTTTTATTGAACTATTTTTACTTCTCTAGGATAAAAGAAATCCAAGGAAATAGAAGCCCTTTGCTGTGAACTTCAGCATTCAATGACATAGAATGTTCATGAGACTTTTCAAGAAGTCCTTAGAGAAGGAAGCTCATGTTACTAATCACTTTGCATATGTTATTCTAGTTAATTCTAGCAGCAATGTCTTGATGTAGTTAATATTATTCCTACTTTTGTATAAAGAACTCAAAACTCAAGAGGTTGACTAAGGGAGCTAGGACAGCTGGGAGAGCTAGAATTTGAATTCAGATCATGAGGTTCTGAAAATTGTGTACTATCTCTTTATCCCACCCTGCCTGTGCACCTGCACACCCATATATCAAGAACCCTCCCTCCATGTTCATTTACTTTATGAACTCAAGCTTCATGTACCCTAACAAAGACCTTGAATTCTGGCAACCTCAGCTATTCTAGTCTTTATATTAGAATATTGCTAAATGTAAAAAGACTATCGGGTTTTGTGGGGTCTTTTTCATTCAATGTATTTCTTAACTGGCTGATAAATCACTAAATAATATCAATTGGCTCAATTGAACCACACCACTACCCCTCAGTCACTCTT